>NC_087216.1:33235264-33337764 GCF_015104395.2 Macrobrachium nipponense
GAATAGAAATATATAGAAAAGGTATTTGACGTAAGGAAAAATCTATTTCTGGCGATGGCTCGTGTCGCCAGCGAAATATCCTTTAATCTATTATTTCTAGGGTAAATGTACTAACACATACCAGAGAATAAATAAAATAAAGAAAAAGGTCAGTATAACTGACTCGCTCACCCTCCAGGAGGGTGTCGGTATGAACACTAGGCGAGTGAGACCACTACCACGAGCCAAATGCCAATAGAAATCTCCCACTACAAAATCCCTCCAAGAGGGGAGCCGACCCACAGAGTGAGCAGCTCGTACTACTACTACTCCATCCCATGCTGGCCGACTGCTGCGCCTCTGGTGGCCATCTGAAGTTAGCAGACAATCTTGGGCGAAGGGATGGGTAGGGTGGGATTTCGCTGGCGACACGAGCCAATCGCCCAGAAATAGATTTTTCCTTACGTCAAAATCCCTTTTCTGGGCTCAGCTCGTGTCGCTGCGCGAAATCGTACCAGAGAAATAGCACAAGATTGTAAACAAAAGTAATAAAATAAAAATAAAACAGAATAGGTCTCAAATAAAAGATAAAATATATGAATAGAATATAATTGCTAAAAGATACATATACACAGGGGTATAAAAATAGAAATATGCTTAAATTACCCTTAAATCTAATCATGTTTGTTAACATAAGGTAATTTACATATATACAGGTAAAATTATTTACATGTATCAATGGTATCTGTGTAACAGCATGTATCAAAAGAATAATAGCAATTAATAAAAACAATCAACAATAATATATAAAGGAATGTATATGACTTAATATACAAAACCCGTAATTATTATAAAATGATGTATCCCCTAGCATAGAAATAAGGGAAAGGGGAAACATCCATGAGATCAATGTTTATAATCATTTGTGAGTGTCCCTAACCAGACAATAAGGGGCACCCACTACACTATCACAAAAGCAGCTAAGACACAAGGTGAATGCAAAAGAACAAGGTAGGAATAGACGAACTTATGGGTGAGGCAGGTAGAAAGGAGGACTGAATCTTCTACTAACAATTAGCTAGAGTCAGGGGAAACTATGTTACCCGCTGCTACTGCTGGGAATTTCAGAGCTTCCAAGGACTTAAGGTAGTGACGTTTGAACACTGTCGGTGATTTCCATCCAGTATACTTTTTCAACTCATCGAAGTTCATATGTTGGAAATAATTAATTGAGGTGGCTACTGCTCTGACATCATGTGCTTTCGGAAAAGAGTCAGGATTGGCTTGCTTAATAAAGTACAGGATTTGTTGCCTGATGCCTTTAATGGATAAAGTTCCACCTTTTTCCCTCCTAAAGAGGGGACCCGATGAAGATGAGGAGGTCCTAGACAGAAAGGCTCGTAAGGTTGTAACTGGGCAAAGAGATATATCTTGTGGAAGGGGTAGTTACCTTCCAAGGTTCCCACCTCATCAAAGGATCTCATTCTTTGCTAAAAAAGCTACGTTCCGGAGAAAAGTAGGACTTCTCCTGTGGGAAGGAACTGAATATGATCCGGGTCTCTGGATAGAGCCGACAGTTCTGAAATTCTTGCTCCTGAAGCTAAGCTTAATAAGAATAGGGTTTTCCTTAAAAGCATTATAAAAGAGCATGTGTCATTATCGGTTTCGGAAGCCAGTTTTAGAACATCATTTAAGAACCATGAAACTGACGTAGGCCTTATAGAAGGCCTAAGCCTAGCACATGCCTTAGGAATAGACGAGAAGTAGGAATCCGTCAAGTCTATGTTAAATCCAAATTGAAATATCTTTTTCAAAGCTGACTTGTTTGTCGTAATCGTGCTAGCTGCTAAACCTTTTTCAAATAAGGATCTGAAAAAGGATATAGCTGAATTAACTGTCATGATTCTAATATCCGATTCTCTCAGGAAGGTTGCTAACTTTTTGACAGCAGCATCATACTGTCTCAAAGTCGAATCCCTCTTATCGGATTCCAAGAATAGAATATTCTGAGGGTCAATATTCGCATCTCTTTTTGCCGCAAACTTCATGAAATCCATAAAGTTAGGGTTTTGAGAATCCCTGAGGAAGCGAACACAGTCTTCATTTGTACTGACTGGGAGAGCTTGGGACTGGGGATCTGAAGAGGACGAAGGCCCAGCTCCAAAATTAGAGGATACCAGTTGCTCTTCGGCCAGTCTGGGGCTACTAGAGCCACTTGACCCTTGAATGTCCTGAGTTTGTCCAATACTTTCATGAGGAGATTCACTGGAGGGAAGACATAAATCCTCTCCCAGTTGTTCCAGTCTAGGGCCAGGGCGTCCGTGGCATAGGCCAGAGGGTCCAGGTTGGGGGCTACATAACACGGTAGTTTGTGATTCGCTTGTGATGCGAATAGATCCACCTGTAGCCCTGGGACTCTTTGAAGGATCCATTGGAACGAACTGTTGTCCAGTGACCATTCCGACTCTAGGGGTACTGATCGGGATAGGGCGTCTGCTATGACGTTTCTTACTCCAGCTATGTGAGTGGAGGAAAGATGCCAACTGAACTTGTCTGCCAGGGAGAAGATGGCTATCATGACGTGATTTAGATGACGTGATTTGGAGCCTCCTCTGTTTATACAATGTACTACCACTGCGCTGTCCAGGACTAGCTTTATGTGGGAGTACTTGAGTGGGCGTAACCTTTTTAGAGTCAAGAACACCGCCATTGCCTCCAGTACGTTTATATGGAACTGACGGAACTGAGGTGACCAAGTCCCTTGAACCTTTTTGACTTGGGAATACCCTCCCCAGCCGCTTAAGGATGCGTCTGTGTGGATGGTGATCCCTGGTGGAGGGAACTGAAGGGGTACTGACATTGATAAATTCTTGACTCTCGCCCACGGCCGAAGTCGATTCTTTAGAATCAGAGGCACTGAGGATAGTTTGTCCCTGGACCTGACGTTTGCTCGCGAGCGCCAGATTCTGGTTAGGTCTTTCAGTTTGGCTTTCATTAAGACGTTTGTCACTGATGCAAACTGGAGAGAACCCAGGATCCTTTCCTGGGCTCTCCTTGACGCTAGTTTGTGACTTAGAAATTGCTTGACTGACTTTGCTATTTCTTTCCTTTTGGTTGATGGAATCGACAGAGTGTGGGATGATAGATTCCATTGAATGCCCAGCCACTGAAAGTTTGACTCTGGAGTGAGTCTTGATTTGGTCCTGTTTATTTTGAAGCCTAGATATTCCAGGAACTGAATCACTTTCAGAGTAGCTCTGTTGCATTCCTCGACTGTTGGGGCCCAGATCAACCAATCGTCGAGATACGCTACTACCATGATCCCTTGCGATCTGAGTTGTTGCACTACCACTTCCGCTAGCTTCGTGAACACTCTGGGTGCCACGTTGAGTCCGAATGGAACTACCTTGAAGGAGAACGTCTGGTCTATCTTGAAACCCAGATACGGACGGAAGTGTCTTGCAATAGGGATATGATAGTAAGCGTCTGTAAGATCGATAGAGGTGGTGACGGCCCACGGGGAAGTAAGGTCCGCACCTGTGAGATCGTGAGCATCTTGAACTTGTCGCAGCGGATGGCTAAGTTTAAGCGGGACAAGTCTAAGATTACCCTTCTTTTTTGTGAGCCTTTCTTTGGCACGCTGAACAAGCGACCTTGAAATTTTAATCTCTTGACTCTCGCTATAGCTCCTTTTTGAAGGAGGTCGTCTGCGTACTCTGTCAATTCCTTGGAGGAAGTTGACGGAAAGGTCTGGATGGAGTGGGTTCGTCAACCAGCTCCAACCCAGGCCTTTTGACACTATGCTCTGAGCCCATTGGCTGAAGTTCCACCGGTGGCGAAAGTGAAACAGCCTCCCTCCTACCTGAAGTTCTTCATTGGTTCTGGTAACCGCCTCGGCCTCCTCTGAAATGCTTTCCCCTGTTAAAGGGGCCTCCCGATCCTCTCCCACGAAAGGAACGCTTACCTCTACCTCCCTTACCCGAGCGTTCATACTTCTGAGAAGCTTGACTCCTCGAAGGCTTGATTGTAAGCTGGAGAGATGGCGTAAGAGGTGGAGGGCTGAGGCTGAGGGGATATCACATAAATTGGCTGTGATTGACCTTTAGAAGTGGAGGGTTGGGCTGTCTGCACTAACGGTACTGTTGGAACTTGTTGAGGAAAAGCGTAGTTGCTCTTCTGGTAAGGTTGGAAACGCCTGGGTTTCTTTTTGTCCCTTACCTTTAGGAGTTCAGGTCTTGCCTCCTCTTAGCCGTAAGGCCCCAACGATCCTTAAGGCTCTGGTTTAACCTGGTAGCCTCTGCACTGGACCTCCTTAACCATAGCTTCTGGGAAGAGATCTGCTCCCACAGATGCTAGACGAGAGTAACCTATTCGGTTCATGCCGAATGGTTGCCTCTGTAGTACATGCTTCCTACAATTCGTCCGAGCAGTGGCAAACTCAAACATATCTGACTGTACCGTTTGAGTCAGGGCTTTGGTCATGAGCTTAAAAATCGGTTCTGATCCATAAGCCATGGTAGCTACCTCAGACATAGCCATAGAATTGATGGATCTGGCTAGACGCGATTTTGCATCAAATTCAGCCTGAATAAGGCTATCTGGGAGCCTGGGTAGCTTTTCACCAAACTGCTCCATAGCACAGTCCGGTTTGAGTTTGCCAGCTGAGAATGTATTCGGCAAGTCTTCCCACAGTTCTCCAACTGAGGGGAGCAACGGAGATGTGGGATCTGCTTCCTTCAACTGCGGTATAGGTTCCCCCTTCTGGGCCGCTGGGATGGTCGACCTTGCGATCTTGGTTAGGAACGGGAGCGGGGTACTCTCATCCATTGTGAAAATGGTAAGGGACTCTTAAATGGTTTTGTATCTTGGTGTTAGAACAATCCATGTCCTCTAAACACCTGAGCCATTCTCTCTGAGTCCTGGTCTCGTGAGTAGAGGACTGTCCTCCTTAGGTACCTTATCGTCCCCGCACCATAGCCGAAGGCGTAAGCCTTGCGTAGCCTATGAACGGAGGCTGGAGGTCTTCCGGGAAGAACTCGAAGTCCTCTATTCTTCGAGTCCCAAATTCCGGTATCGAGATGAGACCGTCCTGGAAGGGGGCGTATGACGCTACTCTCCACGGATTGTTCATAGAGAACTGAGGTAGTGAGTCATACGGAGGAAGTTGAGATCCACTCGTGTTGGACAGTGGAGGAGAGGCTAGAGGAGCTTCTCTCAGCCCGGCTATAATGGAGTCCTGGGAAGTAATCCTGTCCGACAGACGAGAGATCATTTGCTCCATGCTACTCTTTAAGGACCCAACCAGGTCACCCACCTGTTCGCAACAGGCCAGCATTGGAGTCCAAAGCCGGAGCTGCTGCGGAGGTGGAGGGGAGGCTCTGAATCGGAACCAAAGGTAGCGGAACTGGTGATTCTGCCGGAGTGCGAGATCTCTCTCTGGAGGATTTACTCCTCGAGGACTTAGAGCCGGAGCTAGAAGCTTTAGACCTGGATGCTCGGGATTCCCAGCCGGAGACTTACGGGAGGAGGATGAAGCCGAAGTCGTCTTCTTAGACGACGACGACGTCTTAGTCAAGGTCATCACTTAGACTTGACCTTAGGTCTAACCGAAGCGCCAGGAGGAGAATATATTTCGTCACCCGTAAAGCTTGGAAGGATGAGAGGTTGCAGGAGTAGAAGAAACAGTTACGCCAAGGGTGACCCTTGTGTCCACCGTACCTACCTCGACCAACAGGTCGTCTATACCTACCATAGGTTCAACATTAATATCTAGGGTCGCGACATCCGTAGAGATATCCTGGTCCTGATCAGTTAATGAGGTAGCCAGCTGTTGTTTGGATGAAGGCGATAGTCGGATCCGCTTCTACCGGGTCGACGTATCCTGTCGCCTTTCCTCCGGGGAAGATTAATAATGCCAACCGCTTCTCCAGGATGTAGGGCTGTCCCTTGGCGCGTTTTTCCCAAACCGCCAACCCAGGCCCGCAGGGTAGCCAGTGCGGTATCTCTTACTGCCGGAGCCTGGAAGAGAGGGCGTAGTTTAGATTTAAGAATCACTTAAAACTAAAACTTAAAGTATAACTTAAAATTAATTGCCTTAAGTTAATAAATGATGAAAACTTAAGCGCTAAAATAGAAGCGGAGCAGCTACTGGAGATGGAAAACTTACCCTTCCAAAAGCTGGCTCACCAGATCGTAACATATGGTACACGTCTCATGGTACCAGACCTGGATGTCCCCGAGCGGAGTCGCGCATGGAGCATGGGACCGCAAAACTTCGTGTCCACAAGTCCTGAAGTGTGGCGGAACATCCCGGATGCTCAGTTAGGTTGGCCTGTACGTGGGGAGACACATGAGTATCTTAAAAAACATCACTTACAGTCTAAAGAACAGAAGAACTCCGATGCATGCCGGAGCTCGGAAAAAATTTGGGCATAACCCCTCCCTGCATCGCCTGAATAGGCTATAATCCGGAGAGATCCGGTAAGATATGTAAGGGAGGGGGGATGGTTTAAGGTTCTTAAGATAAACTTAAAGATAACTTAAACCTAACACACAAGCAGAACCGGACTAAGTCCAGTGCGTAGCGGAGTGTAGTAACTCAGCAAAACGGTAAGGTTAGTAGAGACCCACTGTATGCTCCGGTCCACCCTACTGGGTGGACTAACAACTTTCCGCTGGATACCAGGACTCCGATCAGGAAGGAGCCCTAGTAAGATGGGAAAGAGCGAGAAGACATACAGGCTCAAGCTAGCCCGGAGCGACAAGGTAGCGCGGAGGTGGTGCAAGGCCAGTACCCCCCACTCCGTACCAGCCGGCCGGACCGAGAAGCCGGAGAGGTCGAGATCCAGTCTGGGTCTGTCCGACTCCCTAGCCCCTCCGCCTGAGGGGAGAGAGGGAGGCAGGCTCGGGTATGAAGAGCGAGCATGGGCAGACCGACCCACCCCCGCCCGACTCTATGGAAGAGCGGGAGGGGGGGGGAGAATGACTGGACAGGCGTCTGGCTGGCCCGTGATCACGAAGTGACCACGAGGCGGTAAGACCAAATACGACAACTTAGCCTAGGACAACCACTGATCAGAGAAATGCTATCGGGAAGCATACTGAACTGAAAAGCGGTAGCAAATAAGCCAATGGGCCAACCAACTGATCAGAGAGATGCTATAGGGAAGCAACCGAACTGATGAGCGGTAGTATAGGCTCAAGAGCCAGGACCTAGGCTAAGCCAGACGCCTAACTACCTAACAATAATAAATACACCAGTATAAATAAATAAATGAAAGAAAGAAAAACAATATAGCAGGAGAAAAAATCCAGGAGTGTACGACTAACACCGAAGGCAAGTCTAACCACTCAAAAGCTAGTCAGAGGCCGATACTAAGAACCTGGACTAGGGTCTGGATAGAAGAAGCCTACGTAAGGTAAAATACATGCATGCATGACAAACCTGAGTAGACCGTACCCTAAATAAAACGGATAAACATATAGAGCGAAGATAAATAAGGGGATGTTCTAGGTATGGGAGACCAAGAACGAACCCATCACGAGGCAGAACCATGCTGCCATGCTTCCGACCCCGAGATCGTATTTATACCTAAAAAAACGGCAAATACTGTCTCAGGGCCGGAAAAACCAACTAAACCGTAAATACTGAGTACTTAACTTAGCTGCTGCGATAGCTGCACGCTCCTAATATAGAAAATCCAATGAAAGGGCAGGGCACACAGAGAGGAAAAATATCAACAACCGACTCGTGTGTGCTAACTTGAAAGGATGGCCACCAGAGGCGCAGCAGTCGGCAGCATGGGATGGAGTAGTAGTAGTACGAGCTGCTCACTCTGTGGGTCGGCTCCCCTCTTGGAGGGATTTTGTAGTGGGAGATTTCTATTGGCATTTGGCTCGTGGTAGTGGTCTCACTCGCCTAGTGTTCATACCGACACCCTCCTGGAGGGTGAGCGAGTCAGTTATACTGACCTTTTTCTTTATTTTATTTATTCTCTGGTATGTGTTAGTACATTTACCCTAGAAATAATAGATTAAAGGATATTTCGCGCAGCGACACGAGCTGAGCCCAGAAATATATGATGATTATATTGTCCACTAGTTACAGTGGTTGCTTGGCAAGCTTTCGGTAGTTATAACAAAACGATTGTAACAAAGAAGTCGAAGTTGTTTTCCTTTTGTTTATTATAGTTTGATTTTAATTATTTGAAATGAGTACTCTAGTAGACTGATTTTTTTTATACTTTTATAGGCTTATTCTAATCTTTTAGCTTCTTAGTTTGACTCAGTTTATAGATGTCAGAATCTTAAACTAGGCTACCGAGTAACTGCTGACATAGCCTAGGCAACCATCATGTTGTATTCCAAATATATTGAAACTAACTTATCTTAGGCTTATTGCCAGAATCAAAACTCAAACATTACATATGGTATGTATATGCTAAAATCCTAATATATGCAGTAAAAGATGGGGTCGAACATTACCGGAGTCGAATATTATACAATTATATACAGTAGTTTTCTGATAACACCTTCAGAATGTTTGTCAAAATGTAAAATGCTAGCTGTTAATTTATAAACTGTAGTACAATTAGAAATCTGTTGTTTTGTTATAATGATCTTATTTTTCTTTAGACTCCTTCAGGTCACCTGGTATTGGTTCTAGTGAATGCCACACAAGCCGGGATGTTAGCAACTTATCAACTTTACTAATGAGTGAGAATATTAAGGAAGCCTTCTGTACTCTTCAACTCTTAAAGTTTAGTCTTTAGTTTAATTTAAATTGGCTTTAGCCTTTATATACCAAAAATATTGGTTTGTAACAGTCATTTTTTACAAATCAAAATATATCTTCATTTTCATAGTTTGTAGTATTTTATATCTGTAGATGTAATAAATTAATAAAGTGCTAACTTTCTGTTTCTCAGTGTTGATATTTAGAATTTCATAGAATATGGGCAGAAACATGATTAGCGGATATTTATTGTTACATTACAGTGGTACCTCGAGATACAAATTAATCCGTTCCGAGGCGGCTTTTGTATCATGAGGTTTTCGTATCTTGAACCACATTTTACATATAAAATGGCTAATCCGTAACAAGCCCTACAAAAAGACCCCAGTAAATTTTATAATAAAGCTAAATTGACCAATAAACAATGAAATACAACAATTTGGACCATTCAATACCTAACTTAATATGTACTAGTACTAATATGTACGTACCTGTAAATAAAGTGTATTAGTGTACATGGTATACAAGAAATACTGTACGTACATACGTACGCATGTAGTAAAAATGTGGAATCAGAAAACTTCTTATAGTACATACACTTAACCTTACGAAACACATTAACCCTCTTACGCCGAAGCCCTAAAAATCAAAACCTCTCCTGTATGCCTGCGCCGGTTTGGATTGAGCGCGGAAGCGAAAAAAATAATTTTTTCAAAAAATCACAGCGCGCTTAGTTTTGAAGATTAAGAGTTCATTTTTGGCTCATTTTTTTTTCATTGCCTGAAGTTTAGTATGCAATCATCAGAAATGAAAAATAATATCATTATCATATGTAAATATGCGATATATGGTAGCGAAAAAAAAAAATTCATAGATAATTGTATTCAAATCACGCTGTGTAAAAACGGTCAAAGCTAACGAGTTAATTTTTTTCGTTGTATTTTACACTAATTGCAATCCTTTTGATATATAATACATAGTAAAACAATAAAAACAACACCGGAAAAATATTATCACAAAATGATGTACGAATTCGTAACGTGCGGACGTAAAAAAATGTTATTTTCAAAAATTCACCGTAATTCTAAATATTGTTCTAGAGACTTCCAATTTGTTTCAAAATTAAGACAAATGATTGAATATTACGATACTGTAAGAGTTTTAGATTAGAATTGCAGATTTCGACCATTTCGGACGAGTTAAATTTGACCGAATGTCGAAATTTTTATATATATTTTTTTATATGCACATATTTCGGAGATGGAAAAATCTACAACCTTCAATTATTTTTTATTGTATTCTTCATGAATTTGCGCACATTTTGATATATGAAACTCTATAAAAAGGCTAATATGAAAAGGAGCAAATATTAGGATAATGCGATGTACGTATTTCGGAGACTTGCGGCCGCGAATCGGCGCGCGGAGTGAAGGTAAATATATTTTTCAAAAATTCACCATAAATCACAATATTGTTTTAGAGACTTCAAATTTGTTTTCAAAATGAGAAAAATGACGGAACATTACTAGGCCGTAAGAGTTTTAGCTTACAATTGCGTTTTTCAACTATTTCGGTAGAGTCAAATTTGACCAAACGTTGTTTTTTTTTCTATTTATCGTGATTTTATATGCAAATATTTCGAAAAAGAGAAAGCTACAACCTTCAATCATTTTTAGTTGTATTCTACATGAAATTGCGCACATTTTCATATATAAAACTTTATGTAACAGCTAATTTTAAATGGTGCAAACATTTCGACAATCGCACAAAAAAATTCTGATTTTTTCGGAAGAGTTACCGCATGAACGTAAGGAAATTTTTTTTTTTTTTTCATAAATTCACCATAAATCGAAATATTGTGCTAGAGACTTCCAAGTTGTTGCAAAATGAAGGTAAATGATTGAATATTACTAGATTATAAGAGTTTTAGCTTACAATTGCGTTTTTTGACCATTTCTGTAGAGTCAAAGTTGACCGAAAGTTGAAATTTTTGCACTTAACGTTATTTATATGAAATATTTCAAAATGATAAAAGCTACAACCATGGGTTGTTTTTAGTTGTATTTTGCTATGAAATTGCGCACATTTCCATATATAAAACTTTATGTAACGGCAAATTTAAAAGGGTGCAACATTAGGACAATCGCACGAAAAAATTTATCGGAAGAGTTATCACACGAACGTGAGGAAAAAGTTTTTTCATAATTAATTATAAAATCGAAATATTGTGCTAGAGGACGTCCAATTTGTTGCAAAATGAAGGCAAATGATTGAATATTTTATTATAATATAAGATTTTAGCTTACAATTGCGTTTTCTCGACCATTTCTGTAGAGTCAAAGTTGACCAAAGGTTGAAATTTTTGCACTTATCGTTATTTATATGAAAATATTTCAAAACTGATAAAAGCTACAATCATGAGTATTTTTTTGTTGTATTTTACATGAAATTGCACACATTTTCATATATAATACTTCATGTAAAGGATAATTTAAAATGGTGCAAAAATTATGTCAAAGTGACGAAATAATTTCCGAGATGTGTCACTGATACTTTTTAGTGCGATAAGAAAGAAATTCGCGCTTGCGCGCCTGCGTAGTGATTGTAAACAAAACAACGCCTTGATCCGTGAACTCCCAGCATCCCCCAAGGCACGTGATACAAAAGTTTTCAGCTGGTAGGCCTATAAGTATTTTTCCGCGAATTTTTAAAAAACTTTTTTGAGCCGACGTATGATACGTCCCAATCGGCATACGGGAGACATTTTGACACGTTTAATACGTCAATCGCGTAAGAGGGTTAAAAAATGTCAGGAAACATAAACTAAACTTTACGAAACACCATTAACAAAACTAACACTTAACTTTACAAAAAACTTAAATTAATTTTTTTTAATTTTTTTTTTCTCTTTTTGATTTTTAAATTTTATTTTACTTTTATATATATATATATATTTTTTTTTTTTTTTACGAAATTTCAATTTCTTCACCACTTTCAACTTTGTTTTGTCGTAGTATCAATTGGATCTTCCTTTTTGCTTACTCCTGCTAGTACTAAAGGCCTCTTTAAAAAATAACTATCCAAGGAAGATTGCTTCTGCCTGCTTTTCAAAATGCTCCTGAAACGACTCAGGCAAACGTCATTGAACTGCGCAAGGATACTACCTCTGTAAGCCTTTTCGGGGTGTCTCTTTTCTACAAATGATTGCACCCTATGAAAAGCAGCTAGAGCATCCTTAATTTCCTCCTCCTCGCCGCTGCTAGAAAACTCTTCTTGAACGACGTTATGTTGTATGGCCTCCAACTCCTTCAGGTCATCCGTCGTAAGCTCCTCTTGGTGCTCCTGGAGAAGGTCATTGATGTCGTCCTCGTCGACGACCAGCCACATGGACTTGCCGAGTGCAACGATCTGTCAAGATCTGGTTGCGAAACAGTTTCAGGATCGTCAACTGTTCCTGAATCTGCAGCAACAGCTTCGCCCACGTCGAATCCCTTGAAGTCTCGGGCGGATACGGCATCAGGCCAGAGTTTCCTCCCAGAAGAATTCAAGGTTTGCCTCGAAACTTCCTGCCAAGATTGATCGATGAGTCGGATGCATATGACAACATCGAAATGCTCCTTCCAAAATTCATGCAAGGTGAGGTTTGTGGTATCGGTGATGTCGAAACATCTCTTGAAAAGATGTTTCAGATACAGCTTCTTGAAGTTCGATGTCACTTGTCGGTCCATGGGCTGGAGGAGAAGGGTGGTGTTAGGCGGAAGATAAAGAACCTTGATGAAAGAATACTTCGCTAGGATATCTTCCTCGAGGCCAGGAGGGTGAGCAGGGGCATTGTCCAGCAACAGCAGACATTTCAGAGGGAGGTGCTTCTCTTCCAAGAATTTCTTCACTGTCGGGCCGAAACACAGATTTACCCACTCCGTGAACAAAAGTCTCATTACCCAGGCTTTCGCATTAGCCCTCCACATCACCTGAAGCTTCTCCTTTAGCACTTTGTGGGCCTTGAAGGCTCGAGGAGTCTCCGAATGATAGACAAGTAGGGGCTTCACCTTGCAATCCCCACTGGCGTTGGAACAAAGTGCGAGCGTAAGCCTGTCTTTCATAGGCTTATGCCCGGGTAGCTTCTTCTCTTCCTGCGTGATGTACGTCCGACGAGGCATTTTTTTCCCAAAAAAGGCCAGTCTCATCACAGTTGAAGACTTGCTGAGAACTGTAACCTTCCTTGATTGTCATCTCGTCGAACGTCTTAATAAAGGCTTTGGCCGCTTTCGTGTCCGAGCTGGCTGCCTCCCCATGCCGCACCACCGAATGGATGCCAGTCCGTTTACGGAATTTTTCGAACCACCCATGAGAAGCCTTGAACTCTGGGGAGGCGTCAATGTCCCTTCTCCTCCATCGTCTTCGGCTGGGCAATCAAATCGCTGAAAATAGCGCTGGCCTTCTGGTCAGATTGCCATCTCAGTTATCGTATCGCCAGCGATTTCTTTGTCTTTTATCCAGACAAGAAGCAGCTGTTCCATCTCGTCATGCACGTGGCTCCTCTTGCTAGACAAAATAGTCACGCCCTTGGAAGGTGTAGCTGCTTTGATGGCATCCTTCTGCTTAAGGATGGTGCATATTGTTGACGGATTTCGGCCATATTCCTTGGCGATCACACTCAATCGCATGCCAGCTTCATACTTTTTTATTATCTCCATTTTTGTCTCCAAAGAAAGCTTCCTCTTCTTTCCTACTTCAACTTTCTTGGGACCCATGACTACGTATATACTGTACATAATTAAGTTATGTAGTACGTATACGTATGTAGTAGTAAAGTTCTCACATAACACGATAAAGTAGTACTACAATGAAATCACTAACGAATTTACGTTAATAAACGAAATCGTATAGAACGAATGAATTCCGCGTGCTTACGATACCGATGATGCTGCCGAGTGGCCGAAAAAGCACGCCGCTACGTAGATGCTGACCAATAGGAGAGCAGGATCTTATGGCGGTGACTAGGATCAGGAACCAATGGGAGAGCGGGAGGATGGTGGCGAGTCTACTAAGTTGGCGGCGCACGAGTTTTAAAATTGTTATTGGTGGTCCGGGTGAATCTTGGGACTTTACAGCAACAACCTTTCGTATGTAGAGCAAAAAAAATCTTTGTATTTGCTTTCGTATCTAGTTTTTTGTAAGTTGAGCCTTTCGTATGTCGAGGTATCACTGTATAAACTTATTAGCCTGCTTTAATACAGTAGCCTGGTGCTGCAGTGTGCATGAATGGATTTTTTTTTATTAAAGATTGTAATGGGTTCATATTGAAAAATTTAATATTTAGAAGAATACTCTTAAGAGTTTTCTGTTGAAAAACAGCTACATTAGAAAAAGAAGAGTTATAATATGAGGTAACAAGAAGTAAGCCTTGGTTATTGGATGAGATGTGGGATATAATAATGAAATATGCAAAAGCAAGAGATAAAACTGCAGGAATATTTTGTGGAGGGTATGAAGAATGCTAATTAGGATGTGCTAAGTACAGCTGTGCTCCTTTCATTCTGAAAAAGTGGACATTGTCCAAAATGGATGTTGAGGCAAAACATTACAAGAGGCACTTGAGTGTAGGCAAGATAGCCACCTTCTTTCGAAATTCTAGACCAGTTAACAGCGCCCTAGACCAGTCAAACGGCGCCTTAGTCCCGCGATGGTGCAATAAGTAAAATTATATTTATGCAGTATTGATCTGTAGAATTTACTGTACAGTTCATTATAGTAGTTATAAATACTGTAAAGTGAAAAAAGCCTAGCTTTAATCCTTTGGGTGTCTAGAGTATGTAAAGATTATAATAAGGTGTTATACAGTGTACAGGTAGCTGTAGTGTTCAAGTTACGATAAAGGGATTTTGACGAAGGAAAAATCTATTTCTGGGTGATTGGCTCGTGTCGCCCTATGAAAGGATCCTTAATATCATTCTTTCTAGGTAAAATTAATCTAAAATTACCAGAGAAAAACAAAATTAAGAAAATGTCAGTAAAACTGACTCGCTCACTCTTAAAAAGAAGTGTCGGTATGGCAAAAGGGGCGAGTGGGAACACTACCACGAGACATTCACCAATTAGACCTTCCAATCAGAATCCCCACAAGAGAGAGCTGATACCACGGGCGATGCGCCGCTACTACTACTACTATAGGACGCCACGGACAGCAGCGCCCCTAGCGGGTCATCCTTAATCTAAGAACATCTTGTCCTGCAGGGGGGGGCAATCAATACAGGGTGTTTCATAGGGCGACACGAGCCAATCACCCAGAAATAGATTTTTCCTTCGTCAAAATCCCTTTTCTGGGCTCAGCTCGTGTCGGCCTATGAAAGAGTACCAGAGAAACAGACAAGATGGGAAAAAAGGACAAATGAAAAGCAGTTGTAAAATGAGGGATATAATATAAGTAAATCAATTACAGCATATAACTAAGTACTTAAGTCTAACTTATTCTAAACAGTAACATAAAAGAAAGTTAGTAATGTAAAGTACTTAAAATTACAATAAACACAGTAAATTATAATAATGCAGTGTAATTTTAAAAAAATAGATTTACTTAGATAACTTATTTATTTTTACAAATATACAAACACATTGTGTCCTACCCTAGCATAAAAATAAGGGTAGGTACACTGAAGTACATTATCAGTACAAGGTGGGTGGATGTCCCTAGCAAAAAAATAAGGGACAATCCACTAATGATTTCAGCGGCTAAGGCTAGGATATCCGAGTAGCATGGCGATAGGGTGAGGCATGTTGGATGAGGTAGGTAGAAGGAGACCTGGATCTGTACTACAACTACTACAGTATCAGGAGAAACAATGTTTCCCGCTGCTACTGCTGAAAATTTTAAAGATTCCAAGGACTTTAGATAATGACGTTTAAAAGACTGTCGGAGATTTCCATCCAGTATAATTTTTAAGATCCTCAAAGTTCATATGTTGAAAGTAATTAATTGAGGTGGCTACTCCCCTGATGTCATGTGCTTTTGGAAATGAATCAGGATTGGCTTGTTTAATGAAGTAAAGGATTTGTTGTCTAATACCTTTTACTGACAAAGTACCACCTTTCTCTCTCATGAAGAGAGGACCTGAGGATCTTGAGGATGTACGAGATAGAAAGACTCTTAAGGTTGATACTGGGCAAAGAGAAGGGTCTTGCGGAAGTGGGATGACTTTCCAAGGGGCCCACCTTGCAAGAGGATCCTCATTTTTAGCCAAAAAACTACGATCCGGAGCAAGCAGAACTTCTCCTGAGGGGAGGAATTCCACATGACCCGCATCTCTGGATAGAGCCGACAGTTCTGAAATTCTAGCTCCTGAAGCTAGGCTTAATAAGAATAATGTCTTTCTAAGAAGCATTATGAATGTACAGGACGAGTTGTCAGTATCTGAAGCTAGTTTGAGGACATCATTTAAGAACCATGAAACTGCAGTAGGCCTTTGAGAAGGTCTAAGTCTAGCACAGGCTTTAGGAATAGACGTGAAATAGATTCAGTCAGATCTATCTGAAAACCTAACTGAAAGATCTTCTTCAAAGCGATTTATGAGTAGTAATAGTGCTAGCTGCTAAACCTTTTTCAAACAGGGATCTGAAAAAGGATATAGCTAGATTAACTGTCATGGTTGTAGTGTTGATTCTTTCAGAAGGATGCTAATTTTTTTAACAGCTGAGTCATATTGTCTAATAGTTGACTCTCTCTTATCTGATTCTAGGAAGAGAATATTTTGTGGATCAATATTAGCATCTTTATTAGCCGCAAACTTCATGAAGTCCATAAAGTTAGGGTCTGAAGAATTCCTGAGGAAGCGAACACAGTCCTCATTTGTACTGATTGTGACAGCTTGGGATTGGGAATAATCCGTTGAGGTCGGAGACCCAATTCCAGAAGAAGAGGATACCAGTTGCTCTTGGGCCAGTCCGCGAATCAGAGCTACTATTCCCTTGAAAGTCCTCAGCTTGCTTAAGACTTTCAAGAGAGATTCACTGGAGGAAAAACATAAATTTTTCTCCACTGATCCCAATCTAACGACAGGCGCGTCCGTGGCATAAGCCAGAGGGTCCAGGTTGGGGGCCACATAGCAAGGGAGCTTGTGATTCGCTTGTGAGGCGAAGAGATCTACTTGGAGACCTGGGGACTCTCCGGCATATCCACTGGAATGACCCGTCGTCTAGGGACCATTCTGATCCAGAGGAACTGACCGGGACAAAGCGTCTGCTATCACATTTCTTACCCCCGCCAGGTGAGTGGCGGACAGATGCCATTTGTGTTTGTTTGCTAGGGCAAAGATGGCTATCATGACATGGTTCACATGCTTGGATTTGGGACCCTCCTCTGTTGATGCAATGAACTACCACTGCACTGTCCAAAACTAGCCTTAGATGAGACTTTTTCGGGGGAAGCAGTCTCTTCAAGGTAAGAAATACTGCCATTGCTTCCAGAACGTTTATGTGGAGCTGGCGAAATTGAACTGACCAAGTCCCCTGAACCTGTTTGAACTGAGAATATCCCCCCCACCGGACAGGGAGGCATCCGTGTGAATGGTTAACACTGGAAGGGGATATTGAAGGGGTACCCGCTGGCTAAGTTCTTTACTTTTGACCATGGACGGAGTTGATTGCGAAGGATCTGTGGATTACTGACAACTTGTCTCGAGATTTGGCGTTTGCTCTCGATCGCCAAACTCGATTTTATATCTTTTAGCCTTGCTTTCAGGAGGATATCTGTTACCGAAGCAAACTGAAGGGACCCCTAGGATTCTTTCCTGGTTTTCTCCTTGATGTTTGTTTGCATTTGAGAAATTGCCTGACAGATTTTGCTATTTCCTCCGTTTGGCCACTGGAATTGACAGATTGTGGAAGACAAATCCATTGGATTCCCAGCCACCGAAACGAGACTCCGGGGTAGTCTGGATTTTCGTTTTGTTTATCTGGAACCCCAGATGTTCCAGAAAGTGAACTACCTTTTTGGTGGCTTTGAGACATTCCTCGACAGTTGGTGCCCAGATCAACCAATCGTCGAGGTATGCTGCTACCATGATTCCCCTGAGTTCTCAATTGCTGCACAACCACTTCTGCTATTTTCGTGAATACCCTGGGGGCTACATTCAGGACCGAAGGGCATCACTTTGAATGAGAATGTCTGATTTCCTAGCCTGAATCCTAGGAATGGCGGAAGTGTCTGGCTATAGGGATATGATAGTATGCGTCTGTAAGATCGATGGAGCATGTGACGGCTCCACGCGGAAGTAAGGTCCTTACTTGCGAGAGGTAAGCATCTTGAACTTGTCGCAACGAATGAAAGAGTTTAGCTTTGACAAGTCTAAGATTACCCTTCTTTTTGTTGAGCCTTTCTTTGGCACGCTGAATAAGCGACCTTGAAATTTTAGATGCTTGACTCTCGCAATAGCTCCTTTCTGAAGGAGTTCCTCCGCGTAATCTGTCAATTCCTTTGATGGTATTTGGCGGAATGATTTGATTTGGATTGGAGGATCTTTGATCCAACTCCAACCCAATCCTTTGGACACTATGCTCTGTGCCCAATTGCTGACCCCCACCTGTGACGGAAGAGAACAGCCTCCCTCCTACCTGGGGAGCCTCATTGTTGATGGGCGGGTGACCACCACGCCCTCCTCTGAACTGCTTGCTCCTTGTCGCCCTTCCTGCGCCACGCTGGCGAAAGTAGCCTCTCGCCCTACCTCTCGATTGCCTGTTAAAGGGAGGGTTAGCCCTGACCTTCATACGTAGGGTTGAAGGCCGGCGAGAGTGCGTAGGAGGTCGAAGGTTGTGATTGAGGAGACAGCAGGAGGATGGCTGGTTCTGTTTAGAACTAGCAGGTTGTCCCTGTTGGGTAACCGGGACGGCCTGACAAATTGCTGCTGTTGCTGGTGCTTCTGGTAAGGCTGGAACCTTTTACCAGACTTCTTTGGTTTCTTACCAGCAGTGGGGACGGATTCTTGCTTCCTCTTGGATGAAATACCCCACCTAGCTCTAAGGCTCTGGTTGAGCCTAGCAGCCTCGTGGTGTACTTCATTTACAGCGGACTCTGGGAAGAGATCCGCTCCCCAACATGCTAGAAGCCAGGAGTCTATTAGGCTCGTGCCTAATAGTGCACTCCTGCAGAACGTGCTTTCGGCAATTCCTCCTAGCTTGGAAGAAGTCGAAAGCATCCGTCTGAACCGTCTGAAGCTGGGATTTGGCCAAGATCTTAAACAGAGGTTCCGTACCATACGAGAGAGCAGCCATCTCCGTTATGATCAGTGAATTGAGGGACCTGCCAAACCTAGTTCGCGCGTCGAACTCCGCCTGAATCAAGGAATCAGGCAGCCTTTGGGAGCTTCTCGCCGAACTGGTCCATGGCGCAGTCCGGTTTGTTTGAGCTTACCAAGCGTGAACGTGGCTGGCAAGTTCTCCCACAATTCTCCAAAAGCTGGGAAGAGCGGAGAAGTAGACTCCGCCTCCCTTAGCTGTGGCATGGGCTCATCCTTGAGGACTGCTGAAGAGTCCTCTCTACTATTTTTTGTAGCGAACGGAAGAGAGCCTCCTCTTCCGTCGCAAAAATAGTGAAAGGACTCTTATAGGCCTGGAGCTTGGTGTTTGTGCACTCCCAGTCCTCAAGGCAGGTGAACCCATTCCCGTTGGGCCTGATCCCTACTGTAGAGAACATCCTCCTAGAGATCTTGTCTTCCCTAGTAAGAGCCGCTACGGTCAGCCTAGCATAGCCGATGAAAGGCTGCGTCAAACCCGGAGGATAAAACTCGAAGTCCTCATCCTTCGAGTTCCACACTCCGGGATAGAGATCATACATCCTTAAATGGAGCGTAAGCGGCTACTCTCCATGGGTTCTCCATAGAGAAAGCTGGCAGAGAATCGTTATGGCGGAAGCTGGAAAATACCAGCACTTGGCACTGGGAGACTGGAAGGGGGACCTGAGAGAGCCCATCTACTCGGTCCTCATTCTCTCTAACTCTGTTAGAGAGATCTTGGATGGGACTGGCCCGATTGAGACAGAGTGCTCGACAGTTGTGCGAACATCTGCTCAAATTTCGTCCCCAGGGCGGAGACTTGAGAGCCGACCATCTCGCCCACGTTTGCATCACCATGCTGAGAAAGCAGTGGGATCAAAGGTGCTGGGTCCCGCTCCTCCCACGGCGTTACCGGAGTGGATGCGGTGGAGGCCGGAGAAGGCATTGGCTCGGCGGGAGCGCGAGCCTTCTCCTTAGAAGCCTTGCTTCTAGAGCTCTTCGAGTAAGAAGAGCTCGCTTGGCCTTCACCGCGTCAGCGTAAGAAGTCGAAGACTTCTTAGCCGAAGAAGACGAAGATGACTTCTTAGAAGTCGTCTTAATTAGGGTCTTCGGTTCTCTCTGTCCTTCACCTTTGGGGGTACAGAGAGAGCGGAGAGCGGGTAGGGATCTCAGATCCCACAAAGCCTTGGAAAGAAGCGCTTGAAGAAGGGACAGAGAATATCCAGGAGCGCCCAAGGAAAGACCTTGGGCGCCCGCACACCTACCTCAACCAACAAATCTCTGCCCCTACCGCCATAGGCTCAATGTTTAGGTCCAGGGTAGCGACGTCCCGGACCGACTCCTGTGTGGCTACGACCCCGAAAGATTGCTGCATTTCTTGCTGGATGGAGGCTATGAGAGGGGCTGCGGACAAGGGGTCAACATACCCTGTTGACTTGCCCGCGGGGAAGAATCTGGACGGCCAGCTTCTTGTCTAGGATGTAAGGCTGGCCTTTGGCGGCGTTCTTCCTGAAGCCGCCCACCCACGCTTTCAGGGTAGCAAGGGCGACCTCCCTCACACCAGCAGCCTGAAAGAAAAAGGTGAGTGAGCTTCTAATGGCGGAACGGGGTTAACAAACTTATGTCTAAGAGTTGTTAGTAAAATGATAAAGAAGCCTATAATCGACTTACCCCCTCCACCAGCTGACTGACTAGGTCGTAGCAGATGCGCAGGCTAAACGCTCGTGCCAGACGTACTCATCGTTGTACGGCGTGGCACATGGAGCGTGAGACCTGCACTCATCGTGGCCGCAGGGGTCGTACAACGTCGCGTTGCATCCCAGGACCTGACAGTTGGTAGCCTGTAAGTGGAAAGATACATAAGTATCAGGAGAACACTTACAGCCTAACAGTTGCTCCGCTGGTGCCGGAGCGAGAAAGTTAGATTAAACCAGAGCCCCGCCATAATACGTGGTAGAAAAAGGTTGGTTGTCCTAGGCTATTGCTCCGCTGGCGGCGGAGACAAGAGATAGAATCCAACCAGGTGTGGTGGTAAAAGGAAACCACGACGGATAATGGCGGGGATGGTAAACATATGAATAATAAAATTAAAACAAATCATCGTAAAATTAGGGTATATCCTTAAAATAACAATAATATCAAACCTTTCTCCACCCGTCTACTAGAAGAGTGCCCGGGTAAGAAGCAAGCTCCCTTCCGGTAGCGGGGTAGAGATGTAAGGATATAGTAGCAAGGCAACCGACCACTAGTAGTGACCACCCCGCCGCCCGCTGGCGGAGCCAGTAATCTATAACCAAAGGTGCCCCGGCTGCGACGGAAGGCTCCGTTCGTTATAGAAAGGGAAGGTGGCTGAGCAACTGGGGAAGGGGGGGAGGGTCTCGGCGTAACACGGCGGGAGAGAGAGAGAGGGGGGGGGTGGCCTACTCCTCCCCGTCTCAACAACTACCCGCTCGGAGACGGCCGGTACCCTATGAGTGGTCGCCCTATACCCCCTCCCCCGCTGGGAGGAACCCCTGGCCACCTCAGAGAGAGAGGGAGGAAGGCAAACTGAGGTTGTCATGACAACCAAGGGGTCCCCCAGCGCCTCCCTATAACCTGGTAGGAGGGAAGGGGAAGGGGAAGGTGCGATGGAACACGTGACCGCAAGTGGCCTAAGCCGCGAGCAACACAACCGTGAGAAGGCCACGTGAACCAGGCTGTACCAATACATGGGACATGCACCTAGGCTAGCCAACACCCTAAATAGAATAAATATACATCGTAAAGATGGAAAAGACACTTTTAGTAGAAGAAAAAGAAGCCCAGGAGGAGGCAAACTGTTCCGAGGAACAGAAGCCTACTCGGAGCCAGCGATAGCCGATGAAGAGCAAGAGCCGGGATGCTGGGCTGGAACATAGAATAGCCCTAAATACCAAACTAAGAGAAATGGTAAAGGGGCTAACCTAGCTAAAACTCGATGTAAAAAACGATGAACGTAATATAGTAAGCCCATAAGTATAAGAAGTCCCAGTATGGAGGACCGGGAATTCTTAACGAGGCAGCATGGCGCCGCCACGAGACAACCGGGAAACCGTATATGACCTATTAGAAGGAAAAATACTGGTTCCCGGAAGACAAAAATACAGTAAAACATTACTTATGAGGCACTTAACTTAGCCGTTGCGATGGCAGAACGTTCCATGGTGAATGGTGATAAAATTCCTCGTAAATAGCACAAGCACAAAGAGAATGCGTCTGAACGCTGGCGCTAAAAATTAAGGATGACCGCTAGGGGCGCTGCTGTCCGTGGCGTCCTCTAGTAGTAGTAGTAGCGGCCGCATCGCCCGTTGGTATCAGCTCTCTCTTGTGGGGATTCTGATTGGAAGGTCTAATTGGTGAATGTCTCGTGGTAGTGTTCCCACTCGCCCCTTTTGCCATACCGACACTTCTTTTTAAGAGTGAGCGAGTCAGCAGTTTTTACTGACATTTCTTAATTTTGTTTTTCTCTGGTAATTTTAGATAAATTTTACCTAGAAAGAATGATATTAAGGATCCTTTCATAGGCCGACACGAGCTGAGCCCAGAAATTCGTCTTACGATAATCTGATTTTATGAGACCAAATTACAATAGCCTAACTTTATCCCACATCTTCTAGTTACATAAGTTCAAAAACAGCAAAAGAGAATGATGAAAGTATGGTTTTAACGTTATAACTCGTTGCATAAACGTTTTACAGCCATGAACAACTGAATGTCAAATGACTCATTTTTTTTTTTAAGTACATCCGAATTCGATAACCGTTTGGCTTGTATTTCAATCATCGTACTATAGTACACTATTACCGTAGTTGTTATAAATGACGTTATGTAGAATAGAACTGAGGTATCTTAATGTAATAACTTTATTCGCTATAGATCAAAGATCAATATAGTAGATCAAAGATCAATCGTGAAATATACTGTTAAATTTAAACCTAGTTATAACTGAAGCTGAGAAAACTGTTCAAGCTGCTAATGACTATTATCCTGCATTGGCAACAAGGATAAAACTCCAGTAAATGTATGCCATCAAACACAACCGTAGATAGAATTGCGATAAAATAGTTTTAATCAAAACTACTGGGCTTGAAAGAACATATTTTACTGTTGGTTTCACACCGATATAAGATAAATAACATAAAGTTCGTATCATGATGATATAAAGGAAAATTGCGAACGGAATCACATAATTTTTTTACGCAATAAACATGCCGCCAAAGTAATCCGTTAACGAAAAAAGTTCACAATCACAACGAGACATTCAATTCATATTTCCACCTAAAAACACGTCGTATAAGGAAAAATAACATTGTCTTATATAAGTCAAGTATCTAGATACTCGTTTATGCCAACTAGAATCAAGATAATTCGCTCAGAATTGCATTAAATATGGCGAAACAAACTCGTGTTTGCCATCAGCTGATTTGAAACCAAAACATTGGCCGCTCTGCAGAATACTAGCTTAGATTTAGCGTAGTATTTTATAATACAATAATATGAGAATACATACAATATTATTGGATACAGTGAAGTAATGTATAACTTTTTAAAGGATTTATGGAAATGATGCATAATTAATAAAATAACACCATGCATTTTTCGGAACAGTGGCGGACAAGAACAAACATGAAAAAACATCCTCTGACAATGTGGAGGGTAGTTACAGAAGTTGCCTTAATTTGTATCATATTTATGTACAAAAATAAAAATACCCTATATGTAATATATTTTCTTACACATTTTAAACATAAGAGCATGAACATTTATAAAATCAACACATCGATCGCTATATTTACTCTCTTTTTAAATCTATATTTTTGGAAGAGCGGCAGGCAGCTGCTTACAAGAATGAACATGAAAAAACATCGTATTTGATAACATGAAGGGCAGTTTCAAAAGCTGCCTTAGTATCATATTTCTGCGCAGAATTAAAAATATACTATACATAATACATTTGCATATACATTTTAAACATTAAAGCATGAACTTTGTTCATGAAACTTACCTGTCAGATATATATATAGCTGTATTCTCCGACGTCCGACAGAATTTCAAAACTCCCGGCACACGCAGTGGGCGGCCAGGTGGTTAGTACCCATTCCCGCCGCTGGGAGGCGGATATCAGGAATCATTCCCATTTTCCTATTCAGATTTTTCTCTGTCGCGGTGGGTAACAACTGTTTACAGACCTCCGCCTAGGATTTTGAACTTCTTGTGCTAACTTGAGTATTCTGATTGACTTCTGGTTTTGATTTGGCTTGTTGGCTTGGCATACGTGATAGTGGATTTGATTTGGATTTGGCTTTGACTTTTCTTTGATTACGATGTCTGGATCTAGCTCTGCTAGCTTCAGGGTGTGTAAGGTACAGGAATGTAAGGTGAGGTTGCCGAAAGCTTCGGTAGACCCTCATTCAGTGTGCTCGAAATGTCGTAGTCATGTATGTATGTTGAATGATAGATGCATCGAGTGTGAGCAATTGACTGAAATTGAATGGAAGGCATATGATTCTTACGTGAGAAAGCTTGAGCGTGATAGAATCAGGAGTCTTCCTCTTGGAGTGCTTCTGTGAATAGAAGTCAAGGTAGAATTGTATCTCCATTAAATCCTACTGTAGATGTAATTCAACCTAATCCTGTTGTATTGCCTCTGAACAATCAGGAAGTGTCTGCAGAAGGAAGCGTATTATTTACGATCATGGAGTCTATTTGCACCGCCTTGGAATCTAAAGTGATTGCTCTACAATCAAATGTGAATTGCAATAAAAGTGTTAGTGCATCTAGTGTTGTGGAGGGGGGGGGGGTCAGATCGGTCCCATAAATGCCATCCTAGCCAGGGTCGGCCTCCGGACTCCAGGCCTTAGGGAGAGGGCAAGCCGAAAGCCGAAGGAGGGTTACGGGATCTAATGACCGGTCTGACGTCCCTTCGGCAGAAACTGAGGACGAATCTCAGGCTGCCGGTGTTCGTGCATGGGCACGGATACTTAAAGAGTGCTTCTCTTCTTCCGAGACTTCCTCTCCTCGCCGAGGTTGGACGCTCGGAAGACCTCTCGGGGAGAGCGGCAGGGGCGCAAGGTGTCGCACAGGCGGCCGTCGCCTTGTCGCCCTCTTAAGAGAGGTTTCAGAGAAGAGGACGCTTCACGTCCTTCTGATCATTACGTAGATTCATCACCTGAAGATTTTGAAGCTTTTCCGCCACAGAAAAAGGAACAAGACTTCATCAGGGGGGACTGGACTTCTTTCGAGCGTCCAAGTCGCTCTAAGCATGTTCCTGAGTTGAAGGAAAGGGCATCCCCGCCTCGCCCATCTCCTCGCACAGGATGAGTCCTTCTCCTGATCGAGAACTTTCCCCATCAAGGAAAATGCTTTGGGAAATGCAGAAACAGTTAGCTTCCTATTTTGAGAGAAAGGAGGCAGAAACTAGTCATCGGAGGAAGATAGGTGGCTGGCCTGTTAAGAGGACTAGGCAGTCCCCGCTCCTTTCTCCGCGTTTTTCTCCTCCTAGTAGCCGACTGCATTAGAGAACGTGATTACGTTTCCTCATGAAGGGCGTCTAGGGAGAGGACGAATTTGACAGAGACTTGAGTTGTCGCACAGCGGCCGGGCGTCTTTTGTCAAAAGGCCGAGAACGCTCAAGGATCCTATCGAAAGTTCAAGTTTTGCATGTTGATGATCACGCTCGGCGTCTTAGCACGAATCGCTTACCAGGACGCTCGAGAAGACGCTTTTCAAGACGCGCGGGACGCTCGCCAAGACGCTTTCGAGCTGACGCTGTTTCAGGACCGCGCGGCGTCCTACACATCAGGACGCTCAGCAAGACGCTCGAGCTGACGCGCTGTTCAGGAACGCATGGCGTCCTTACACATCAGGACGCCTCAGCTGGACGTTCTCGGAACGCTGCCAGGACGACAACAGTTGAGTCCGAAGCGTCAGGGATGTTTCACATGTTTAAAGTGTCGAAGTCATCGATCTTTGAAGGGCGCTGATGACCGAGAGAGGATTCGTCTAGTGATCTCTGCCCTACGGATGATGACGACCAAATGCGTCAGCGTCGTCAGACTATAAAGACATTGACGGATTTACTTAAGAAATTGTTCCCAGATAATTTTCAAGCGCCCGTTCCTTGCCTCTCCACCTTCACAATTTTGCCTCATCGAGGCCAGGAAGGCTCCTGGCTTCGTTAAGATGGCCACTTCGCTCTCTGCGAAGAGAGCGTTTAAGAGAGTCCAGGGTTGGATGGATTCAAGGAAGTTAAAAGGGAAGACTTTTTCGTTTGCACTTCCTCCATCTAGACTGAAAGGGAGAGCTGGGATCTGGGTACGAAAACAGGAGAAGAACCAGGATTGAAAGCACCGTCTTCTTCTCAAGGAGATTTTTGCCAATTTGGTGGATGCTCCAAGGATCTCTTATTTGTCATAGGCTAAGGTTTTCCCTGGACAATGACGGAGACAGATCATCACCTCAAAGGGTTATTTAAGACGCTAGAGGTGTTTACTTTTTAGTTGGTGCCTCGGGCTTTGGATGTACAATCGAGGAGTCAGACTCTATTTCGCTGGAAGAGCTTTCGAGTGTATTAGTTGTATGGATAGAGCAGGTAAGGGATGGCTCTGATGAGTTAGCATCTCATTTTGCTACAGGTCTGCTAAAGAAGAGAGCTCTCTATTGTAGCTTTGCGGCGAAAGCAGATTTTTTTCTCCGCTCAGAAAGCGGAGTTATTTATTCGCCCCCTCTCTACGCACCTATTTCCGCAGTCCATGATTAAGGATCTGTCGGTAACTTGCAAGAGAAAGCAACAGGACTCTTGACTCAAATCTTTCCAACGACCTACTCCTCAGGCTTCTACTTCAACAGCTCCAGCACCCAAGAAGAAATTTAAGCCCTTTAGTGGAGCCACCTTCCGCTAGCTTTCTTCGAGAGGAAGGGGGTGGGGTCCTTCAGAGGTAAGATCTCTTCTATCAAGAAGGAAAAAATTGAACGTTTCTGCCCTTCAGGCACCTGTAGGTGCGGACTCACCTTATTTGCTCAGCATGGAGGACACCTGGACCCTAGATGTGATCGAGAGAGGATACAGATCCCTTTTCCTCTCTGCGCCTCCTTTGAGCACGCAAGCGATAGACCTGTCGCCCGCATACCAGTCAGGAGAAGCAACAGATCTTACTCGACCTTCTAGATCAAATGTTGGAAAAGAAGGCCGTAGAAGAAGTCCTGATGCTGGATTCCCCAGCTTCTACAACAGGTTATTCCTGGTTCCGAAGCGAGTCTGGGGGATGGAGACCTGTCCTAGACTTCAGCAGACTGAACATTTTTTGTAAAGAAAGAAATTCAGGATGGAAACTTCTCAGTCTGTGCTAGGGGGCTTGAGACCGGGGATTGGATGGTGTCATTGGACCTTAACAAGACGCTTATTTCCACGGTCCCGATCCATCCCTCATCAAGGAAGTTATTCCTGAGGTTCGTTTTTTCTTAAAAGGGCAGGTCTTCCAGTTCAGGGTTCTGTGCTTCGGTCTGAGTACGGCGCCGATGGTTTTTACTTTCCTCATGCGGAATGTAGCGAAATGGCTTCACCTATCGAAGATAAGAATCTCGCTTTACTGGACGACTGCTAATCAAGTCGTCTTCGAAGTCAAGGTGCCCTGGAGAAACTTCAGACGACATTACAGCTGACGAAGGCCCTGGCCTTATAGTGAAATTACGAGAAGTCCCATTTGATCCCCACGCAGCTCCATCGTGTATCTGGGGATTCAGATGGATTCAGGGCGGCTTTTCAAGCTTTTCCATCAAGGAACGTCAGCAGGAGTTGCTTAGAGAAGTGTCAGCCTTCTTAGGGAAAGAAAAACATGCTCGGCGAAGGAATGGATGAGGCTGCTGGGAACCATTTCTTTTCACTGAGAAGGTTTGTTTCCCTGTGGAGGGTTGCACCTCAGGCCACTCCAGTTTTTTATGGCAGAAAACTGAAAGACAAAAAGAATCTAGACCTTCGACTTTGATTATCTCAAAAGCGGTCAAGGATCAACTGAAGTGGTGGCAAGATCCGATCAAAACTCTCGGAAGGAATGTCCCTCAACCCTTTTGATCCCTGAACCCCTAGTGTTTTTGTTTCTCAGACGCCCTCCATGGGGTGGGCTGGGGAGCACACTAGGAAAGGAGGAAGTGTCAGGCCTGGAGAGGGGAAACAGAGGTTCTGCACATAAACTTAAAAGAGTTGGAGGCTATTCCGGTTGGCTCTTCAGTTCTTCGAAGAACGATTGGTGGCCGGGTTGTCCAGATCAACTCGGACAACACTACGGCTCCTCGCTTACATCAAAAAGCGGGGGGACCACACTCTCGATCACTGTCATGATAGCGAGAGACATCCTTCTATGGCGAAAGCTCGAAACTAGTGATCCTAAAACAAGGTTCATTTCAGGAATACAAAATGTTCGAGCGGATCTTTTTAGCCGTCAACATCAGATGCTTCCCACAGAATGGACCCTACAATCTAGAGTTTGTCAAGACTATGGAAGTTGTGGGACGGCCGCTAGGTCGACCTCTTCGCAACCTCGAAACGAAGAGGCTTCCGTTTATTGCTCTCCAATTCTCGATCGGACGCAATAGCGGTAGATGCCATCCTATGGGACTGGACGGGGATGGATGTGTACGCCTTTCCCCGTTCAAACTCTTAGGAGAGGTACAAAAGGAGTTTGCGGCGTCGCCAGGAGCGAGGAATGACTCTGATCGCCCCCTTTTGGCCCTCAAGCGATTGGTTCACGGAGGTCCATGTCTCTTCTGGTAGACTTCCCGAGAACCTCCAGAGATAGCCGATCTTCTCAAACAGCCCCACTTCGAGAGGGTACCACGGGAAACCTCTCCGCTCTGATTCTGACTGCGTTCAGACTATCAAGAAGTTGGCCAGAGCGAGAGGTTTTTCAAGATCAGTGGCAGAGGCTATTGCCAATGCGAGAAGAGCTTCCTCTCGAGCAGTTTATCAGTCGAAATGGGCCTGTCTTCAGGAGATGGTGTAAGAAGAAGGTATTTCCTTCTCCACGACCTCTGTGAACCAAATCGCTGAGTTTCTCCTGCATTTAGAAATGTTGGACAAACTAGCAGTGCCCACAATAAAAGGATACGAAAGTATGCTGTCAGCTGTCTTCCGTCACAGAGGATTAGACCTGACAAAATGATAAAGATCTTCACGATCTTTTGAGATCGTTTGAGACAACCAAGTACTACAACCGAAGTTCCATCATGGACCTTGATGTAGTTCTAAGGTTCTTGATGTCGGCTCCTTTGAACCTCTGCATGCTGCTCATTGAGAGACACTACTAGAAAGCGATTTTCCTAACTGCTCTTGCCACGGCAAAAAGGGTTAGTGAAATTCAAGCAATTAGTAAAATATGTGGGTTTCAGAGGACACAGCAGTGTGCTCCGTTGGATCCTAATTTCTTAGCGAAAGAATGAGAACCCATCTAACCCCTGGCCAAAAACCTTTGAATCAAGGGGTTAGCAGAGTTCATCGGACAAGAGCCAGAGAGGAGTCCTGTGCCCTGTCAGGGCTCTCAAATTTATATGCAAAAGACCAAAGATTGTCGGGGGTCCTTCTGAATTATGGTGTTCTGTTAAGAGACCCAACTTTCCTATGTCGAAGAATGCACTGGCATCTTTTTACGAAGCCCCATCAGGGAGCCCATGCGTCCTGCTCAGATGGTGATATGAAGCTTTTTGAAAATAAAAGCCCAGGAAGGAGAGCTGTTGCAACTTTCAATGGCATTTCGAAAGAATATGGCACTAATGATATCATTAGCGCTACTTTTTGGCGAAGCAACTCGTGTTTCGCTTCACATTACCTGCGGGATGTGAAGACGGCATATGAGGAACTGCGAGTCGCTTGGGACCATACATATCCGCAGAATGGTGTTGGGGGGCAGGGAGCAGCACAAATACTATCCTATAGAAAAGGGGGTAGGTGTGCTTTTTAATTTGGTGTTGGTTTATGGTTGAAGGGTTTTTAGTTGCTTGAGGCGCTTTCTCTTTCTTTAGCCTAGAAGTTATGGACTAACTCGATAGTTAGGTCAGGTGGTGGGTTTTTAGCTTCGTTGCCTCACAGTATGGTCAATATGGTCTAGTCACATTGTGGTCACGCCCCCGTTGACAGATCATCTAGAGCGCACCAACTACACAGGTCACTACCTTGTTGGCAACTCTAGTAAAGCAAAAGCAGACTTCGGTGACAGTAATCAAGAAGTCAGCTATGCTAACAGGTAAGGAATCAAGATGTCAATCATCTGCACTTGAGGTGTTTCCTAATCCTTCTATTCGTCCCTTCCCACCTCCAATGGTGGGATTCAGCTATATATATATCTGACAGGTAAGTTTCATGAACAAAATGTTATTGTTATGATACAATAAAGTTTGTTCATACTTACCTGGCAGATATATATAATTAAATTACCTCCACACCCACCTCCCCTCAGGGGACAGTGGTATGAAAAATCTGAATAGAAAATGGAATGATCCTGATATCCACTCCCAGTGGCGGGGATGGGTTACTAACCACCTCGGCCGCCCACTGCGTGTGCCGGGAGTTTTGAAATTCTGTCGGACTGTCGGAGAATACAGCTATATATATATCTGCCAGGTAAGTATGAACAAACTTTATTGTATCATAACAATAACATATTTATAAAATAGACACATTGATCGCGCTAAATTTGCCCTTTTTTTTAGCTTTATATTTTCGGAAGAGCGGCAGGTGGCGACTTACTAGAATGAACATGAAAAATCATCATATTTTATAACGTGAAGGGCAGTTTCAAAAGCTCCCTTTGTATCATATTTATGCGTAGAAATATAAGTACCAATACGCAATACATTTTCATACACATTTTAAACATAAAAGCATGAACATTTATAAATCGACACATCCATAGCTAAATTTGCACTCATTTAACTCGATATTTTCGGAATAGAACAGCGTCAGAGCCATATATTTTACCCTAATACCTATGTAATAACTCGCAATACAATTTTTTAATATAATTTGCATAACCTTTATGGCCTGAACGGTATTTCTACAAATGTATGTACTTGTTAGACATTACGGCGCTAGCGGCGCTGTTGACCGAAAATTGTGCCGTAAAAATACCTTAAAGTGCCATATTTTTTTAATGAATATTTTTTGACAGCTGTAAAACCGATTCGCCGTTGGGCGATTGCGCCGTTAACCGCGGGCCGCCTGTATAGTGTTTAAACAAACACCACTATTAATGTGAATGTCATCATTTGGTTGTGCAGCAAAGTGGTTCTTTGTATATTGTTTTTTATTTGTTCCGATACGTAATACAAACCTTTCAGTCCTTTAACAATAGGAAGGTAACTAGCGCAGCTGGAACGGTCCGTAAGCTTCGAAACAAGGGAGTTTCAGTTTGTTAACTGCTTGCCGACAGTGCGCCGTGCTGCACGACTGAGAGGTGAAGAATTACTTTTGCTTTCGGCCGTGTTGGTGGAGGACGTGTTCGTCATCGCTCTCTGCCCGCTTCATCGTCGTATGCTTTGGTTGTGTGTTGTTTCTCAACTTGGTTTGTCAGTGTGGTGAAAGTGTGTGGTAAGTATGTGACTTTCTTTATTACTTTTTATTAAATTGATTAAGGATTCTCGTGCAATGGAGCTATCCCCGTGCCCACCCCCCCCCCTATCAGCCGCAGAGTTTGCCCTGGTGTGGAGGACCGCAAGTGTGGGGTCTTTCGCTCTTTCCCCGAGATAGATCCTCATGTCCTTTGTGCGGGGGTGTGAATGCCCTCGGACCGAGCCATGTAATTTTGTGTAAATTGGTCGGAGGTGCAGTGGGTGCTGTACGAGGGTAGGAGGAAGCGTAGACCTGCCAAGAAGTCGTTGGAAAGCTCTCCAGCGACTCCCTTGGTTTGGACACTTCCTCTTCTTTCCTGCCCCCGGCTCAGCTCCCGCATATGGCATCTTCCCCTTTTGGGGGGGGGCGGGTTTTTCCTCGGTCCTTCTCTTCGCCCGATCTGTAGAGCATAGAGGAGGGCGCGAGGTGCCCCGACGTGCATTTGTATTCAGGGTCTTCCGTTTGCTCGGGGTGGCCCCCCCTCCCCCCCCGCGCGCGAGGAGGAACCCCTCTTAATCACCCGACTGTTGCTTCCTCAGGTGCTCCTGCTGTGGGCGACGACCTCGGCCAGGTGCGGGTGTCGCTGGGGCTCCAGGGCATGCTGAGCATCCAGGGGCTGCTCCAGCATCTGGCGGGTGCTGTGCCGGTCACTCATGGAGCTGTGACCACCACTACCACTATATCTCGACTCCAGGGTACGCCGCCCAGCCTCACCTGGTCTACACCCCACACGTGATGTCAGTGACTCCCGACGGCCGCTGTGCAGGGCCCGATCGCTGCCGTGCCGAGGAGAGGCGTGCCTCCCCTTTCCGGGTTCTTCGTGCTGCCAGCCCCTGACTTCCGATGCCCGAAGAGCTCGCCCCTGGACCTGCCGCCAGTACCCAGGATGTCGCTGGCTGTTGCCCCATCTCCTGCTGTATCTGACCTGCCTACCGTACCTGCCGTACCTACCGATCCTGCTGTTCCTGCACCTGCCGACGTCGTCCCAGCCTGTGGTGTTGCTGCCCCAGTCGTTGATCCTTCCGGACAGGTGCAGCCGGGCCTTGTTGCTTCGGCAACAGCAGCCCCGGCTCCATCCTGGATGGAGGACCTGACGTCTGTCCTGAGGGAGCTGACGAAGAAGAAGAAGAAGAGGAGGATGTTGTCTCCTCCCCCCCTAAGAAGGCTCCCTCGGGAACTTCTAAGGGCCTGTCTCACTTAGGTGGGACAGGGGTTTCTTCCGCTGGTGCTCCTGCTCCTTCGGGAGCGGGGCCCGTCTCTCCTTCTTCAAGGAAGAAGAAGACGGGGACCAGAGGGGTACTGGCTAACACCGGTACTTCCTCGCCTGGCTCTAGGGGTGCTGCCGCTACACCAGGTTCTGGCTCGGCCTCTCGTTCGCGAGAGGTACCAAGTGTGCGGTCTCCCGAGGGCTACCGTGGAGCCAAGGCTCAGGCGTCCGAGTTCGCTCGGTGCCAGGACCAAGGCACGGAGCGGAAGGCTGGTGAGAGCCGCTCAGGTGACTCTCTCCAGGCCAGCGATCGCTCTTGTAGCGACCAGCTGGTTACCAGGGTTGCCGTGACGGTCTGGGTGCAGGAACCAGCCTTGGCTGGTTCCAGCGGTTCGACGTGCCGTGGGAACAGGCACCAGTCCCACCACAACAGTGGTCTCTGCAGGTCCCCTGACCGCCGCTCCCACCGGGACCGGACGGATAGGGGGACCAGCAGCAGCTCCTCTGACGCATGGGACTGTTCTCGGTCCAGCCGCTCGCCCAAGGGGAGCGGCGCGACCATGCCTGTGCAGCTCGATCGCCACCGCGGGTTGGCGATCGCCTGCAGCCCCCCAAGCACACCGGTTCTACTGGTGAGCGAGGGGGGAGCGTCAGGTCTTCCTCTCCTGTTCCTTCAACTTCCTCAGGTTACACCGGGAAGGGCGAGGCAACAAGGAGTGATCACCCACGATCCCGCCACGACGCCCTACATGCCAGGCACGGTCCTCGGATTGACCAGATCGTATGCGCAAGTGGCAGGAGGAGACCGGGAGGGGTCTGCCGCTGTTCCTCCTCCTGAAGGATGAGGGTCTCGGGAATCGCTCTTGCTGGAGGGGCTTGACGGTCCTACTCCTCAAGATGCGGTCACTTCTGAGATCCAGAGGAATTTTGCTGAGGTCATTGCTCTGATTCGTCAGCACAACGAGCTCGGGGAAGGATCGCTGTCGGGACCGTCGCTGCTGCTCTTGGTCTAGCCGCTCTCCCCAGGAGAGCCGCATGACCAGGCCTGCAGCTCGATCGCCAATGATCTCCTGAAGGCAGGAAAACTGCTGGTCCAGACCAGCAACTCGACCATCACCGTGGTTGATGATCGCCACAGTCCTCCCAGTCTACCGGTTCTGCTGGTAGGCAGGGGAGGAGCTCTCATAACACATCGCCTGCAGTCCTCCCAGCCTACTAGCATGCTAGTAGGCAGGGTAGAAGCATCAGGTCTCCCTCACCTGTCCCTTCAACCTCCTTAGGCTACACCAGGAGGAATGAGGCAAACAGGAGTGACCGTGAGGGTGTGGGTGCTGGCAAGAACGAATGATGCTTCCCAGACTCTTGGAGGGACCATCACCGCTGTTCACGTGACGGTCCGTCTGGACCACGCATTCAAGAGAACAGGGCGCGCTCCCCCTTCGGTCCTCTTGAGAGGTTTCGGCCTCGACGAGGACTGGGACGCGTCGAAGGACGGTATCGGCTCTCTCCTGTCAGGTGCTCGCTCAGCCCCACCCAGACGACGTTCACGGTGGGGCAGACGCTTAACCTACAGTACGAGTTCGTAACCCTCCTCGGGAAAACGTTTTCTCCTGACGATAACGTTTTCCCAGACTCTGAGCGGCCATCGCCGCAAGGTGATGGCTGCTCGTACTCGCTTCTCCAACTGCTAGTTCCGCTGGGAAGGCGAGCGAGTATCCAATTCCTCCCCCATTCCCTCTCTCCCTACGGCTACGAGGGAAAGGGGAGGGATCCTGCAGAGCGTTCTCTGTAGGATTCCACGTTGGGGACTGCGTTCCTCGGGGGGGACCTTCGGGTCCTACCTGACGTAAGTCCCCGTCGTTGAGGAAGGATCCTGCCCCATCCTCGATTTCTATGGGAATCAGGAGGACCACCAACCGATGATCGTCTGACGAATTCGGTGGGGGTTTTGCCGAGCGCTTAGAATTCTTCTGAATTTCTAGCACTCTCAGAGTGATCTGGTTTTTTACGATCTGCAAACACTTGGGCGAAACCACAGTCCAGAGTGGGCTAGACGAGAATCCCAGATAATTGTTACTACGATAATCGGGAATCTCGCCGAATGCTCGAATTCCTGGAAAATCTAGCGTTTGGAAGAAGCACTGCTGCTGAAGGAAGAATATCTCACAGTAGGCGCCCACCCTGGGATAGAGAAGAACGAATGGGAACATCCAGTTTGGCTTGAACTATCGTCTTCGGTATTCTGTTATCACCATTGAAGCTTTCCTTCCGGGAAGACTTCTCCTTCACTCTCTTCATTAGAGAATGAAGGGTGTCGGCTTCCAATCCTTATTCTCATTCCTCGAATGGAAAAGAATTTAGGATGGAGGTCTTTGTACAGGAACCTACAAATATACTATGTATATTGCCCTCGCAACATGATCCTGTTAATCAGTTGAAATGTCCGGGTGTAGGACGAATAGTATCTTAATTGAACTGCAACTTGGGACTGCCTGCAACCTCCCAGGAGTTACCAGTTTCGATTTTGAGATACTTAAGGGATTTTGACGGAGGAAAAATCTATTTCTGTGTCGCCCAGTGAAATGATTCGTTAGCACTCATTTCTAGGGTATAAATATTGCTATTAATACCAGAGAAAAAAGCTAATATGGAAATGCCAGAGTATTCTGGCTTGCTCACCTTATTTAAGGTGTCGTCATGGTATCTGGGGCGAGTGAAACCACTACCAGAGGTCCCTTGCCAAATATTTAGTCTCTTCCTCCTTCAATATATCTCATCTACAGAGGAGCCGATCTAAGCCCCACTACTCGCTACCACTATGGCAAGCGCCTCGGATCTCATTCCTGGAGATAGCACCCACGCTTGGGCCAAATAGGGAGGGAAAAAGAAAAAAGGGGGTGGGATTTCACTGGGCGACACAGGTTCTTGCCCAGAAATAGATTTTTCCTCTGTCAAAATCCCTTTTCTGGGCTCAGCCTGTGTCGCTCTGTGAAATATTACCAGAGAATTGGCCCCACAAGCTTGGAAGAAAGGATGTATACAATTAACAAAGTTTAAGTTAAATTAAAACTCGATTAAGATTAATTGTTATAATCTAGATAAATAAATTACAGTAATGAGTAACAACAAGTTTAAACGAACCTTAAAGCTAACTTATGTACAACATAGGGCTAAGAAGCCCGTTGAAGCTTATACAGTACAAATGGTGCAAACTAGGGAACTAGTCCTAGATACAAAATAAAACAGAAATCCATTACAAATGTATACATCAAGTGCCATCCAAGGTACAGTACGACTAATAATGACGACTGAGGTACAGCAAGAATGATAGCGAGGCGGGTAGGAGAGAGAGATGTAAGGAGAGACATAGAATAAACTACTTACTACTAAGTTAAGCAGTGTCAGGGGAAACTGTGTTTCCGGTTGCCACTGCTGGAAATTTAAGGGCTTCTAAGGACTTTAAATAGTGGCGTTTGAATACTGTCGAAGATTTCCAGCCTGTGTACTTCTTCAGATCATCAAAATTCATATGTTGAAAATAATTAATAGAAGTGGCTACTGGCCTAACATCATGTACCCGTGGGAAGGATTGTGGGTTAGCCTGTTTTATAAAGTATAAAATCTGTTGTCTAATTCCTTTTAAGGAAATAGTGCCACCTTTTTCCCTAATGAACAGAGGACCTGAAGATGTCAGGGCAGTTCTGCTTAAATATGCTCTTAGTGAATTAACTGGACATAAGGACGGGTCCTGTGGAAGTGGGACAATTTTCCATGGAGCCCACCTATCCTGTGGGTCCTCATTTTTAGCTAGGAATTGACGATCTGGAGAAAGTAACACTTCTTCTGAAGGGAGAAACTCTATATGATCTGGTTCTCTAGATAGAGCCGACAGTTCAGAAATTCTGGCTCCTGAGGCCAAACTTATTAGGAATAATGTTTTCCTTAAGAGAGCTATAAAATCGCATGAGTCGTTATTAGTGTCAGAAGCCAATTTAAGGATATCATTTAAGAACCATGAGTCTAGCACTTGGGGATAGATGAAAAATATGAATCTGTTAGATCTATTTTGGATCCAAATTGGAAGATCTTCTTAAGAGCCAATTTGGTAGTAGTAATGGTACTAGCTGCTAATCCTTTCTCGAACAATGTTCTGAAAAAGGTTATGGCCAGATTCGTGGTCATGGTTTGTGCATTTGAGTCCTTCAGAAATACAGCTAATTTCTTAACTGCTGAGTCGTATTGACGCAAGGTCGATTCTCGTTTGTCAGATTCTAAGAACCTGATGTTTTGAGGATCGATTTTGGCATCTTTCTGAGCTGCAAACTTCATGAAGTCCATAAAGTTAGGGCTTTCTGAATTCCTGAGGAAGCGGACACAGTCCGCGTTTGTACTAGTTGTGTCAATTTGGGATTGGGAATCCGTTGAGGTCAGAGTCCCAATTCCAGTAAAAGAGGGAACCAATTGCTCTTGGGCCAATTGGGGGCTATTAGAGCAATGTGACCCTTGAACGTCCTGAGTTTGTTCAGGACTTTCAAGAGAAGATTCACTGGAGGGAAGAGGTAAATTTTCTTCCACACATTCCCATCTATAGCCATCACGTCCGTGGCATAAGCCAGAGGGTCCAGGTTGTGAGCCACATAACAAAGAGATCTACCTGAAGCCCTGGTACTTGTTGACAGACCCATTTGAATGACTCCTTGTCCAACGTCCACTCCGACTCTAGCGGAACTGACCGTGACGGGGCATCCGCCACGACGTTCCTTACTCCCGCTAGATGAGTGGCTGACAGGTGCCATTTGTTCCTGTCTGCCAGGGAAGAAACTATGGCTATCATGACATGGTTCACGTGGCTCAATTTGGAGCCACCCCTGTTTATGCAGTGGACTACCACTGCACTGTCTAATACCAACTTGATATGAGACTTCTTGGCTGGATGAAGCTTTTTCAGGGTGAGGAACACTGCCATAGCTTCCAGTACATTGATATGTAGCTGGCAGAATGGTAGGGACCAGGTTCCCTGTACCTTTTTGTACCGTGAGTAGCCTCCCCAGCCGCTTAGTGAGGCATCTGTGTGGATCACTAAAGCCGGCGGAGGGAATTGCAATGGAACTGTCTTTGACAGATTCTTGATCTCCGTCCAAGGGCGGAGTCTCTTTCGTAAGATTGCCGGGATGGGGGCAAGCTTGTTTGCTCTTGATCGCCAAACCTAGTTTATGTCCTTTAGTTTGGCTTTCAGAAGAACGTCCGTTACTGAAGCAAATTGGAGTGAACCCAAAATCCTTTCCTGGTTCCTCCGGGACGTCTGTTAGCTTTTGAGAAATTGTCTTGTGGATTTGGCTATTTCTCTCCTTTTCAACGGCGGTATTGATAGAGTATGAGAGTTTAAGTCCCATTGGATTCCTAGCCATTGGAAACGGGACTCTGGCGTTAGCCGGGATTTGGTTCTGTTTATCTGGAAACCTAGATGTTCCAGAAACCAGGTTACTTTGACTGTCGCCTTGCGGCATGCTTCGATGCTTGTGGCCCACACGAGCCAATCATCTAGATAGGCTACTAGCATTATTCCCTGAGACCTTAGTTCTTGAACAACTGTCTCCGCCAACTTTGTAAATACCCCGGGAGCTATGTTGAGCCCGAATGGCATCACTTTGAAGGAGTAGGCCTTCTTTCCCAGTCTGAAGCCTAGGAACGGGCGGAAGTGTCTCGCTACCGGAACATGATAGTAGGCATCTGTAAGATCTATAGATGTGGTGACGGCCCCACGGGGAAGTAAGGTCCGCACCTGTGAAATGGTCAGCATCCTGAACCTGTCGCAGTGAATGAATAAGTTTAGACGGGATAAGTCTAGAAGTATTCTTCGCTTGTTTGAGTCTTTCTTTGGCACGCTGAACAAGCAACCTTGAAATTTTAAGTTCTTGACTCTTGATACTACTCCTTTTTGAAGGAGTTCTTGGGAATACTCTACCAATTCCGCTGTTGGTTCTTGATAAAAGGTGTTGGATGGAGGGGGGCCTTGAAGCTAACTCCACCCTAGACCTTTGGACACAATGCTTTGGGCCCATTTGCTGAACCTCCACTGATTCCGATAGAGATACAGCATCCCTCCTACCTGGGGATTCTCTCTGGTTTGTGGAAGGACGTCCACCTCGTCCTCCACGGGAACCCCTGCCTCGGCTCGGGGCTCTTCCGGCGCCTCGGAAGGAGCCTCTAGCTCTGCTACCCCTGCCAAACCTATTGAAGGCTTGAAACGGCTGAGTTGCAAATGCCGGGTTGTAAGCAGGAGAGACAGCATAGGAGGTTGAAGCCTGTGCTTGCTGAGACGGTTGCGTCAACAGCACAAACTGCTGTTGAGGCTGCGTTTTGGAGGTTGATGGTTGCGGTACCTGAGATACCGACCGGAACTGCCTGTACCAGAGTTTGTTGTTGGGGGGCCTGGAAGTGCTGGAACTTCCTAGGCCTCTTCTTTGACTTGGGATTCGTTCCGGCGGACTCTGGTTTACGTTTGGAAATGAGTCCCCAACGAACCCTTAGGCTTTGGTTGAACCTAGCCGCCTCGCAGTGCACTTCGTTCACTACGGAGGCTGAGAAAAGGTCAGTGCCCCATATAGATAAGGCGATCAGTCTATTGGGCTCGTGGCGGATTGTAGCTTCCGCCAGCACATGCTTCCTACAATTCCGCAGAGCTATGATGAAATCATACAAGGCTCATTGCATTGAATACAATAGTGACTTGGCAATGATTTTAAATAGCGCCTCTTCTCCGTAGATAAGAGACGATACCTCTGTCATAGTCAGGGAATTGAGAGACCTGCTGAGCCTCATCCTGGCGTCATATTCTGTCTGTATGAGGCCTTCAGATAGCCTAGGTAACCTTTCGCTGAAAAGCGTGATACCGCAGTCCGGCTTAAGCTTACCTACCGAGAAAGTGGCTGGAAGGCCCATCCAGTGATCGGCAGTTCTGGGAAGCAGAAGGGAAGTCGGTTCTGTCTCCCGGAGCTGAGGCATAGGCTCGTCTTTCATGGCTGCCTGTAATGTTAACTCTGTCACCTTAGACGTGAATGGTATAGGCATGTCCTCGTCTACGGTGAACATTGTAAACGGGCTCTTGAATGCAGTAACCTTGGTGTTAGTGCATTGCCACTCTTCTAGGTTACGTATCCATGCCTATTGGGCTTGGTCCCGGGGAAGGATTACCGTCTCCTTCGGGACCTTGTCTTCCCTCCTCATAGCTACTTCCGTCAGCCGGACATAGCCTATGAAAGGAGGCCAGAGTCCTTCCGGATAGAACTTGAAGTCCTCAATCCTTCGAGATCCACAGCTCTCAATCGTAAGCATACCCACTACAAATGGAGCGTGTGCGGCAACCCTCCATGGGTTGTTCGGCTTGAAGGGAGGAAGGGTAGACGAATCCGGCATTGGCAAGCTCTGGGCTGCTTGGCCGGATTGCGCAAGTCCTGTCGCCATATTGTCCCAGAGACCAGCCATGAGGTTCTCCTGGGTGACTAGTCTATCCAAATTGGATTGGATAGACTGTCCTGATGCTTCTACGGTGGAGGATAGTTGAGCAAACATTTCTTGGAACTTGGACTGAACCAAGTTCCCGACCATGCTGCCCATCTGCTGAGTGAGGAGCGGAGTGAGGATTGACTAAATATATAGCGAGAGGGATACTCGACCAGAGAGCCGAGGAGAACTGAGCTCCATCGAGCCTGGTGGCCAACCAAGGCTCGGCCGAGCAGGGCTCCCCCCCACTCCCAGGGAGAGAATGGCAGGGTAGCGGGCCAGCTCACCGAGTGTCCTCCCAGACGCCTCCTCCTAGAGGGGGGGCGTTGCTCGGATTGGCTGCCTGAGACAGTGTGAGCGAGCGTCACTCCACCGAGGTGGGTGAGATGGGGGGGACTGGGAGGGGTCGGAAGCGGGGTGGCTCGTACGCAGTCGCCTGGAGACACTCTCGGCCGGGTGAACAGACACGCGGTGAGAAAGGCCAGGCGATCGAAGGAGGCCTATAGGCCAACTGATGCCGTCTCAATGAACATATAACACATAAAATAACTATCCTGTCTTAACAAGGGGGGAAGGGAAGTAAAAATGAAGTGAGAGAAAAAGAACTGAGTCCTAGAGAAGCTGGGCTAAAGCCAATTGAGAAGATTGGGCAAAGCTTGGCAACTCCGAGCAGCTAGCCTAGATGCCGTGACGAAATAATCGAGGGGCAAGCGGCCAGGGTGGCTCGAGGACGATAGGGCGAAAGGACCAGGGTCCTCCGTACAAAGGGCGCCTAAAGGAGAGGTAACTTAACAACTAGAAAGATACATGCATGTTTGACAATCTAAACTGGAAGGCTAACTGGTAGGCAATGAACCAAGAGCATGTGCTCGGTCGAAGGCTATCCCCCGTGAACGGACTAATAAAATACAAATAATATTAAGAATAATATTAACGTCAATCAAATGCATCATTGATAATCCAAGTATGGTACTGCTAAACAATGCATCGAGCCCAATAGGTATAGGAGACCAATTGGAGCTCGTAAACAGTACTTGACTTGGATGCAGCAACAGCTTGACGTTCCATGATGAAAGAAAAAGGGGAATATTCCAGAAACACAATCAGAAGCAAAGAGAATGAGTGCAGCGTGAATCGTGCTATCGAAAGGAATGAGATCCGAGGCGCTAGCCGTAGTAGTAGCGAGTAGTGGGGTGTAGATCGGCTCCTCTGCTCTGTAGATGAGGGATATTGAAGGAGGAAGAGACTAAATGGCAAGGGGCCTCTGGTAGTGGTTTCACTCGCCCCAGATACCATACCGACACCTTAAATAAGGTGAGTGAGCCAGAATACTCTGGCATTTCCATATTAGCTTTTTTCTCTGGTATTAATAGCAATATTTATACCCTAGAAATGAGTGCTAAGGAATCATTTCACGGAGCGACACAGGCTGAGCCCAGAAATGGTATTGTTACGACAACACCACCACAGCTTTTGTATTCAATGAAATCCGTTTCGTTTAAATACAATTGCTCGAGCGTTTTTTTTTTTACGCTTGATGGTTCTAGCTGAACGCATTCCTTCTTGGAATGGATTACCTGGCAACTCAGGATGACAAGTGAGTGAGAGCTAACGGTGTATTGGGCTGCCTGCCGCAGCCCAGTACCAGCTGGCTCTCCGAGATGTACGGTCAGTTTATGTCTCTCTCCTCTACAATGATGGACTACCGAACCGTATCTCTGCCCGACAATCACAGACTTAGGTCTCTGATTGACTGGGATTCTCGCATACATGAATGACCATCTCTACTGCATCGTCTTGGACATTGCGAGAATTTTCAGACAGAGATATCTCAATAGACTATCATCTTTCTGTTTACCGCACGATAACAGAAGTCTGTAGCCTAGTCTCCCGCTGCATCGCACCTCTGCGATAATACGGAATGATTTCTTCAGACATCTGAGTTGTCTTCTAAAATATCTCGTATTTGTAGGTGTGCAATTGTTTATTGTTCACCCCGAATTACAGATGTATAACGGAAGACATCGCCTGTTCCCTGCCCTGCCAGCTCTACTTCCAAGTATTTTGTCCTCCCTGGATAACCTGAAGAAGAAGAGCGGTTCTTCAGGCAGTACATCCCTGTGTTTTCATTACTGAAAAGCGCCCCGCTTTCATTGCAACTACGACTTCTCACCGAACAGCAATGAAATAGCGGTTTAGCGTTTTCAGTCCTTTGTAAGCACAGGTTCAGAATCTTGAGAATTACTTCTCTCGATTCGACTGTGAAGACGTAGGTTGCATTCACCTTCCACCTTCGTCTTCAACAGCACATAGTGTTGTTTCTCCTTAGCTGAGATTCAACTACTATGAGAATTCTGTCTTGCCATCAGGGACCTCGGTCTCTAGAAGGCAATTGACTTTCGCCTGTTGGGCACATGCCTTGAGAGAATCATCACCTCGCTGTCCGGCATTGGTGGCGAACAAATAGACGATTTGTATGGTCTCTCGGCATACCCTTTTAAAGGCGAAGGTCACATGACTTGCTCGGATGCTTGGACAGCTTGCCTCACACAACCGAACGCAGTCAGTTGGCAGCTGTCAAAGCGCCCAAGTCAGTTGCGAGCTACACTGTGGACTTAGTTCGGTTGTTACAGATCAATCATTACTTCGTCCTGCTAGCTTGTCCCAGTACCCATAACATCGACACCCACCATGGAGTGTCGGTGTCCTATCCACTACGGAGACGGAGAGACTTTGCCGCAAGGGGATACGAGACCGTGAGAGACTTCGCTGCAATGGGATACGAGAATGCGAGATACTTTGCTGCAGACGGATAGACCAGTATGGGTACTGAACATCACCGAAGATTATGTCGAGAAGAGGGATAGGTCATAGCGACTATTCCCTTTTTTTCCTCTGAAGGAACTGCATGGCTTTTCCTGCGAATTCAAGCATCCAGGGGATGGGGAGCTGTGACGCTCGATTTCGTACCGAACTTCGTAGCAAAGACTCAGAATCTTTCAGTCTCTGCCGATCGGTTCGATTCCTTCACAATCCCCTCCCTAATGGACTTCACCGCCTTCGATGCGAAGGAGATGCTGCTTTGTCCTGTGAGGGCGCGACGGCGCTATCTAAAGAGAACTCGACACCTCAGGTCTGAGTGTTGACGCCTCCTCGTTAACACCGGGATAACCAAGAAAGAAGTAACAGGAACACTCTTTCTTTCTGGCTGCGTGAGGTGATCAGGAGGGCGTACAAAGCTGATGGTAGGGACGACATCTGTACCCTTCGTCCGAGAGCCCACGAAGTCGGAGATATTGGTCCTTCCCTCGCGGTCCGCAAAAACTTCTCCGTGGAGCAGGTACTGAAGGCAGGGGTCTGGTCCAACCAGACCACATGCACCTTCTTCTACCTTCAGGATATAGCCCACAGGTCCTTGGACACTTGTTCCTTAGGACCCGTGGTGGCTGCTCAACACGTTGTGTAGCTTACCCAGCACCCGAGCGGACAGAGCAGCATCGCATCCTTGTGTGACTGCATGAAGGGTAGGTGAATGAGAATGTGACTGGCCTTCTCTTCCCCATCTTTTTCTCTCCTTCTACCTGTGGGCAGAGGGACGCGGTCATCACTACGCTGGCTCAGGAGGTGTTGCAGGTAAGCTACTCAACTGAGCCCCATCCTATCCCATTCAGTAGGGATAGGAGCACTTATCCACCACTCCCCCCAACAAGGGGGGGGGGGAGTGGAAGCCAAAAAGAGACAACCCATGACTTCATATTGCCTCTGGCAATAGGAACAAGTTCTTGCTTGCTAGTTTTAAGAGGTACTCTTTCCTCCATCTTATTACTTGGGTCCAGAGGTCTGACCATTGATCCTGGGTACATACCCCGATCAATTGGGCAGAGGCTAGGATCCCTCCCTCTGCTCTTATGACCAGGGAGGGAATCCAAGGTTGGGCGAACACCAGTCTGTTCTTAAGACTCAGATTCCTCCCACCAAGAAGTGAGTCTTCCTATTGTTAAAGGACCGAAAGGTTTGTATTACATATCGGAACAAATGGCAATTTGTCGAAAATGGCATTTTTCCTAACTATACAAACCTGAGGTCCTTTACATATAGTCCCACCTCATGCCACCCCTCACTCTGCATTTTTCCTGGGCCTAAAGCAAAAGTGATTCTTCACCTCCCAGTCGCGAGGCGCGCGCACTGTCGGACAAGCAGTTAACTACCGAACTCTCTTGTTCGAAGCTTACGACCGTTCCAGCTGCCTCTAGTTACCTTCCTATTGTTAAAGGACCTCAGGTATGTATAGTTAGGAAAAATGCAATTTTCGACAAATTGCCATTTTTCTTATAAAACCTAAAACACTTACTGTTCTTAGTTTCTGACACTTGGTAAACCACACTTTGTGCAAAGTAAACAAACGATCTGTGCATAACTGATCCCTACTGCATTCGTGTTGCCTGCTTACCAACGGAGAGCACTTTACCTTTTTCTATTCTAACGTACTGTGTATTGTACAGTACCTGACAGCTGGTCAAACACTTATACATGGTAGTTATATCTAGCATAGTAAACGAAGTGGTAATCTTTTGAATTTTTAATTTAAAGGTTTATTAACACCTAATATTATAAGATTTATTTGCTTAATGATATTAACTAGAAATACTGGTACATAAAGAGAAGAGTATACTTAATTTTTTTAATTTGACATTTGAAAAATTAACCTTTAAGAGCTGGGGTTAAAAAAACATGCAGCACTCCAGACGAGGCAAACTTTGAGGTCGGCCAATTTAAAAAAAAAAAACATCAATGAAAAGAGGAAGATATGCAAGTGCACAGGGTGTAAAAAAAATTATAAAAAATTCTCCCTACCTTCCACGAAAGTTGAAAAAGACTATTTATCCGTAACCCTTTGTGGGGGCCTCTTTTACAAGGCAATCGTAATGTTACTAAGTTATACATGTTTTTGCTAATTATTAATTTAGTAGGTGATTGTTACCAGTTTAAGGTTCTTTAAATCCTTTTGTACATTTTTTATTACTTTTGTTCTGTAGTTTTATAGCCTTGCAGGTTATATTACCCCACTAAAGAAAGTGCTTTTGTTTCTAGTTTTGTTTTCATTATGTGTATTTTTGATGCAAAATAGCTTTACTGTTTGTTACTGTGCATTTCAGGAGTGATACATTGTTACATTTTTAGATAAAATTAGGGATATAATTTTAAGATTTCCATTATGGCAAGAAATGGCGAGCCTGTTGACAGTTCTTCCGGATTGCTAAACATAAGAGAGAGAGAGGGAGGTGTTGCTTATTTGCTAGTGAAAAGCAAAGCAGTTAGGTCTTTTGTTGTAGGAAGTATTGGAGCTTGCCACTTGTGCAGGAGACTCCAGGATTTTTTCTCACTTATTGACCGTTCACCTTGGATAGTAGTGCAACATATGTACCAGGATATATACAGTGGTCCCCCTGTATTCACGGGGAATGCATATCAGACCCCCCCGTGAATAGTTAGAACCTGCAAATAGTTGGAACCCCTACGAAAATGCTTAAAACCTCCTATTTTGTTAGTTAAAACTCAAGAAAAACCCACTAAAAATTTTTATACCTGGTTTTTCTAATAGTTTTATTACAAAAAGTGCATTTTATGATGAAATTGATTAAAAAAAACAAGGAATTTGTGGATATTTATCATAGAAAAATACTGCGAATAGACGAATTTTCCACGAATAATGGGGGGAAATGTTCCCAAGAGGAAATCCGCAAATGTGTAAGTCCGTGAACCCGGAGAACGCGAATAAAGGGGGTCTACTGTACTACAGTGGATGTTTGCATTATTTAGAGTATGGTTCATTTCTTGCAGATACATTACTAGTGTAATATATATTCACCAATGAAATTCGTGGTGCTTATTATATTGGGTTATATCTTGGTAGGCTACTGTATTATATGGTAAAAAATACCAAAGTAAATATTGTATTTGAATATTCCAGGTAATACCCCCAGCATGGGGAAGCTGTGGTAGTGAAAGAGCATACCCTGTTGCTGAGACTGGTAGCAATTCACCTCAACGACCTCCACCTGCTATCAGCCCCAATGTTTCAGGGACAGTTGTTGTTGGAGGGGAGAATCTTCCCTCACCGTATAGCTCAGGCCATAGTGAGGAAATGGAACCATTAGTTATAATGATTCCCAATACAGAGCCTCCTAACAGAACAGACATAACTGTAGCACCTTCACCACTGAAACCTGGGCGATCTTTTTCCATCATTCAGCCTCCTATTGGAACTGCTGGGGCAATCAGCCCACCACCTGTTACAATGCGGCTTACTCCATGTGACCCTCAGGCAAGCATACGAAGGAGATCAGCTGAAGTTTCTCCTCAGGCTACGTCATACAGAGAAGGCAGCCATCATGGTGAGTATTGAGCGTTTATTTGTGAAAATATCACAATTTCAGTAAGGCCCTGGTTGGAAGTGTTTACTGATGCTGTGATGAAGGTTTGAATTGGGGTTCAAGACACCTACCAGAAATATTAGAGTAGAAAGTTTTTCCTGGCTGACATTCAAGTTAATTGTGTTACAGTTTTGATTAGAGCTTTGCTGTCGGAAACAGTGATATCAGATTTTATTTTTTTTTATTTAAAAGTTGGTTGTTGCATTAGTTATGAAAAGTTTCAAACTGCTGCATGAAATAATTATTGAAATTTCTTTTATGTGTGGAAGCTTGTTACTGTAATAGTTTAAAAGGGAAGTTCAATCTGTGCTGACAGAAATAAGCATTTTTCCACTGAAATAGAAGTTTATTGTTGTTGTGTCTCAAATCTGAATAGAGGCTCAAACTCCAATGCCAGATATAGTGATTTAAATTTTTTTTTTTCTTAAAAGAGTTTGTTATAGATATTAATATAAGTTCAAATTGTTTTAAATTTGTTGTTCACTGACCAGAAATTTGATAATGAGGTACAGTTTTAGGTATCTGTGTGAGTTAGGAACCTTAACTCTGTGTTTTTGTTAAATCTATCTACTTCATAATAACCATAATAACCCAGGACAAACATGCCCTGAAAGTCGAGTGTTTGAGATGTAACAGTAGCGTTGATGAATTCTAAAGCTTTTTGAAAATTCTTGTTTCCTTCAGAGAGATTTTGATAAATACAGCACTATGAATCTGATACCATTCATGTAATAAGCAGTCTGTATTGCAAGAAGTGTGCTGTTCCCTCTAATGATTAAGTAGCTACACACTAAAGGCTGCCTTGGATGACAGTAACAATGATTGGATGGGCTTATTGAGGTGTATCAGGATGAGTCTTTTTCAGGAAATCTATCCTGGTTACTACCAGTCACCACAAACTTGTATGATATAAATAATATTCTCCAGTATGTCTTGTTGACTTGGTCTGGTTTTTAATGAATGGCTTATTGCTACCAATCTTAGGCATGAACTTAATCAGACCTCTTTGACTGATCTACATATTTTTATTTCATTGCTTTTAATGAATTAGCCCACTGTTGCATTATTTCTTGCTTTATTGCTTATGGTTTTGATTAATTGCTCATTTGAGCAATTATTCAAAACCCCTTTGACCTTTGAACATCCTTTAATATTGTTCCTTTTCACGAATTAGCCTACTGTTGTACACAGTCCTTGCATTGTTGCTCAACCAATAAATTTATTACTGTGGCATTTCTTAATGATAGATTTAATATCGTGTTACACATTGTAGATGATGACGCTAAAAGTAACCTAATATAGAAAAACAATAATGTTAACCCTTAAATACGGCAAAAAAGTTTTTTTTTTTTAAATCACAGCATGCTTAGTTTTCAAGATGAAGAGTTCATTTTTGGCTCCTTTTTTTGTCATTGCCTGAAGTTTAGTATACAACCATCAGAAATGAAAAAAAATATCATTATCATATATAAATATTGGAATACAGGCAGTCCCCGGGTTACGACGGTCTCGGCTTACGACGTTCCGAGGTTACGACGCTTTTCAATTATATTCATCAGAAATTATTTCCAGGGTTACGACACATGTTCCAGGGTTACGACGCATGTTCCAGAGTTACGACGCCTACAAACGCTGATCTGGCCGATGAAATATGACACCAAAAATGCAAAATAATTAATATTTAAAGGTTTTTTTTATGAAAAATGCAATAAGAATGCAGTTTACATAGTTTTGAATGCACCTAGAGCATTAAAAGTAAGGTTTTCTTAGGATTTTTGACAATGTTCCGGCTTACAACGATTTTCGGCTTATGACGCGTCTCAAGAACGGAACCCCCGTCGTAACCCGGGGACTGCCTATATGACAGCGCGAAAATTTTTTTCGTATACGTATAATTGTATACAAATTGCTCTGTGAGCAAAACGGTTAATGCTAATAAGTTAACTTTTTTCGTTGTATTGTACACTAAATTGCAATCATTTTGGTATATAACAAATTGTAAAACGATCAAAGCAACTCAGAGAAAATATTATTACAATATAATGCATGAATTCGTAACGCGCGGATGTTAAAAAAAAGTATTTTAAAAAATTCACCATAAATCAAAATATTGTGCTAGAGACTTCCCATTTGTGGCAAAATGAAGGTAATTGATTGAATATTACTAGACTGTAAGTGTTGTAGCTTACAATTGCATTCAACCATTTCGGTGGAGTTAAAGTTGACCGAGATCAAATTTTTTCTATTTATCGTTATTTATATGAAAATATTTCAAAACTGATAAAAGCTAAAACCATAAGTTATTTTTTTGTTGTATACTACATGAAATTGCACACATTTGCATATTTAAAACTTTATGTAACGTCTAATATAAAACGGTGCAAACATTACGACAATCGGACGAAAGAATTTCTGATTTTTTCGGCAGAGATACCGCACGGACGTAAGGAAAAAGTTTATTTCATAAATTCACCATAAATCGAAATATTGTGCTAGAGACTTCCAATTTGTTGCAAAATGAAGGTAATTGATTGAATATTACTAGAATGGAAGAGTTTTAGCTTACAATTGCGTTTTTTGACCATTTTGGTTGAGTCAAACTTGACCGAAGGTTGAAATTTTGGTACTTATCGTTATTTATATGAAAATATTTACAAAATGATAAAAGCTACAACCATGGCTTGTTTATTGTTGTATTCTACATGAAGTTGCGCACATTTTCATATATAAAACTTTATGTAAAGGCTAATATAAAACGGTGCAAACATTACGACAATTGGACAAAAGAGTTTTATGATTTTTTTGGCAGAGTTACCGCGCAGACGTAAGGAAAAAGTTTTTATTTCAAAAATTCACCATAAATCTAAATATTGTGCTAGAGACTTCCAATTTGTTGCAAAATGAAGGTAAATGATTGAATATTACTAGAATGTAAGAGTTTTAGCTTACAATTGCGTTTTTCGACCATTTCGGTCGAGTCAAAGTTGACCGAAAGTTGGAATTTCGACACTTAAAGTTATTTATATGAAAATATTTCAAAACTGATAAAAGCTACAACCATGAGTTGTTTATTGTTGTATCTACATGAAATTGCACACATTTTCATATGTATAAAGCTTTATGTAACGGCTAATATAAAACTGTGCAAACATTACGACAACCGGACGAAAGAATTTCTGATTTTTTCGGCAGTTACCGCACGGACGTAAGGAAAAAGTTTGTCAAAAATTGACCATAAATCAAAATATAGTGCTAGAGACTTCCAATTTGTTGGAAAATGAAGGTAAATGATTGAACACTACTAGAATGTAAGAGTTTTAGCGTACAATTGCATTTTTCGACCATTTCGGTTGAGTTAAAGTTGACCAAAGGTTGAAATTTTGGCACATATCGTTATTTATATGAAAATATTTCAAAACTGATAAAAGCTACATGCATAGGTTGTTTTTTATTGTATTCTACATGAAATTGCACACATTTTCATATATAAAACCCTTATGTAACGGCTAATATAAAATGGTGCAAAAATTACGTCAGTGAGAAAATAATTTCTGAGATGTGTCACTGATGCTTTTTAGTGCAAGAAGAAAGAAATTCACACATGTGCGCCTGGGTAACGCTTGTAAACAAAACAGCAGCTTGATCCGTGAACTGCCAGCATCCCTCAAGGTGTGTGATTCAAAATTTTTCGCCAAGTAGGCCTATAACTATTTTTACTCGAACATTTAAAAAAACTTTTTTGCGTCAGCATATCATACGTCAATTAACCCTTAAACGCTGAAGCGGCAAAAAAAAATGTCTCCCGTGTGCCGGAGGTGTTTCAGAGTGAGTGTGTAAGCAGAAAAAATATTTTTTTCAAAAAATCACAGCGAGCTTAGTTTTCAAGATTAAGAGTTCATTTTTGGCTCACTTTTTTTGTCATTGGCTGAAGTTTAGTATGCAACCATCAGAAATGAAAAAAAATTATCATTATCATATATAAATAATGCGATATATGATAGTGCAAAAATTAAATTTCATATATAATTGTATTCAAATCGTGCTGTGCGCGAAACGGTTAAAGGTAACAAGTTACTTTTTTTTCGTTGTAATGTACACTAAATTGCAATCATTTTGGTATATAACACATTGTAAAATGATAAAAGCAACACAGAGAAGATATTATCACAAAATAATGCATGAATTCGTAACGCGCGGACGTAAACAAATATTTTTTTATTTTTTTTTTTTCAAAAATTCACCATATATCTAAATATATTGTCCTAGAGACTTCCAATTTCTTTCAAAATGAAGACAAATGATTGAATATTACTATACTGTGAGAATATTAGCTTACAAATGCAGTTTTCGTCCATATCTGACGAGTTAAAAGTTGACCAAATGTCGAATTTTTTTATATATATTTTTTTATATGCATTTATTTCGGAAATAAGAAAAGCCACAACCTTCAAATATTTTTCGTTTTATTCTACATGAAATTGTGCACATTTTCATATATAAAACTAAAACTCTATGAAATGCCTAATTTGAAACGGACCAAATATTCCGAGAATGGGACGTACGCATTTCGGAGATTTGTGGCGGAGAATCGGCGCGCGGAGGGAAGGAAAGTTTATTTTTTTTAAATTCACCATAAATCTAAATATTGTTCTAGAGACTTCGAATTTGTTTCAAGATGAAGATAAATGACTGAATATTACTAGACTGTAAGAGGTTTAGCTTACAATTGCGTTTTTCGACCATTTCGGTAGTCAAAGATGACCGAACGTGGTTTTTTTTCTATTGTGATTTATATGCAAATATTTCAAAAATGAGAAAAGCTACAACCTTCAATTATTTATTGTTGTATTCTACATGAAATTGTGCACATTTTCATATATAAAACTTTATGTAACGGCTAATTTAAAATGGTGCAAACATTACCACAATCTCACGTATGATTTTTTCGGAAGAGTTACCGCACGGACGTAAAGAAAATGTTATTTTTTTCATAAATTCACCATAAATCGAAATATTGTGCTAGAGACGTCTAATTTGTTGCAAAATGAAGGTAAATGCTTGAATATTACAGGAATATAAGTGTTTTAGCTTACAATTGCGTTTTTCGACCATTTCGGTAGAGTCAAAGTTGACCGAAGGTTGAAAATTTGGCACTTATCATTTTGTATATGAAAATATTTCAAAACTGATAAAAGCTACAACCATGGGTTGTGTTTAGTTGTATTGTGCATGAAATTGCGCACATTTTGATATATAAAACTTTATGTAACGGCTAATTTAAAATGGTGCAAACATTACCACAATCGCATGTATGATTTTTTTCGGAAGAGTTACCGCGCGGACGTAAGGAAAAAGTTTTTTCATAAATTCACCATAAATCAAAATATTGTGCTAGAGACTTCCAATTAGTTGCAAAATTAAGGTAAATGATTGAATATTACTACAATATAAGAGTTTTAGCTTACAATTGCGTTTTTCGACCATTTCGTAGAGTCCAAAGTTGACCAAAGGTTGAAATTTTGGCACTTATCGTTATTTATATGAAAATATCTCAAAACTGATAAAAGCTACAATCATGAGTATTTTTTTGTTGTATTCTACATAAAAATGCGCACATTTTCACATATAATACTCCATGTAACGGCTAATTTAAAATGGTACAAAAATTATGTCAAAGTGACTAAATAATTTCCGAGATGTGTCACAGATACTTTTTAGTGCGGCAAGAAAGAAATTCGCGCTTGCGCGCCTGCGTAACGATTGTAAACAAAACAACACCTTGATCCGTGAACTCCCAGCATCCCCCAAGGCGCGTGATTCAAGAGTTTTAGGCTGGTAGGCCTAAAAGTATTTTTCCGCGAATTTTTAAAAAAACTTTTGTATGTCGACGTAAAATACGTCCAGTCGGCACCCGAGAGACAAAAAATGTTGACGTAAAATACGTCCAGTCGGCGTTTAAGGGTTAAGCACCCAACAGACAATTTTCGTCGACATATAATACGTCCAATAGCCGTTTAAGGTTAAGTGAGCTATAATAATCACAGGGGTTTCAATTAATTCTTATACCTATTGTCAATGGCAATAACTAGACCAAGTCAGTTATGGGGATGCTATCTAAGAATACAATTTTTTGAAGTTTGTGATGGATGCAATCTAGAAACTTGCTGAAATGACCCATTATACCACATCTCTCCAGGCCCAGAAAACTGATACTGCTGCTGAGCATATAAATAGCACCTGATTCTTTACCTCATATTTCTATTCTCTTTGAAAAAGGTAACAGGAGTCTCTCAAAAGTTGAAAAGAGTTTATTGTGATTTTTACCAATACATGTTCAAACACTTAAAATTTTTCTTCTCTTTGTCAAGGACACAGGCAGTCTCCGGTTATTGGCGATCTGGTTCTATGGGGGCTTGTTTAGCGGCATAAAATCTGCGATTTAAGGCGCCATAATAGGCCCAGTTCCGGTTATCAGCGCCATTATGGCGCCATAAATTGCTGAGTTTTGGTTAATGGCAGTTTTCACTTATTGGCACACCACCTAGAACGAAACCCCCACTGAAAACCAGGGAGCCTGTATTTTTTAAACTGGTAGTTCTTTGCTTGTTGACTATTAATAATCACAGTACATACAGTGAACATTATTTTGAAAATAAATAAATACTCTTTTACTCATGGGTTTTGCAGTCAGCAGGGAAGTTCAAATTGTGTTAATAAAACTCATTGTGTTGTAGTTATGTTCGTTTTAAATTGGAGACCCAGATTCCAGTGTAAGAAGTTCAGATTTAATTTTTTCATTCTTTCTCCCTAAACCTTGAGTTTTAGTATGTTATAAGGATGGCCAAATTTTATATCAAGAAATATTATCTCGGCTTATTCATCCACCACATTTTTTCTGTTTTCATGATGAAATTCTAGTTTTTAACTATATTTTTGTATAAGTAACTTACCAAGCGGCTACATAGCAATAAGTTTCTACTTTTGCAACAGCTTAAATTTGAAATTTGCGGTAGCAATATATTTTTTTTTTTTAGTAGGTAACTGGCCCCGCCTACTTTCGCGGAAGTATGGTAGCTTTCTTTTGGGATTTTCACCGGATGGTTGTGGTCAACACAGGATTGGTGAGATATTCTTGAATTGTATTCTTGATTTTGGTAGCCTTCTTGCTAATTATATTAGCTCATTTCTGAATCTAGCTCATATAGTGTCTGGTTTTGCAGCAAGGGCTGCAATACCAGACTGACTTCCATTAATTATGACTCATCATTTGTTGCCAATGTATGGGTCAGTCTTGCTCTTCCATTCTTACATGCGACGAATGTAAAGACTGGGATCAGGGAAATGTGGAAGACTTCGAGTAGTTATTCAGAGAAACTTGAGAAGAATAGGCAAAGAATGGCGGCTGCTAGAGCCGAAAACAAAGGATCCAGTCAGGAATCACCTTTTATTCCCATTCTTTCTACACCTGTGACTGTTTTCTCACCGATCAACAGTCCTCCTGCTTTTCCTACTATATTCCTTTAACTATCTCCCAACCTTCCGATCCCAATACCATTGCCAGTCTAGAAACTAGGATTGATCATAAATTTACTAATTTGCTTGTGAATTGGAAATTCTGTTGTGTTTAATGGATATGATTAGTTCAAGTGATCAGGTTGTTAGTGCTTTAGAGGAGGTGGCTATCCATCCTCCAAGGCTCCTGGATGAAGGTCCTTGTCAAACTCTCCTAAACCTGGGAGGAGGCAAACCGGAGATCCTAAGGAGCTTGGTGGGTTTTACTATGTGCAAGGATTCCAGGACTCTGAGGATGACCATTAGAAAGGCATCCAACTTGGTGTACATGCTCTTTTGTCTAGTGAGTCTGATTCAGGTGCAAGTGGAGGACAAAGCTGGCTTATAAGAATGTTTCTAGACCACTGAAAAGGTCAATTCCAGTGCTGGATCGCCCTTCTTCACTTCCTTGTAAGAGATCTAGGGATCAGGATCATAGTCCTGAACCTTCTTGTAGCTTTTGGGATGTTTCCAACTGCTCACCTACAGTTTCAGTGTTGGATCGCCAGGTGGTGGCGTCCAAATGGGCTTCCAATTCTCTCGTATCAGGACCAAAATGTGTCAAGTATTCAGTGGGATTTGACAGATCCAAAAGTGCTGTGTGATCGCGGGGATCTATGTTAGTGGTGGAATTCGAGGGATTCTCAGTTCCGGTAGGATCCGAGGGATCCATGGTGTCAGTGGTTCAAAATATACAATGGGCTTTTACAGATCCAAGTGCTCAGTTGGATCCAAGGGGTCCAAACTTCTAGTGGAACCCGTGGATCTGGTGGGTCCAAGTATCCGGGAGGATCAGAGAGTGTAGTGTTTAAGAGTTCACCTGGGCTTGCGCATTCATCATCCCTGGGATCGGCGCCAATGTTTAGTAGTGTCAACCTCTCACTCTAGACTGAACTCTCATCCATCTGATGTTCAGGATCCTTCCCTGGATCTGATACGATGTTGCCTGGGTAGTATCCTGGATTTACTTCAGAATCCGTCAACAACTCAGGATTAAACGAGTAGCCCCTTCAGTCATAGTTATATTGTCTGTTTCCACTGTCAGTTTTAAAATGGAAACATCAGTCTCCTTGGTGAGAGAACTACAGATTCCAGTTACCAAATAACCAAATATTTTTGGTAGCACTACCAAATTTTTAAATTTCGTAATCCCTGGATGTAGTATGTTGTACACATTGTCAACCCCTATTAACAATTCTAATGGCAATTGTCTCTATGGGTAGATCAAAATCTTTATCAGCCAAGCTAATTTTTGTTTTACATAACAACCTTAAATTTTTCTTAACATCGATTATCTATGCATATTCTGGTAGCTTGTCTACCACTAAACAATCCATGTGTATTAATCTACCCAGGGTAGGTACAATGATGTTTATCATTTCATACTCTTTTGACTAGTTTGGAAGTCAACCTCTCAATGATATGTTCTCAACTCCCTTGCTCTTATAATGGAGTCCTTCAATAGCAGATTTCTTGATAAAAGATTTCTTGGCACAGGTATCCAACAACCCTCTCTTTCGCACAATGCGACCTCTTTTACCTTTTAGGGTTATTGGGGCTGTAGGTAAAATTGACTGCTTAGTCCTCTTATTTCCCTGTCCGATATTTGTCAGAGAGAGTGTTCCAACTTTTACCCCACCCTCCTTAGTCTTTAGTTGGTTTCGATTACATATACAGTAATACCCTGAACTTACGCAAGGTTAGGTTCCAGACCCCCTTGTGCAAGGGGAAGTTTCGCATAAGTTTGGCACAGTCTCGAAAATTGCTAACAAATGCTTACTTCTAGTTTTTGAACACTAAATAGGACCCTAATTATGCTCCCTAAGTATTAGGCTAACTTTTAAATGAAATTAAAGTTACTGTAATTTGATTTAAAAGTTAGTTTAATACATTACCCTTAAAAAAGAAATAACTGGTTGGCATAAAAATTAGTTACAGTAACTACTATGTACATATGTATCCACTTTCATATGTATACTAACGTTACCCCTAATTCATTGGATGCCATTTTCTTTTTCTGTCAGAGTAAAAGATTTCTTGCATCACTAGGTAAACTTCATAAGTCAGTCGTAACGAAGTCACACAATCCAATAAAATAAATAAGATATGTATGTACATGAGTAATGTTTGTAGAGGGTGAAGTTAAAATTCAATCCATTTAAAATCATGAACTAGTGTGAGAGCTAACTATGAACGAGAGAGAGAGAAATAAGTATGTCATGTGAGGTAAAACTCTTGAGGGGTATCATCTTTAAAAGGTGCAAGTGGGATCACATCTTTTGAAAGTAAATTAACTGTATGTGCTGTAATTACATAACATAGTAGTACATACATATTGTACCAGCACTTTTCTCCAAGGATAAGAAAGGGATTTTGACGAAGGAAAAATCTATTTCTGGCCAATGGCCCGTGTCGCCCAGTGAAATATCCCTTCAGTTCATATTTCTAAGGTAAATAATACTAACATTACCAGAGAAAAATAAAAGGGGGGGGATGTCAGAGTATCCTGACTCGCTCACCCTAAATAAAAAGAGGGTGTCGGTATGGTACTGGGGCGAGTGAGACCACTACCACTGACTTCTTGCCATTTAGATCTCTCTTCCATCAAAATCCCCCTGCCCACCGACGTCACCACCAGCGCCTCTGGTGGCCATCCTTGACGTTAGAGGAACAAGCTTGGGCACAGGGATGGGAGAGATATAGGGGGGAATTTCACTGGGCGACACGGGCCATTGCCCAGAAATAGATTTTTCCTTCGTCAAAATCCCTTTTCTGGGCCAAGCCCGTGTCGCTTTGTGAAATAGTACCAGAGAATTAGCATAAGCTTGGTAAAGATAGAAAGAGGTAACAAGAAAAACACAGAATTACAAAATATGAGTATGATCTAGTTAAATATTACAAAGTTATCTTACAAAACCTTAACTAATGTATAGTAACATATGTTAGCCTTAAAATATGTAATAGAACTTAATATTACACTTATGCTAACTTATAATAGGACTTAGTACTATACTTATTCTAACTTATGATAACTTAAAACTAGAAAATATCAATATATACAGGAGTGAGTCACCCTAGCATAAAAATAAGGGTGAACATCACAATATAGCCTTATTTGGCAATAACATACAGGTGTGAGTGACCCTAGCAAAAAAATAAGGGACACATCACTATATAGCCTTTTAGGCAGCTAAGGCTCAAACAGGGTTGAGCCTGGCGGTAGGATCAAAGGAAAATGTTAGTGCGGCAGGTAGAAAGGAGATCTGGATCTTACAACTAAAACTACTTAGACAGTGTCAGGAGAAACTGCGTTTCCCGCTGCCACTGCTGGAAATTTAAGAGATTCCAAGGATTTCAGGTAGTGACGTTTGAAAACTGTCGGCGACTTCCAGCCTGTGTGCTTTTTTAAATCATCAAAATTCATATGTTGAAAATAATTAATTGAGGTGGCTACTGCCCTGATGTCATGGACCTTAGGGAATGAATCAGGATTGGCTTGTTTGATAAAATATAGGATCTGTTGCCTGATTCCTTTTAAGGAAATGGTGCCACCTTTTTCCCTTATAAATAGGGACCTGAGGACCTAGAAGATGTCCTGGACAAATAGGCTCACAAGGTCGTCACTGGACATAGAGAAGGGTCTTGAGGAAGAGGGAGGATCTTCCAAGGGGCCCATCTCATTAAAGGATTCTCGTTTTTAGCCAAAAAACTACGATCTGGAGATAGTAGAACTTCTCCTGAGGGGAGGAATTCAACATGGCCAGAGTCTCTGGAGAGAGCCGACAGTTCAGATATCCTGGCTCCTGAGGCCAGACTCAGTAAGAATAATGTTTTCCTTAAGAGCGTTTTATAGTTACATGAATCGTTGTCAGAATCTGAAGCCAGTTTGAGAACGTCATTTAAGAACCATGAAAAGCTAGGTCTATCTGATGGTCTGAGCCTAGCACAAGCTTTAGGGATAGACGAAAAGTAAGAGTCTGTTAAGTCTATCTTAAAGCCAAACTGGAAGATTTTCTTTAATGCTGACTTATTGGTCGACCTTTTTCAAATAAGGATCTGAAAAAGGAAATAGCCAAATTAATAGTCATGGTTCTAGAATCCGTTTCCTTCAGGAAATTTGCTAGTTTTTTAACTGCTGCGGCATACTGACGCAATGTTGATTCTCTTTTATCCGATTCTAAGAAAAGAATATTCTGAGGATCAATATTTGCATCTCTTTTAGCCGCAAACTTCATGAAGTCCATAAAATTAGGGTTTTTAGAATTCCTGAGGAAGCGAACACAGTCCTCATTTGTACTGACTGAGACAGTTTGGGATTGGGAATCCGTTGAGGCCGGAGACCCAATTCCAGAAGGAGAGGGTACCAATTGCTCTTGGGCCAGTCCAGGGCTACTAGAGCAACTTGTCCCTTGAAAGACTTGAGCTTGTTCAGGACTTTCAATAGAAGATTCACTGGAGGAAAGATGTAAATCTTCTTCCACTGATTCCAATCTATGGACATGGCGTCTGTGGCATAAGCCAGAGGGTCCAGGTTGGGGGCCACATAGCAAGGGAGCTTGTGGTTGGATTGTGATGCGAAAAGATCCACCTGGAGGTCTGGGACCTTTTGGCATATCCACTGGAATGAGCGCCTGTCCAGGGACCACTCCGATTCTAGAGGAACTGATCGAGACAGGGCATCTGCTATCATGTTCCTTACTCCCGCCAGATGAGTGGAGGATAGGTGCCATTTGTACTTGGCTTTTAGAGAGAAAATGGCTATCATGACATGGTTCACATGACTTGATTTGGATCCTCCTCTGTTGATGCAGTGTACTACCACTGCGCTGTCCAATACTAGTTTGATGTGGGAACCTTTGGCTGGTAGAAGCCTCTTCAATGTGAGGAATACTGCCATAGCTTCCAGTACATTTATGTGAAGCCGGCGGAACTGAGGTGACCAAGTCCCTTGTACTTTCTTTAATTGAGAGTATCCTCCCCACCCGCTTAGAGAGGCGTCCATGTGGATAACCAACGCCGGAGGGGGAAATTAGAGAGGAACTGATTTGGACAGATTCTTGGCCTCCGCCCAGGGGCGGAGACGCTTGCGGAGAATCGGCGGGATGACTGACAACTTGTCTCGAGATTTGTTGTATGCTTTTGAGCGCCAAACTCGATTTATATCTTTCAACTTTGCTTTCATCAGAACATCTGTGACTGACGCAAACTGGAGAGAGCCTAGGATTCTTTCCTGGTTTCTCCTTGAAGTCTGTTTGCTTTTGAGGAATTGCCTTGTTGCTTTGGCTATTTCTTTCCTTTTGGCCAACGGAATTGACAGAGTGTGGGAGTTCAGATCCCACTGAATGCCGAGCCACTGAAAGCGAGATTCCGGCGTTAGCCTAGACTTGACTTTGTTTATTTGGCACCCCAGATGTTCCAGAAACTGAATTACCTGTTTCGTGGCTTTGAGGCATTCTTGGACGGTTGTTGCCCAAATGAGCCAATCGTCCAGATACGCTACTACTATTATCCCTTGGGATCTTAGTTGTTGGACTACTGATTCCGCTATCTTCGTGAATACCCTGGGGGCTACATTCAACCCGAAGGGCATCACTTTGAAGGAGAATGCCTGGTTTCCTAGCCTGAAGCCTAGATATGGGCGGAAGTGTCTTGCAACTGGGATGTGATAGTATACGTCTGTAAGATCGATAGAGGTAGGTGGTGAGGGCCCCACGGGGAGGTAAGGTCCGCACCTGCGAGATAGTCAGCATTTTGAACGTGTCGCAACGAATGAATAAGTTTAGACGGGACAAGTCTAAGATTATTCTTCGTTTGGTTGAGCCTTTCTTTGGCATGCTGAACAAGCGTCCTTGAAACTTTAAATGTTTGACTCTTGATACTACCCCTTTCTGAAGGAGTTCCTGTGCATACTCTGTCAATTCCTTTGTTGGTTCCTGAAGGAATGTTTTGGATGGAGGGGGACCTTTGATCCAACTCCATCCCAGTCCTTTGGACACAATGCTTTGTGCCCAAGTGCTGAATCCCCATTTGTGACGAAAGAGGAACAGCCTCCCTCCCACCTGAGGGTCCTCACTGACTTGGGGCGGGGCGTGATCCTCGTCCGCCTCGGAAGTGTTTACCCCTGCTAGGTGTCCTTCCGCCGCCTCTTTGGCGAAATGCACCTCTAGCCCTGCTTCCTCTTCCAAACCTATTAAAGGCTTGGAACGCCTGGCCTTCAAAGACTGGATTAAAGGCCGGAGATACAGCGTAAGAGGTCGAGGGCTGGTTCTGGGAAGTCACTAGGAGAATGGGTTGGGACTTGTTCTTTGCGTTGACGGCTGAACCACCTGGGACATTGGTACTGCTTGCATTACCTGCTGTTGCTGAGCAGCCTGGAAAGGTGGGAACTTTCTAGGCTTCTTCAGCTTTTTGGAAGTTGAAGGGGTGACTTCAGGTTTCCTTTTGGAAGAAAGTCCCCACTGGACCTTGAGGCTCTGATTGAGCCTAGTCGCTTCATGCTGACCTCGTTCACCACTGTTTCAGGAAAGAGGTCAGCGCCCCAGATGGAAAACGCAAGCAGTTTGTTTGGCTCATGCCTGATTGTGGCTTCCTGCAGAACATGTTTTCTGCAGTTGCCCCTAGCTGTCACGAAATCGTACAGATCACACTGCACGGTGTGTGTCTGTGCTTTTGCTAACAGTTTGAACCAAGGTTCCATCCCGTATGGGACTGCAGTAACCTCTGTCATAACTAGGGCGTTCAAAGTCCTCCCTAACCTGGTCCTCGCATCAAATTCTGCTTGGATCAGGTTATCCGACAACCTTGGGAGTCTCTCTCCAAATTGTACAATTGCACAATCTGGTTTGAGCTTCCCAACCGTGAAGGTAGCCGGCAGATCAGCCCCGAGGTCTTCAGATCCTGGAAGGAGAAGAGATGTTGGCTCTGTCTCCCTCAGCTGGGGCATAGGCTCGTCTTTCATAACGGCCTGAATGGTTAGCTCTGCTAACTTTGTGGTAAAGGGGATTGGTGTTTCCTCCTCTGCCACAAAGATAGTAAATGGACTCTTAAAAGCCTGAAGCTTGGTATTGACGCAATCCCAATCTTCTAGACTTCTAATCCATTCTCTCTGCGCCTGATCCCGACTGTAGATCACCGTCTCTTTCGGGATCCTATCCTCCCTCCTCATAGCAGCCTCCGTCAAACGAGCATAGCCCATAAAGGGTGGTTGGAGGTTGGCGGGGTGGAACTCGAAGTCCTCAATTCTTCGAGTACCACAATCTGGAATGGTTATCATCCCATCCTTGAAGGGAGCATAAGCTGCAACCCTCCAAGGATTGCTCGCCGTGAAGGGAGGAAGAGATTCATAGTCTGGCATTGGTTGTAAAGCCATGCCAGACTGAGGAAGAACTGCTGGGGGATTCTTCCTGAGACCCGCCATCAAGTTTTCCTGGTTTGCCAGCCTCTCCGAAATACTCCGGATTTGGAGATGCGCGAAAGCATCTGTTCGAACCTGTTGTTAACCATGTTACCGACCAGGTTCCCCATCTGTTGCATAGTATTAGCCGTGAACGCCTCGGTGTCGAAGGGACTAGAGTCCCTGATCGACTTAGGAGTCTTAGGACGCGCTCCGGTAGACGTCGAAGGCTCTGGCTCTGTAGAAGCACGGACCTTTTCTTTTGAGGACTTGCCTCTAGACCCTGTAGAGTGTGAAGTCGAAGAAGACTTCGATTTCTCTGCTCCGGGGTGGTGAGCCGGAGTCTTATGAGATGTGGAGGAAGAGGTCTTCTTAGAAGACCGGAATGTCCGATTCGGAAAAGCCTTGGAAGGAAGACGAAGAAGGAATAGGGGATGAAGATCCAGATAAGCCCAAGGGAAGCCCTTGAGCTCCTAGCATACCTACCTCAACTAACAAGTTACTCTCACCTACCGCCATAGGCTCTACATTTAAATCCAAGGTCGCCACTTCCTCGGCGATCTCCGGGTTCCCATGGTCCGCCAATGCCTGCGCCACCTGCTGCTGGATAGCGGCGATGCACGGAGCTGCCGCTGCTGGGTCGACGTACCCGGTCGACTTGCCGCCTGGGAAGAGGCGGACAGCCATACTCTTGTCCAGGATGTATGGCTGCCCCTTAAAGACGTTCTTCCCAAATCCACTGACCCAGGCCCTCAAGGTAGCCGACGCGGCGTCTTTCACGGCGATAGCCTGGAATAAAGGGTCATTGTAGTCCTTACAACGAAGCCCCGAAGTTATATGATTAAACAATTAAGACTAAGAAATGTTTATATCTCTTATCATATGCTTTTATAAACAATATAAGTATACCAAGAACAGTCATAAGTATATTACTCCGGTATATACTTACTCCGGCGGTAAACTGATCCACCAGATCATAGCAGATGGAGCAGGCTTCGTGGTGCCATACCACTAGATCGTTATGGCGGATGGCACAGGGAGCATGGGTCCGGCAGACCTCATGACCGCAGGGATCTTGGAGGATGGCGTTACATCCCGCTTCTTGGCAGTTGGTAGCCTGTAAGTGGACAGATACATGAGTATCGGCAGTTTCTAATAGGACTAACCTGCTAAGAGATATAATACTCTGCTGCATGCCGGAGTGAAAAATTTTCTGGGCATAATCCTCTTCTGTACTCCTTAAGAGATAGTCTGTAAGACCTGGTAAGTTAGTCTGATAGTTAGCGGTACGCCGGAGTAACGATTCCATCGAACCAGCTACTAGCTCATACACCGAGGGTATACCGAGGGTGAGGGGTACAAGCACAGCGGAGAAACACGAGAAGATTAACTCAGATAAAAAACAAAAGAAAATAGACGGGGCGTAGCTCAGCTGTACAAAATTTCCGCAAACATGAGGAGAACCCGGATGGTGAGCGTGCACTCCGCCAGACAAGTGGAAATTATAACATAGTGATAACAAAAACAATTGAAACATAAAAAGTATTAAAAATGTAAGATAACAGATGCATGTAAGAGCTACTCGCCACTACCCCCCACGAGCTGGCGGAGCCAGTGAGTCCACCGCTAGCGCTGCGGATGGTGGGGGGGAGACGGGGGGAGGAGAGAGCTGCTACGAGACCCAAAGAGGACCCAGTAAGAGCGGGAGGGGTGGCCAACCCAGCCCGAACACATGAGGGACCCCCCCCGGATCCCCGGGAGAGAACGGTACAACGAGCCAGACTCAAGACCCCCCCCGTAACTCCCGTATCCTCCCTGGGAAGGGAGGAAGAGGGGAGGAGAGCCAGGTTGGTTGCCATGGCGAGCGTGGGCTGCCTCCCCCCCTGCTATGTGGAGGAAGGCAGGATGGGGGACTGAGCTGGTGGCTCGTGGCGATCGACTGGCCCACCGCGAACGTGGTAGGACCACGCAGGCGAGTAGGTCAGACAAAGAGATAGCCTAGGCTAGCTCTAACCGTCTCAAACATGCAACACAAATAAAATACATAATATGCATCGTATTAAATGGGAAAAGAAGGAAATCGAGAGCAAAGAAAAAGGAGGGCGTCCAGGAGAAGCTAGGCTAGCCTACCTGGGAGGTAGGTAGTCCAACTACTCGGGAGCTGGCCTCTGCCAATACGTAAAATGGAGGGCGACGGCCAGGGTGGCAGGACTAAAAAAGAAATGGGTATGAACCCACATGCCTAACAGACCTAGACAAGGCACATGCATGCATGAACACTGAGCTAAGACATAAAGGCATAGGATTTCCGAATAATACGATGATAAAATGACAAATTGATAAATTCGGTAGCACATCTTGCATCACACATAAAAATAATCATAAAATGAATCATAAATACTGCACAGTAATAGCCACGATGGTATGGAAGACCGAAGGAGCTAGTAAAGAAACACGAGGCGAGCTGGCAGGGCGAGCCCGAGACCAGACGAGGAGGTGCCGTTAATATACCTAAAAAACGGTTGAAAACGGATCCTGACTGGCTAAAATTACGTGTAACCTTTCAGCAGTACTTAACCCTCTTACGCCGAAGCGGTAAAAAAAAAATTGTCTCCTGTATGCCGGAGGTGTTTCAGAGTGAGCGTGGAAGCGGAAAAAATATTTTTTTCAAAAAATCACAGCGCGCTTAGTTTTCAAGATTAAGAGTTCATTTTTGGCTCCTTTTTTTGTCATTGGCTGAAGTTTAGTATGCAACCATCAGAAATGAAAAAAAATTATCATTATCATATATATAAATAATGCGATATATGATAGCGCAAAAACAAAATTTCATATATAATTGTATTCAAATCGCGCTGTGCTCAAAACGGTTAAAGGTAACGAGTTACTTTTTTTTCGTTGTAATGTACACTAAATTGCAATCATTTTGGTATATAACACATTGTAAAACGATAAAAGAAACACAGAGAAAATATTATCACAAAATAATGCATGAATTCGTAACACGCGGACGTAAACAAATATTTTTTTCAAAAATTCACCATAAATCTAAATATTGTTCTAGAGACTTCCAATTTCTTTCAAAATGAAGACAAATGATTGAATATTACTATACTGTAAGAGTATTAGCTTACAATTGCAGTTTTCGACCATATCTGACGAGTTAAATTTGACCGAATGTCGAATTTTTTTATATATATATTTTTCATATGCAATTATTTCGGAAATAAGAAAAGCTACAACCTTCAAATATTTTTCTTTTTATTTTACATAAAATTGCGCACATTTTCATATATAAAACTCTATGAAATGCCTAGTATGAAACGAAGCAAATATTCCTAGAATGGTACGTACGCATTTCGGAGATTTGTGCCGGAGAATCCGCTTGCAGAGGGAAGGAAAGATTTTTTTTAAAATTCACCATAAATCTAAATACTTTGCTAGAGACTTCGAATTTGTTTCAAGATGAAGATAAATGACTGAATATTACTAGACTGTAAGAGTTTTAGCTTACAATTGCGTTTTTCTACCATTTCGGTAGAGTCAAAGTTGACCGAACGTGGTTTTTTTCTATTTATCGTGATTTATATGCAAATATTTCAAAAATGAGAAAAGTTACAACCTTCAATTATTTTTGGTTGTATTCTACATGAAATTGCGCACATTTTCATATATAAAACTTTATGTAACGGCTAATTTAAAATGGTGCAAACATTACCCAATCGCACGTATGATTTTTTCGGAAGAGTTACCGCGGGGACGTAAAGAAAATGTTATTTTTTTCATAAATTCACCATAAATCGAAATATTGTGCTAGAGACTTCCAATTTGTTGTAAAATGAAGGTAAATGCTTGAATATTACTAGAATATAAGCGTTTTAGCTTACAATTGCGTTTTTTGACCATTTCGGTAGAGTCAAAGTTGACCGAAGGTTGAAATTTTGGCAATTATCGTTATTTATATGAAAATATCTCAAAACTGATAAAAGCTACAACCATGGGTTGTTTTTAGTTGTATTGTGCATGAAATTGCGCACATTTCCATATATAAAACTTTATATAACGGCTAATTTTAAAATGGTGCAAACATTACCACAATCGCATGTATGATTTTTTTCGGAAGAGTTACCGCGCGGACGTAAGGAAAAAGTTTTTTCATAAATTCACCATAAATCGAAATATTGTGCTAGAGACTTCCAATTAGTTGCAAAATTAAGTTAAATGATTGAATATTACTAAAATATAAGAGGTTTAGCTTACAATTGCGTTTTTCGACCATTTCGGTAGAGTCAAATTTGACCGAAGGTTGAAATTTGGGCAATTATCGTTATTTATATGAAAATATCTCAAAACTGATAAAAGCTACAATCATGAGTATTTTATTGTTGTATTCTACATAAAAATGCGCACATTTTTATATATAATACTTCATGTAACGGCTAATTTACAATGGTACAAAAATTATGTCAAAGTGACGAAATAATTTCCGAGATGTGTCACAGATACTTTTTAGTGCGGCAAGAAAGAAATTTGCGCTTGCGCGCCTGCGTAACAATTGTAAACAAAACAACACCTTGATCCGTGAACTCCCAGCATCCCCCAAGGCGCGTGATTCAAAAGTTTTAGGCTTGTAGGCCTATAAGTATTTTTCCGCGAATTTTAAAAAAAACTTTTGTAAGTCAACATAAAATACGTCCAGTCGGCACACGGGAGACAAAAAATGTCGACGTAAAATACGTCCAGTCGGCGTAAGAGGGTTAACTTAGCTGCTGCGATGGCTTGGAATTCCATGGTTGCAGATAAATCCAGGTTAGAGAACACAAACACAGAGAGCAAGAAAATCACGTGTGGGCAAGATGTCGCTAACGGAAAGGATGGGCACCAGAGGCGCTGGTGGTGGCGTCGGTGGGTGAGTAGTAGTAGTTACTGGCGCGGGCTTTGCACCAGCTCTCTCTGGCAGGGGGATTTTGATGGAAGAGAGATCTAAATGGCAAGAGGTCCGTGGTAGTGGTCTCGCTCGCCCCAGTACCATACCGACACCCTCTTTTTATTTAGGGTGAGCGAGTCAGGATACTCTGACATCCACCTCTTTTATTTTTCTCTGGTAATGTTAGTATTATTTACCTTAGAAATATGAACTGAAGGGATATTTCATAAAGCGACACGGGCTTGGCCCAGAAAAGTAATTTTCACAAAACGACAACTAATTTGGCTTACTATACTCTGTTTTTTTTCCATCTGTCTACCCGCCTGTGGTGCTCACACTTGGTAACACTGCATCCCGGACTTTAAATAGTTTTGCTATGTGTAAGTTTTAGGTAAATAAAATTATATCTGGCTGTACATTTGCAACTGAAAAGTGTTTTAATGATTTACTGTATGTGAATTACAGCTTTAATATTCACTTTTCGGGGTGGCGAATGGAACAGCCAGATGCAGTGGTGGGACAATTGCTTCTCTCGCTGTTCACCACGGCAACAATAATGTATTGACTTTATAAAAATTAAAAATGTATACGTGTAATTAAAAATGTATACGTGTAATGAAGTAACATGTAGCAGAGTAGCAGAGTAGGTGTGGTCCAATGAAGTTGACATCTTGCCATAGTGAACAGCGAGGGAAGCAATTTTCCTGCCACTGTGTCTGGCTATTCCATTTGTCACCCCGAAAAGGCAGCTAATATTCAACAATAATAACAATATCCTATTTTGAATATTAATGGTGTAATTTGCATACAGTAAATTATTAAAACAGTTTTCAGTTGCAAATGTACACCCAGATATCCTTTTATTTACCTAAAACTTACACATAGCGTAACTATTTAAAGCCCGGTACACAGTGTTGCCATGTGTGAGCACCACAAGCGGGTGGACAGAAGGAAAAAAACCGAGTATAGTTGATCATGGAGTTCTTAAATACTAGTGACAAACACTGACTTATGTACTGCCTTTGTATTATTTTCAAAAATATAAATAGCATACACAAAATCTCCGTATGTACTAATTTTACACTTAAAAGAATGAAAACATACTAATTGTAGTATACTAATAGTACATACTTCAGAAGGGATATCATCTTTGAAAAGTGCAGTAACTTTGTGAGTGGGTATTGTATCTTATAAAAGTACAGTGGAACCTATTCAAATGAAAGTCCCTACGTACGAAAAATCCAGGTTATGAAAGCAAAGACGAAGATTTTTTGCTTCTGTGTACGAAAATAATTCAGGTTGCGAAAGGGTGTATGTACTGTAAACCGAGATTTGACTTGGCCACCGAGAACCATTTTAAAACTTGGGCACCGCCAACTCAGTAGACTTGCCACCATCCTCCCGCTCTCCCATTGGTTCCTGATGCTAGTCACTTCCATAAGATCCTGCTCTCCTATTGGTCAGCATCTGTCCCATCATGCCTCTATGTAAAGGCGTTCCTTCACCATTTCGTTATCGTAAACACCTGGAATTCGTTCATTCATATATTTCGTTTGTTAGCGTAAATTCGTGTTAGTGATTTCGCTTTTGTTGTACTGACAGTTACTTTATCGTGTTGTGTGGACTTAATTACTTACTTTATTAGCCATGGGTCCCAAGAATGTTGCTGAAGTTCACGGAAAGAAGAGGATGCTTTCTATGGAGATGAAGATGGAGATAATCAAGAAGTGTTAATGTTTTCTACCATTTGTTAATGTGTTTCGTAAAGTTTAGTGTTAATGTTTTCTGCCATTTTTTAATGTGTTTCATAAAGTTAAGTGTTCATTTTTTCTGCCATTTGTCCTCCTCCTCTGTCGCCACTTTCGGACATCACCTCACTCGAAAGGTAAGGTTCCACATTTTACTACATGCGTACGTACATGTACATACAGTATTTCTTGTACCCTGTACACTAATACACTTTATTTACAGGTACAGTCATGGTTATATTAGGTATTGAATGGTCCAAATTGTTTTATTTCATTGTTTATTGGTCAATTTAACTATTATAACATTTACTGTGGTGTTTTTGTAGGGCTTGGAATGAATTAGGCTATTTACATGTAAAACGTAGTTCTAGATATGAAAAAATCAGGTTACGAAGGCCGCTTCGGATCGGATTAATTTCGTAACCTGAGGCACTACTGTACTTATGTGCACTAACTGCAGTTGCTGTAATTACCTTTGTAAAATATTTATGCATGTACCAACATAAAAATAATACATTTTTAATAAATATTTTATACAGAAAAAATTTAAAACTTGAAATTTTCATAATAAATTAAACATAAACACTTGTTTATGGAGGATTCATGCTATTGTAAAGAACTCATGTATGGTAATTAGTTAGGTTCCAAGGAAAAGTTCATGCTATTGTGAATTCGCACAAATCGAATCGCGTAAGTTCAGGGTATTACTGTAGCCTTATGATGTCTAATAGTGCAACCGTTATTGCCTGTAATCACAATCAGAACTGAAATGTTTATTAGTTAGTAATTAGTAATAATAATAATGATGATTATAAATTTTAATTTCAGCTCAAGGCCATATACAGGCAGTCCCTGGTTATTGGTGGGGGTTTCATTCATGGTGGGGTGCAGATTAGCAAAAACTGCCATTAACCAAAACCTGGCAATTTATGGGACTTATGGCACCAAGTTTTGGCCCTTATGGCACCATAAATCACGGATTTTAAAGCTCTAGACAAGTGCCATTAAACCAGTTTGCCATTAACTGAGACCGCCGATAACTGGGGACTGCCTGTACATGGAATATACAAAGTACAGTGGTAACTTGGTTTTCATACATAATCTGTTCCAGAACCTCCCTCAAAAACCGAAACGTACAAAAACCGAAACTATAATTCTTATAAGCATTGATGTAAATACAATTAATGCATTCCAGACCCCAAAAATATTTAAAAAAAAATACATTATATAGAATATAAACACAGTTTTACATACAGAAAACAATGAGAAATAGATATAATTGGCTAATGAAATGAAAAAAGTAACATTTAATATGACTCTTACCTTTATGGAATATACATGCTAGCATATGGAAGACAGAGGAAGGGAGAGGGGGGAGGAGGAGAGGTTAATGTTAGGAAGAGGAATCTCCCTCCAGGAGGATGTCAGGTATCAAGGATCTATCTGAGGTTACTTCTAGTTTTTTATTGGCACTATCCGAGGTTACTTCCCCTCTTCGTTTTTTATTGACACTAGGACCAGCTGGAGAATTACTGGACCCCTGTTGCACAACAAAACTGGCCAGAGACATTTTATTCTGGCATTTCTTTAGAATTTGCCTAAAGTTAAACAAGACATTGTCATTAAACATGTTGGAGACGTGGATTACAACTTCTTTGTGAGGACAATAAGTCTCCACAAAATTTTTTACATCATTCCACTTTGCATACAAGTCCTTAATCCCTGAAGTAGGCACATTATGTATACCCATTTGTTTTCTCAGTTTTTCAAACCGGTTTCTGCCAGCTTTAAATTTACTAAAAGGAACTTTGATTGGCATGCAACTTTCTCCAACACTTTGTTACGAGTTCTTTCTTAAATTGTATAGTGTTTCTGGCCTTTTTTACAAGCACTTGGAACTTTCTTTGGCCCCCATGATGGCTTATTTAGCAGTTGTACTCAAAAAAGCACAAAAAGCACAAAAACAACGAACACAAAAGGAGAATGGATCACGAAAGAAGATGGGATTCTGTGCTTGGGTGCTCAATACGGGACCTGGTCACGTGGTGGGCCCCAGATGGAGCATTTCCGAGTGTACGAGAACCGAGACAAAATTTCGTAGAAAAAAGTACGAAAACCGAAATGTATGAAAAGAGAGGCATACGGAAACAGAGGTTTGACTGTACTATAGACAATAACATACACAATCTAGATACATGAGATGACATGATAAAAAATGATTGGCAATATCCACACAGTTGTGAAGTAGTATAAAAGGTAATCACAATACAGCAATGGTAATAACAGTAATAATATTGACTATTTGAAAAAATTAAGAATTAAAACAATTAGTAAACAGATTGTATATAATTGAATTCCAGCTAGGGACCTTAGATGATTAAAGTAGTAAGGCCCAGAAGGCTAAATACAAAAATTGCATGTAGCCAAGCTCTATACTGATAATATTCACAGTAATAATGAAAAAAGAAAAATACCAGTAATAAATTGTAGCAATATGTATGTAATAATGACTAGATTCTGCAGATGACACTTTTGCAAAAAACTGAGATTAAGTCATTTAGAGAACAAATGCCTCATTTTCCCATTTTTCCACTACGTATTTAGAACTTCTTGCCTCACTACTTACAATGCTGTGTTTGAACGAATGCTGTTTCTCACTCAGTTTATCAGACTGGACATTGTTTGCCTTACAATAATATTTAAATTGTCCAGACGGTTTTCTGTGAACATCTGTGTGGCGGAGTGGTAGCGAGGAGTGTTTGTAAGGCACCTCAAAGTGTCATTGTGAATTACAGTGATACATCTCATGGTCTCTCAGGTATAGTTCATCCATAGGGAACACCCATAGATACTGGAGCATTACAAACAGAAGAACAGCAGTTCCATGTCTCGGTGACAGAAGGGAAACCTCCTTGCAGTCATGTTGCCAGTTGCACATAGTTTACGATGCCTCTGTTCTGTCTGCCATATCTTTTAAGTCATCCGTGATAGTGTGGTCCAAATTTGGAAATTTGTGCTCGAATTCCTGCCAATGATTTCTGAGGAAAATTTGTGGTTCTGCAATATGCTTAAGCGATCTCGGGAGCAGCAACATGCACTGGGTCTTGGTTTCGTGATACGTATAAAATATCAAATTCCTCTGCATATTGACAGCAAGTGTCGATGAGTCATTGGAGACCTTTCACTGATTGGGAAATAAAAACCATATCGTCAGCGTAAAAAGGTTGTTTATAGTTGTTTCGTTGGCAGTGCATCCGATTGGGAATGAGTTCAGTTTGACATTCAGGGCATGTGATCATAGATCATTTCAAGATCATAGCAAATATTGTAGGTCACTAGAATCATGAAGTTGTGGAGACATTGCAATGGTCCAGACAGGAGGTTGTAATTGTGTCCGTTCTATTTTGTACATAGGAACAGAAGGAGGGAAGGAGGAGCATTACATCGCTAACTTAGAGAGCATGATGTTGACAGAAGCAAGTAAGTTTTTGATGAAATTGTTTTGTGGGGTGAGAATTAAGGTCCATGATTATACAAATATGATCAGCAGGGGAATCATGAATAATACTGTTAGGATCTTGAGTCCCCTACTGTCAGTTGAAGCCCCAGCAATCTATCACTCCTGTTGGTCATCTCATCTATCATATTGTTTAATGATTCGTGCCACAGGAATTAAAGGCCCCTTTTGGGCAACTGGCTACGATTTGATTTGAACTTGCATCGATGAGATCAAAAAAGCTCTGAAACCTAAAGTATTGGATCGCAGATGACATTTTTAGTTGAGGGATGTTCAGCTTGAGGCCAAAAATATTCCAAGAGATTATGTCTAATACTTGGTAACACGAAGATGAGAGATGAAAGAGCTGATCATTTAGGTGGATCGGAGGTTAGCCAGCAGGGGTGAGCAGTCACTTGCCATGGGAGGTTGGCTGGCATTTGTGGTGGAAGTGACCGAACTTGGGTTGTCAGTTTCTCACTTTTAAGAACATCGAGGTATTGAAATAGGCAGGTAATCCTGAAAGCCACTTTATGTTTAATTCTGCATTGGTAATGGAGACCCTGTCTGCATTCTCATACTAAGGAGTCTAGGCTTTCTTCACATTCCAGAAGTTTGGCTAAGGACTTCATATATTTTCATTAAGACCTTGTAAATTGCTACAGGCAGTCACAAGCCAAAAAAATTTCAAAAATCTTAAGAAAACCTTACTTTTAATGTTTTTGGTGTATTGAAAACAGTATAAACTGCATTTTTATTCAGTTTTTCATAAAAAAAACTCCACATTTTCATTATTCTGTAATTTTAGAGCCACATTTTTTCCTTTGGATCAGCATCATAAGTGTCGTAACAACGAAATTGCTTCGTAAACTGGGAAGTGATTTCTAATGAATACATTTGAAAAATGCATAACCTTGGAACTTCATAAGCCAGATCCATCATAAGGAGGGGACTGCCTGTATTCTGTTCACTTTCCAAATCATTTATTAATAGATCATCTGTCCAATCTATTTTTAAAGGAAGCCCTTGATAATGCCAATTATTGTTACTTGTGAAAAGGAGGTTAAGTATTTGGTTTGGGTTGTTAGTTTAGGTGTTGGCAAGCAACATGTGATTAAATTTTTGGGAGAGATAGGAATGTAAGTTTAAGGGTGAAGGGATCTCTCTCTCTATCTCTCGTATTTATGTTTTGTCCAACAATAATTACAGTATAAAACTCTGAGTTAAAAAAAAAATTTCAGGATTATACCAAAACACCATTCCTCCTAGGTGGGTTTGGCAAAGGGTTGCAGTTTTGAAACGCTCTTGTTGATTTTATAAAGATTGGAACTAGACTAGTGAGTCACATTTGTTAACCCTCATATGGCTTAGTAAAATAAACTGTTCATTCGTCACTTTGACATAATTTTTGTACTATTGTAAATTAGCCGTTACATGAAGTATTATATATGAAAATGTGCGCATTTTTATGTAGAATACAACAATAAAATACTCATGATTGTAGCTTTTATCAGTATTGAGATATTTTCATATAAATAACGATAATTGCCAAAATTTCAACCTTCGGTCAACTTTGTCTCTACCGAAATGGTCAAAAAACGCAATTGTAAGCTAAAACTCTTATATTTTAGTAATATTCAATCATTTACCTTAATTTTGCAACTAATTGGAAGTCTCTAGCACAATATTTCAATTTATGGTGAATTTATGAAAAAACTTTTTCCTTACGTCCGCGCGGTAACTCTTCCGAAAAAAAATCATACATGCGATTGTGGTAATGTTTGCACCATTTTAAAATTAGCCGTTATATAAAGTTTTATATATGGAAATGTGCGCAATTTTATGCACAATACAACTAAAAACAACCCATGGTTGTAGCTTTTATCAGTTTTGAGATATTTTCATATAAATAACGATAATTGCCAAAATTTCAACCTTCGGTCAACTTTGACTCTACCGAAATGGTCGAAAAACGCAATTGTAAGCTAAAACGCTTATATTCTAGTAATATTCAAGCATTTACCTTCATTTTGCAACAAATTGGAAGTCTCTAGCACAATATTTCGATTTATGGTGAATTTATGAAAAAAAAAACATTTTCTTTATGTCCGTGCGGTAACTCTTCCGAAAAAATCATACGTGCGATTGTGGTAATGTTTGCACCATTTTAAATTAGCCGTTACATAAAGTTTTATATATGAAAATGTGCGCAATTTCATGTAGAATACAACCAAAAATAATTGAAGGTTGTAGCTTTTCTCATTTTTGAAATATTTGCATATAAATCACGATAAATAGAAAAAAAACCACGTTCGGTCAACTTTGACTCTACCGAAATGGTAGAAAAACGCAATTGTAAGCTAAAACTCTTACAGTCTAGTAATATTCAGTAATTTATCTTCATCTTGAAACAAATTCGAAGTCTCTAGCAAAATATTTAGATTTATGGTGAATTTAAAAACAAATCTTTCCTTCCCTCCGCCACAAATCTCCGAAATGCGTACATCCCATTCTCGGAATATTTGCTCCGTTTCATATTAGGCATTTCATAGAGTTTTATATATGAAAATGTGCGCAATTTCATGTAAAATAAAACGAAAAATATTTGAAGGTTGTAGCTTTTCTTATTTCCGAAATAATTGCATATAAAAAATATATATATAAAAAAATTCGACATTCGGTCAATTTTAACTCGTCAGATATGGTCTAAAACTGCAATTGTAAGCTATTACTCTTACATTATAGTAATATTCAATCATTTGTCTTCATTTTGAAAGAAATTGGAAGTCTCTAGGACAATATTTAGATTTATGGTGAATTTTTGAAAAAAAATATTTGTTTACATCCGCGCGTTACGAATTCATGCATTATTTTGTGATAATATTTTCTCTGTGTTGCTTTTTCGTTTTACAATGTGTTATATACCAAAATGATTGCAATTTAGTGTACATTACAACGAAAAAAAAGTAACTTGTTACCTTTAACCGTTTTGCGCACAGCGCGATTTGAATACAATTATATATGAAATTTCGTTTTTGCGCTATCATATATTGCATTATTTATATATGATAATGATAATTTTTTTCATTTCTGATGGTTGCATACTAAACTTCAGCCAATGACAAAAAAAGGAGCCAAAATTGAACTCTTAATCTTGAAAACTAAGCGCGCTGTGATTTTTTGAAAAAATTTTTTTTCCGCTTCCGCGCTCACTCTGAAACACCTCCGGCACACGGGAGACAATTTTTTTTTTTACCGCTTCGGCGTAAGAGGGTTAATAGAAATAATATAAGTCATCACAAGTGGCATGCTTTTGAATATGAGTGGCAAAGATTATTGCATTTAGAACTGATACTGGGGGGATCAAAAACAGTTGGTGTTGTTGTATGAGCATCTATGGCTGGTAATAAAATTCAGTTCTCATTGATGAAACATGCTTCAGTAAATACTGCTGAACTTTTTTTAGTAGTACAGTCTACCATTTAAATTATTAAAGAATGTTAGAAATTTGTTCCTTTTAATAGACCTGGGAAAAAATCAGTATACATACAGTGAACCCCCTTATTTACGTATTCGCGGATTTCTGTCCGGAACATATATCTCCATTACTTACGGAATATTCGCCTATTTGCGGTATTTTTCTATGAGAAATATCCACAGATTCCTGTTTTTTTAATCATTTTCATCATAAAATGGACTTTTTGTGATAGAACTATTAAAAAAAAACAGGTATAAACATTTGTAGTGGGTTTTTCTTGAGTTTTAACTAACTAGCTATACAGTGAGCCCTCGCTACTTCGCGGTTCGACCATCGCGGATTCACGACTTCCTGGACTTTTTTCATTACGTATGTATATATTATAAAAGAAATATATCGCGGATTTTCTGGAAATTTCGAAAATAGCCGCGATATATGAAGACCCCAAATATTTCGTTAATTCCATTAACCCTCTTACGCTGGAGCGGTAAAAAAAAATTTGTCTCCCGTGTGCCGGAGGGGTTTCGGAGTGAGCGAGGAAGCGGAAAAAATATTTTTTTCAAAAAATCACAGCGCGCTTAGTTTTCAAGATTAAGAGTTCAATTTTGGCTCCTTTTTTTGTCATTTCCTGAAGTTTAGTATGCAACCATCAGAAATGAAAAAAATTATCATTATCATATATAAATAATGCGATATATGATAGCGCAAAAACGAAATTTCATATATAATTGTATTCAAATCGCGCTGTGCGCAAAACGGTTAAAGGTAACAAGTTACTTTTTTTCGTTGTAATGTACACTAAATTGCGATCATTTTGGTATGTAACACATTGTAAAACGATCAAAGCAACACAGAGAAAATATTATCACAAAATAATTCATGAATTCGTAACACGCGGACGTAAACAAATATTTTTTTCAAAAATTCACCATAATTCTAAATATTGTCCTAGAGACTTCCAATTTCTTTCAAAATGAAGACAAATGATTGAATATTACTATACTGTAAGAGTATTAGCTTACAATTGCAGTTTTCGACCATATCTGACGAGTTAAAGTTGACCGAATGTCGAATTTTTTTATATATATATATTTTATATGCAAATATTTCGGAAATAAGAAAAGCTACAACCTTCAAATATTTTTCGTTTTATTCTACATAAAATTGTGCACATTTTCATATATAAAACTCTATGAAATGCCTAATATGAAACGGAGCAAATATTCCGAGAATGGTACGTACGTATTTCGGAGATTTGTGGCGGAGAACCCGCGCGCGGAGGGAAGGAAAGATTTTTTAAAATTCACCATAAATCTAAATATTTTGCTAGAGACTTCGAATTTGTTTCAAGATGAAGATAAATGACTGAATATTACTAGACTATAAGAGTTTTAGCTACAATTGCGTTTTTTTTCGACCATTTCGGTAGAGTCAAAGTTGACCGAACGTGGTTTTTTTTCTATTTATCGTGATTTATATGCAAATATTTCAAAAATGAGAAAAGCTACAACCTTCAATTATTTTTGGTTGTATTCTACATGGAATTGCGCACATTTTCATATATAAAACTTTATGTAACGGCTAATTTAAAATGGTGCAAACATTACCACAATCGCACGTATGATTTTTTCGGAAGAGTTACCGCGCGGATGTAAAGAAAATGTTATTTTTTTCATAAATTCACCATAAATCGAAATATTGTGCAAGAGACTTCCAATTTGTTGCAAAATGAAGGTAAATGCTTGAATATTACTAGAATATAAGCGTTTTAGCTTACAATTGCGTTTTTCGACCATTTCGGTAGAGTCAAAGTTGACCGAAGGTTGAAATTTTGGCAATTATCGTTATTTATATGAAAATATCTCAAAACTGATAAAAGCTACAACCATGGGTTGTTTTTAGTTGTATTGTTCATGAAATTGCGCACATTTCCATATATAAAACTTAACATAACGGCTAATTTTAGAATGGTGCAAACATTACCACAATCGCATGTATGATTTTTTTCGGAAGAGTTACCGCGCGGACGTAGGGAAAAAGTTTTTTCAAAAATTCACCATAAATCGAAATATTGTGCTAGAGACTTCCAATTAGTTGCGAAATTAAGGTAAATGATTGAATATTACTACAATATAAGCGTTTTAGCTTACAATTGCGTTTTTCGACCATTTCGGTAGAGTCAAAGTTGACCGAAGGTTGAAATTTGGGCAATTATCGTTATTTATATGAAAATATCTCAAAAGTAATAAAAGCTACAATCATGAGTATTTTTTTGTTGTATTCTACATAAAAATGCGCACATTTTCATATATAATAGTCCATGTAACGGCTAATTTACAATGGTACAAAAATTATGTCAAAGTGACGAAATAATTTCCGAGATGTGTCACAGATACTTTTTAGTGTGGCAAGAAAGAAATTCGCGCTTGCGCGCCTGCGTATCGATTGTAAACAAAACAACACCTTGATCCGTGAACTCCCAGCATCCCCCAAGGCGCGTGATTCAAGAGTTTTAGGCTGGTAGGCCTAAAAGTATTTTTCCGCGAATTTTTAAAAAAACTTTTGTATGTCGACGTAAGATACGTCCAGTCGGCACCCGAGAGACAAAAAATGTCGACGTAAAATACGTCCAGTCGGCGTTTAAGGGTTAATAATTAGTAATATCTGCTCTTACTGATGGTTCATTGCATTACATATGACATATAATTCAGTACAGAAAGAAATAAAACACGAAAAGAGAATGTGATCATACGATAATTCAGTATACGTAGTAAAATTAAATCGAACATGAAACGCAAATCAGATGCAGTCTGACTTTGTCATATTTGAATGGTGTAAGGCTGCTGATGGCTACTACTACAAATGTAATGGATGTGCATCTTTTCCATGAATCTTTTGTATGTATACGTACTACTGCATCCAATAATATTGTTTGTTGCAGAAATCACATCTCAAATAAGCGTACATATCTTACAACAAAACAAGCGTAAAATAGCGTACATAAAGCATATACAGTACCTTGTATTTGAATTTGTAACTACTACGTAGCATGTAAGACGGACTGTGATTGGTTCCAATGCTGATAGATGACGAATCAGCTCCCAAGTTTTGTAATCTAGCCTGTGATTGGTGTTTTGACCGCTTCTCCAATCCGCAGCAGCTTGGCTTGTATCCGACCAGTAGCATCTTTGCGCGGCCACTTTGTTTGCCGCTCTCTCGCCGGGTAGATGCTGCTACGTTACTGTGTAACTTTAACCTGTGCTGTGCGTGACTGTTTGAAGTTGAACTTTTTGTTGAACTTTCTGTTTAACCCCTGCAATGGCTCCCAAGCGTTCTGCTTCTGCTAAGGCTGGTAGTGAGCCTAAACGCCACCGAAAAATGATGACGATTGCTGAGAAGGTGACACTTCTCGATATGTTGAAAGAAGGCAGAAGTTACGCGGCCGCAGCCCGCCATTTTGGAGTGAACGAATCCACCGTTCGCTACATTAAGAAGGACGAGGCGAACATTAGAAAGACGGCTGCCATCACTTTTAGCAGGTCAGCGAAGCGAGCTGTTACTGCTTGTAATAAAACGATCGTCCGTATGGAAGGTGCGTTAGCAATCTGGATTGCCGACTGCCGGAAGAAGAACATAGCCTTGGATACGAACACCATCCGAACCAAGGCTTTGAGTTTGTATGAGAATTTTGCGGCAAAGGAACCTCAAGACGACGATGGTGACCATGCTGAAGAAGACGAAGATGATGTACTAGATGAACCTCAAGTAGGGACATCCACTGATTCCCAGCCTCAGAAACAACGTTTTTCCGCCAGCAAAGGATGGTTCGCGAAGTTTCAGAAACGCTTCGGCCTGAAAAGCATTTCCCTGCATGGCGAGACTGCTTCCACTGACACTACCGCTGCTGAAACTTACGCAAATGAGACATTTAAGAATATTATCACTGAAGGTGGATACAAGCCTGAACAAGTGTTTAATATGGATGAGACCGGCTTGTTTTGGAAGAGAATGCCGTCGCGAACTTTCCTGTTCAAAAGAAAGAAGCCAAATCCTCGTGGCTTTTAAAATCATTCAAAAGATCGGTTGTTTAACCCTCGTGATGTGTGGCAATGCTGACTGTCTTTTTTTGCTAAAGGCTGGGCTTAGTTTACAAATCGAAAAAAAGCCCTCGCGCTTTTTGAAAAATAAAAAATAAGAATCTCTCCTTCCCGTGTACTGGATGCATAATCCAAAAGCATGGATTACGAAGATGCTGACCTCCAACTGGTTCCACCAGTGTTTTATTCCACAAGTCAGTAAATATCTCTTAGAGAAGGGCTTGCCATTTAAGATCCTTCTCCTTATGGATAACGCTGGTGGACACGCAACTGATCTGTCGCATGAGGGCATTCAGGTTGAGTTCCTGCCACCCAACACAACGTCATTAATTCAACCGATGGACCAGGGGGTTATCAGGGCGTTCAAGGCCCTCTACACGAAGAATACCTTGGCGGACCTCGTTGTGTGTGTGGATGCTGCCCAAAATGATGAGGATGAAACATTCAATTTGAAGGCTTACTGGCGGCAGTACACAATAGCCACGTGCCTGCAGAACATCCAGAAGGCACTGAAAGAAATGAAATCTGCTACTGTTAATGCGAGCTGGAAGAAGTTGTGGCCCCAGATTGTTTACGATGACAAGGGATTTACACCTGCTGAGATTCAACACACTGCAGTACGGAAATCTGTGCAGTTGGCTGCGATAATTGGAGGTGACGGGTTTGGTGACATGACGACTGAAGACGTCGACGAGTTGTTGGGCTGCCATTCCCAGCCGCTAACTGACGCAGACCTTGAAGACCTGACGAAATCGGCCAGTGACGAAGACAGTGAAACACAAGAAGAGACCCAAGAAATTGTCGAAGAAACGGGCTTAACATTAGAACGGCTTGCCAAGCTCTGCAACCTTGCGAAGGAGTTGAAAGAATTGTCGCAAGAGTGGGACGAGGATATGGTTCGTTCTCTGCAATTCTGCAACAAAATCGATGAAGACATGACTCCCTACAGGATGCTCTTCGAGCGAAAAAAGAAGCAGCGGCAGCAACTTCCAATCACAATGTTCTTCCAGCCTCGCAAAAAAGAGCCAGTTCCTCCTGCTACTATGCCTTCAGAAGAAATTGAAGAAGTGTCCCAGGAAGAAGTTGAAGAGGTGTCCCAGAGACATCATCAGCTTCATCATCATCATTTCTACTGTGCAGCAAATTCATCGCCATCATCATTCAAGTTTTTCTTCAACTTCTTTTGTGGTGAGTACAGTAACAATCTTTATTTTTTTATACTTTAATATTCTAACATTTTAATATTTGTGCCTGTTTTAGTTTAGGGTACTGTAGTACATGCATTAAGTGTTCTGTACATTAAAGGGTGGTTTGTTAGCAGTACTACGTAAAGGGAGGGTTTTAAAAGTCTGAATATACATGTTAAATAAATACGTAAATATGGTGTCCCTACTTCGCGGATTTTCAGCTATCGCGGCCGGGTTTGGAACCTATCTACCGCGATAAATGAGGGTTCGCTGTATGTGGAGATCTGGTACACATCCCCCACAAATACGGGTGGAACACTGTATACTGGTTTACATGTAATCAAGGAGGTAGTACATCTGTAAATTGTTCCTTGCTCCAGTTGTATCGTATGAGTTCATCTAAGTATACTGTACTGGGTACCAGTTCACACTTGAGGTTAAGGTAATAAACAAGCTTTTGAAAGTCTCATCTGCCTGAAGATGGGATTTTCTTAATGTACAAAGTATAAATAACCATGTAAGTGGAATAATTAACCTAATTTTAACAAATCAAAAGCAATTCTACTTAATATGTATTTGCACTGGCCATCATTAGTATTGTAAAACAGTTGCCATCAGGGATGCTTGACTTGTTTAAGAATAAGCCACAATTTTTTAATGTGTTGCGATACCATATGGACAGCGTTTAGAATGCATTCTTTGTAAATGTAGTCATTAGTCAAGATCAAATACCTCTACTTCATAAAAGAAACCATAAAAGCTATCCTTCTCAGGGGAACCCTGTTCAGTTTTTGGCCAGGAAAATTAAATGCATCTTTCTGAGCTGATGAATTCAGTGATAGTAGTAGCTTTAGAATGATTTGATATATCTGGTAAAGAGGCTTTAAAATACTTTAGCAGAGAAGTTAAAAAATTCAGTAAGAATTGTATTTGTTTGTGAATTTGCTTGGAACATCACAACTACCACAAAAGCCCTTCAACAGTATACATGCATTATCAAAATTATTTTTTTATAGTAGTTGAATAAAAATAAGCGGTCATTTTTTAAGTCATAGGTCATTATTTTTTATAGATGTCAAATGAGAGTAATGAGTCATATTTCAGAGTTGTAGGTCTTACCTGAGTGATTTACGTATTCTTGAGAGGTGAAAGCAAGGTAAATTTGAAGAGTGTTAGATAGATGTTTAAGATAAAGGGATATAGATCAGAAGAGTATGTGTTTACTCTGGTTAGTTGCAACAATAAAAAGCCTTTCATATACTGAATAAGCAGTTTTTTTTATATTACATTCCACAAATTCATTATCTATTTTCCATGCCTTTGTAGCGGCCTCATTTCCAGTTCCTGCTGTCAGTTGAGCTAGAGTATTTGTGTAATACTACTGCATTATTACATCAGAACCATTATGGGAAATTTCTGGGCTTTTCTTCATGAAATTGTCTTGTCCGTATGAAGCGTACCTTCATATTTTTCCTTTACATACTGATGTTAGTTTCAAATACCAGTTGTAGGTTATGTCACGAAGGAATCCGAGATTGTTGAGAATATCACTTTTTTTCCTTTTAATTCAGTACCTTATTGAAAGGTTACATCCAGTATTTAACATGTTTATGGTTCAATAAGTTTTTGTTGTCATAGTGCTCACAAGGGAAAGTTTTGAGCAGCTCATATTAACCCTTAAACGCTGACTGGACGTATTTTACGTCGACATTTTTTGTTTCTCGGGTGCCGACTGGACGTATCTTACGTCGACATACAAAAGTTTTTTTAAAAATTCGCGGAAAAATACTTTTAGGCCTACCAGCCGAAAACTCTTGAATCACGCGCCTTGGGGGATGCTGGGAGTTCACGGATCAAGGAGTTGTTTTGTTTACAATCGTTACGCAGGCGCGCAAGCGCGAATTTCTTTCTTGCCGCACTAAAAAGTATCTGTGACACATCTCGGAAATTATTTCGTCACTTTGACATAATTTTTTTACCATTTTAAATTAGCCGTTACATGGACTATTATATATGAAAATGTGCGCATTTTTATGTAGAATACAACAAAAAAATACTCATGATTGTAGCTTTTATCAGTTTTGAGATATTTTCATATAAATAACGATAAGTGCCAAAATTTCAACCTTCGGTCAACTTTGACTCTACCGAAATGGTCGAAAAACGCAATTGTAAGCTAAAACTCTTATATTTTAGTAATATTCAATCATTTAACTTAATTGTGCAACTAATTGGAAGTCTCTAGCACAATATTTCGATTTATGGTGAATTTATGAAAAAACTTTTTACTTACGTCCGCGCGGTAACTCTTCCGAAAATAATCATACATGCGATTGTGGTAATGTTTGCACCATTTTAAATTAGCCGTTACATAAAGTTTTATATATGAAAATGTGCGCAATTTCATGAACAATACAACTAAAAACAACCCATGGTTGTAGCTTTTATCAATTTTGAAATATTTTCATATAAATAACAATAAGTGCCAAAATTTCAACCTTCGGTCAATTTTGACTCTACCGAAATGGTCGAAAAACGCAATTGTAAGCTAAAACGCTTATATTCTAGTAATATTCAAGCATTTACCTTCATTTTGCAACAAATTGGAAGTCTCTAGCAAAATATTTCGATTTATGGTGAATTTATGAAAAAAATAACATTTTCTTTACGTCCGCGCGGTAACTCTTCCGAAAAATCATACATGCGATTGTGGTAATGTTTGCACCATTTTAAATTAGCCGTTACATAACGTTTTATATATGAAAATGTGCGCAATTTCATGTATAATACAACAATAAATAGTTGAAGGTTGTAGCTTTTCTCATTTTCGAAATATTTGCATATAAATCACGATAAATAGAAAAAAAACCACGTTCGGTCAAATTTGACTCTACCGAAATGGTCGAAAATCGCAATTGTAAGATAAAACTCTTACAGTGTAGTAATATTCAGTCATTTATCTTCATCGTGAAACAAATTCGAAGTCTCTAGCACAATATTTTAAACTTTTATGTGGAAATTTTTAAAAAAACTTTATTTCCCTCCGCGCGCGGATTCTCCGCCACAAATCTCCGAAATGCGTAAGTCCCATTCTCGGAATATTTGATCCGTTTCATATTAGGCATTTCATAGAGTTTTATATATGAAAATGTGCGCAATTTCATGTAGAATAAAACGAAAAATATTTGAAAGTTGTAGCTTTTCTTATTTCCGAAATAATTGCATATAAAAAAATATATATAAAAAAATTCGACATTCGGTCAACTTTAACTCGTCAGATATGGTCGAAAACTGCATTTGTAAGCTAATATTCTTACAGTATAGTAATATTCAATCATTTGTCTTCATTTTGAAAGAAATTGGAAGTCTCTAGGACAATATTTAGATTTATGGTGAATTTTTGAAAAAAATATGTGTTTACGTCTGCGCGTTACGAATTCATGCATTATTTTGTGATAATATTTTCTCTGTGTTGCTTTTATCGTTTTACAATTTGTTATATACCAAAATGATCGCAATTTAGTGTACATTACAACGAAAAAAAAGTAACTTGTTACCTTCAACCGTTTTGCGCACAGCGCGATTTGAATACAATTATATATGAAATTTCGTTTTTGCGCTATCATATATCGCATTATTTATATATGATAATGATAATTTTTTTCATTTCTGATGGTTGCATACTAAACTTCAGGCAATGACAAAAAAAGGAGCCAAAAATGAACTCTTAATCTTCAAAACTAAGCGCGCTATGATTTTTTGAAAAAAATATTTTTTCCGCTCCCGCGCTCACTCTGAAACGTCTCCGGCACACGGGAGACATTTTTTTTTTTTTACCGCTTCGGCGTTTAAGGGTTAAAAAAGTATTGATTTTTTTAGGAGTCTTTGTGCTACATTTATAATATTGCTTTGTGTGATATTTTGTTTTTTTGCCATGTTCATAAAGCAGACAAGCTTAGAATTGTATTGTTTTATAAAGCCAACACAAAAGCATTTTGGAATGTAAATTATTGTTAGGTTTATTTATGGCTAGTCATGTTTGCATGGTTCACATGTAGACCAGGGGGACTGAAGAATACTGTTGATATGGAATTCTATAGGCATTCTTGCACACTTGTGATCTGAAGGAGGTAAAAGTCAAATGGAATGTATTGTGTACAGATATTCCAGATATTTACTGAACATTGTGCAAAATGTCTTTTAGTATTTTGTCTGCAGTTTTTGAAGAAACTAAAGTAGTAATACATGCCTTAAAACTAATTACAAGAGTTTCTTTCTGTTGTTACAATCTATGTATAGTACTCATGAATTTAGATGGTTCTAAAGTTTGGAGATTGTATATAGACTATGTACTACAGTGAATTTGACGGTCATTATTGGTGCTTGAAACAGTCCATGGGACTTTTTAGTTCTTCTTGATACAAGATGGTGGCTGTCTTCCAACTCATATGTTCATAAAATCTTTGTATAGAAGTTGTACAACAAAATGTCTTGCATTGAGTAGGTCCTGTATTAGAGATGAAATTTTGTTAAGAGGTAGGACCTGTTGATCCCAAGTCAAGGAGGAATGAGTTGGAGTGCCAAAAATTGTTGGAATTTTGTTACTGACTGTCTTGCTTAATCTGAAAGAAATTCGTGACTCATGATCAGAAACTGCTTGTCTCGTGACAGAGCAGCACATTGCAAAGGAAAAATGTGATTGTTTACAAGCTGGGTTCACTTCATTGGAATTGAAGAGGTTTTGAGCTTTCGTGCCCAACATTACTAGTACTACATAAAATTGACAAATGTACTTGTAGCTTGTAATTTTGTCATCAGATGCACAAGAGAATAAATATTTCATCAAATAGTTTAATTTGCTTGTGGTCTGAGTATAATTATGCTATTTTACTGTATGGATTGTCTGTGCCTGCATGACCTGTTAGTATAGTGAAATGACTCAGGGCCATTTATACATATTGGGAGGTGTTGAATGAATTTGTTGAATTCTCTCTCTCTCTCTCTCTCTCTCTCTCTCTCTCTCTCTCTCTCTCTCTCCTTGATTGATGAGGAAAACAAACAGTACTATTTACATTATGTGCCCTACAGTAGTCTAAAACTGTTAACTCAAAATAACACATACAGTACAAACAAATGATTGAGTACCCAGTGTTTCTCGGCTACCTTTCAAAGGACACTTGAGTTCTTATAGTCCCAGTTGTCTTTTGATGAATGTTCCCACTTTATGGGTTTGTTGGCTGTCTTTTGGTGAATGTATGAGTTCATAGGGTTATTCAGCAGTCTTTCAATGGACATTCAAGCTCTCAAGGTCCCCTGGCTGAATTTTGGTAACTGTGTGAGGTCTCAGGATCTTTTGGATGTCTTTGTTGGACATGAACATTCTTGTGTCTATCATGTGTTTTTCTGTGTATGTGCAAGTTCTCAGGTCTCTTGGCTATCTTCTGATGGAATTGTGTGTTCTCATAATTTATTTGTAGTCTTCTCTGGTGGATGCACAAGTTGTTAGGGTTGCCAGTTTGTCTTTCTGTAGATATGTGTCCTGAGAGTCATCAATCTTTCAGTGGATGCTATTCCTCGGGGTCTTGTGGCTGTGTCATGGCGCTCTCTTCGTTGACATGCAAGTTCTCAGGGTCTTCTAACTGTTTCTCAGTTGGCATGCAAAGTCTCAGGGCTTCAAGGTGGTTTCCCATTAGACTATACTGAAACTCTCAAGAGCTGGCTTGTCAAACTCACGGTGTCTCCAAACAGTCTCTTGGTGCTGTGCTTTATACAAGGTCTCAGGATATCTTGGAGTTCTTTCAGCATTATGGCTCAGTGTGAGGTCTAAGCGTCTCCCAGTAGTCTCTCAGTGGGAAATTGCAAAGAGAAGTCAGGTGGTACACTGTAGACTTTTTCTTTGTGCAGGGTTTCATTGTGGGCTGCTAACTGTCTGTTGGGGGGCTTTGGCTGGTTGGAGACAGGAAACAAAATTATTGCCAAATGTTCCTAGGAAATCCTGATGGCCTCTTGCAAACCCAAAAGAAGGGGCTTACAGCTGGCTGAACCATCATCACCAGGATCTCCTTGGGTCACCTGGAAATGCATGAGGAGGGCCTGTTCATTGAACTAAGTATATCAGTGGGCTTTCCAGGGAAGCCATGGTCTTTTGCTGAACTGTGGGCTTTTGGCTTCCCAGTAGATACTGAAATAAGATCCCTCAACTTAACTTGGAGCAATGGGTTCCCCAAGGAAACCCCAGACTTTGACCATTTAAGCGCATTGTTAGGGTTGAGATCCCAGGGAAACTCAGGAAATAGGCCACCATATAGAACTGTGGAGACACTAAAAAGAAAATGGGTGCAATATGCAATTTATTAGTTTTTTGCTGTTGGTGACTTGGTACTTGAAACTACTCTTCCAACAAAAGAACATCCATCCATTAATACACTGGGACATATCCAGATGACAGTCATAGAAACTAAATAGTGCATCATATAGCCTTTAGTGGAGAGAGAAAAAGAGCACTGAGGAATGTTAGGGGTTTAAGAAGAGTAGATTTAGCAGTAATTTTGTCATTGGCTGAAATTAAAAGCACTCAGCAAATAAATTTATGAGTAACTTGTTATAATACAGTAAAGCTTGGTGAATGTGAACATCAAGAGGCATTTATGATTAGAATTAAGAAGTAGATAATCAGTGGGGATTGATTTAATATTTTTGGGAGAAGTAGTACAGGCAGTCCCCGATTATCAGCGAAGGTTCTGTTCCCAGGGGTGTGCCGATAAGTGAAAGCTGCCATTAACAGAAACTCAAAAGATTTTTGGTGCCACAATGACGCCTATGGCACCGATAACTGGTTATCGGCGCCATAAGCACCCTTATGGCACCATAAATAAGCACACTTATGGCGCCATAAGGTGCCCATGCCTTATGGCACTGATAACTGGAACTCGTCCTGTTATGGCACCATAAATTGCCGCTTTTATGGTGCTACACAAGCGCCATAACCGAGTCCACTGATAACAGGGGACTGCCCGTACCGAGTCAATGAGGTAACAAGACAAAAACCTAGGATATAAAAAGGAATCATCCAAAACAGAAGTTACTTGTAGAAAAATTTTAGGGAAGAGATGAAGAATGCCAATACGACATGCTGAGTAGTCTAGTCTTACAATGTGAAATGAAACAAAGATTAAGAAGAGACGAGAGAATAATTTGGCCCAATAGGCAGGTGTTGTCAAAGCCATGTCAGGGAATGGCATTAGTGTAAGCTAGCCAACAGAGTTATTTGTAAAGAATTAAAGGACTAAATAACAGGAAAATAACTCCCAAAAGGAGGAATGGGTGAGTAGTAACATCAGAAGAAGAAAGACATCACTGTTTAAACCATTTTGGAGGTCCTGTATAAAAAATGTGAGGGGTATAATGTAGTTTTTATATGCACCAGAAGCTGAAGAAGACCTGAATGTGCTTATGAATGAATTCAAAGTTTTAAAGCAGAATATAATATATAGTAATGAAATTGGGAAGATGAAAGCAAGAGGTTTACATTAATTTCAACTAAAATTTAAGTAATACTTAGTGTATGAACTAGACCATTCATAATATGGAGTGAAGATGCACAGTCTGATGACTGGTAACTAGCTGACTGAATTTGGCGACTGAATGGGCTTTGCACTTGCATTGATTGTAATGAAAATATTCAGTATGCCTATTCTTATATTCTTAGTGCATTGAAAAAGAAGTTGATGAAATTCTGAGATGAGCAAGCTGATTTGAAAAAAGGCAGAAATTGCACTGAACAAGTTTTCCTTTGAAAAAGACATTTTGTAACAGTGTATCTAGAAATCCAATTGTGATGAGTTTTGTTAATTAGGAGGGTTGTACATCACAGTGACATTCCCACAGAACATATAAAGATGTGAAAGTATCCATAAACAAAGTCAAGTACTGTATATGTGCTGTAAATAGTGGGATTCTAAAAGGGAATATTATCTTTGTTGTTTGCCCTTGTCTTGGCTTTTATAATAAAAATAAAATGATCAGGAATGGAAGAGAGGGGTTGGAGTGGAGTAACAAGTAGAAATGTGGTAGACATAAGATGTTGATGAAGTGTTCTGATCTTCAGAATACAAGAATGCTTCATATATGTACCTAGAGAGATGGGACTTGTACCAAGGGCATAACATGAGATGGTGACAGAATTAACCATGATACAAACACACATACACACACATATATATACATATTAGACAGTTTGTATATAGGAAAGGTCTTCTTAAGTAGGACAGATCGTCTTGAGTTAGAATAGAGTAGAAGCTCTAAGATAGACAAATCAAACTATAGGCAGGCTAAATAAGATTTGAAAATAAAACTGACTAAAATTTCACATAGAAATAAGATAGTACTAAAATCTTTTTAACTGTATTGAATCTTGATTTGGCAAGGAAACTACCTGAAAGTTTTTGTTGAATTGAAAATGAAGCTTTAAGAATACTAGGTGTCAGAAGGCAAGAAAAAGTTGGGAATTACTGAATTACAGTAATTTTCCATAGGGGAAATTACTGAAGTTTCATACGAAGATGAGGTAATGATGAGGTGGAGAAAGAGATGGTTTGGACAGGTTCTTTTCACACCCATAAAAGTATATTATGGACATGATAGTATTGTGGGATTCCTGTGGGCAAGTGAAAATTTGGGAGACTGAACCACCTCACTGAGAGGTGGCTGGGAAAAGTGGATATTTGTGAATGATAAAGTCTAAGAAAGATGGGAAGTGGTGGAATTTTATTTCTGCTTTTCAACAAAAAGCTATTTACTTATTAGTGGAGTTGCTCACAAAAAAAGTTACATGCACTTCTACATTTATTCTTTTAACTGAAGAATTGTAAGTGAACAGCCATTGTTGAAAACTTCAGCTCTTGTAAGTTCATACAGCTACACAGTAGGCTCACCAGAATTTTGTCTAATCACCCTTCCATGCACGCTGCCATTTATTTCTTTTGCATGCAGGGACATGATTCCTTGACATTGACAACTTGGCTCATTATTTTTATAATATTCATCCAGCAATCTCTTGGCTCTCTCTCTCCCCAAACACCCTTCTACTCACTTCTCCCTCTCACTCTCTCTTTCTCATGTTAAGATAGTTGCCTCAATTACTACATTGGCCAGTATTTTTGACATTTTATATTTCACCACTTCTCACCCCCCCACAAATCCTATCGGGGCTGAGCTTAGACTTGATGGGCATCGGGAGTGTCACTTTTTATCTTAGCAACCTCGAAAACTATAGACTTGATACTAATATATGTAATTTTTGACATTTTATTTTTCACCCCTCCTCTGTGTATTTCGTCCTCATTTCTCATTCCTCCAACTCATTCTGTTTTGTGACGCTACTGTTACTGAGCCAGACATGTCATCTCAACATTTTCATTTTTGTTCTTTGTCATATCTCATTCAGCATCTTTACTTCATTACGGTAAAGGAGAGGCGTTTCGACAATTCATTTTAACATTCCCATATTCTATATATATATATATATATATATATATATATATATATATATATATATATATATATATATATATATATATATATATATATATATATATATAAAGTTTAATACTAATAAAGTAATTGTACATGTTGGCATTGCGTTGTCTCCTGCTGCTGCTTACTTCCTGCGGCAACATGTTGACGATGATGCCATTTACATGGTGGCCGTGCGTCCCCCCTTTTTATTTTAAGATTCGGGGTCTCTTTATAGCTCTGAAGGACTAAAACATGACGCATATTGTGATATCTGCAAATAAGCACTGGATTGAATGTTGCTGAGTTAATTGAGGCATTATGTAGGATTTCTATCCCCCATCTTTCTCTCTCTCTCTCTCTCTCTCTCTCTCTCTCTCTCTCTCTCTCTCTTCTCTCTCTCTCTCTCTCTCACGCTTGATGTAGTTCACAAGTTCAGTTGTCGGGGCCTCAGTTTTAGTATCACTCTTTTTCTCTCTCTTTCTTCGATGAAAACAAGTTGCGCTATCACGTTGGTTTTTTCACTGGAGCAATCACTTATTATTCCCCTTTTCTGTTTTGTAGCGTCAGTTCGATTCAACAACCAGTCAATAACTCATCGTCAGTTCTTACATTTGCCCCTTTAACTTATTTTCTTCAATCGATTGGATGTGTTCAGTCTCGCTGAAAGACCCAGTAATTGTAAATTTAACAGGCGAGTGTGCCACAATCTCGCCATTTCATCGGTACTTCATTATTAATCAGTACATCTTTCCCTCCACCGGACAACTGGCTCACTGACACCCTACCAGCGTTGCCGATAGCTCTGCATACTAAAATCGGCATCTTATAGAAGACGGAATTCATTTTATGGCCCAGGGGTACTTTAAGAAAATAAACCAATCTTATGCAACACCTCATCGATTTATATTCATCATCATTCAACAAAAGTATATATTAGCTATGTATATACACAATTACAACCAAAACAACAATGATATATACATATTAAGTTTTATAGATAAACTTTTTAAAACAGAAATTACACAAATATAGGTAGATACGTAACCTACTCAGTTTTATAATCAACATTATAGAACATATAGGCTATATAATAAAAACAAAATTTTTTATTATTTTTCTTCATATATCAGGGTATAAGTATGTTTGAGAATATATTTTACTAATTCCAGATTTAATATCCTGTTTTATGCCTAATTTCCTTACCGTCACTGAAGGTTGAACGTTTTCAACGCCTATTAAGTGGAATCTCTTAAAGAATCATTTACACATATATTATGTAATAATAATGTAGTAATAATAATTTTCTACCCAATCTTACATAAAAAGACATTAACTAATTAAAAAAAAAGTATTCAAATTTATTTGAGACTATAAATCAATCCCCTCGAAGAATGCCGAGTTTTTCTCGGCATGAACAAGCAGGTGCCGATTTTTTCTCGGCATTGGAAGGTCTGGTTCTCCGCCTGTAGAGTTTTTTCTCGGCAAATCGGGGGGAAATTCGGCATTTCGGCAACGCTGCACCCTACTCCAGATGGAATCTGGCGTTACTCTTTTGTTTATGCATCGTAAAAATAGGGAAATCAAGAGTCAGATCAAAGTAGTCACATTGTCTTCTATACCACACTTATACATACTTTTGAATTACGTTCTTTTTGCATTGTGTAGTAAGACCTGTAAGTTCTTCAAGTGAGAAAATTCATTTTATAAATATTTCCGTTATCGTTCGCGCGATCATTAGAACACCCTCTATAGATCGTTCAACTTGACTCGCCCTTCAAGGATTAAAACTAAACTCACTGATTCGCGCACAGAAGTTTTCATTGCTCTTCCGTTGTCTGTTACTTTAGTTTTGCAATCTTGGCTCGCGTTTGCACGTACTCATGCTAAGAATATTTTGTGCTCACACTTAAAAAGTGAATGTGCTAATGTTTAACGTAGCGTGTGTATATTAAGCGTAGAATGAGGTAAAATTGCGCAGTCGGTGAGACGCAATGTAATGCAGAAAAATTTCTTGCCTTTTTTCAAGTATGTAGTACATAACATTACAAGATGAATTTACGAACATACCAAGTTCACGCTTAACGAGTTAAAGGTCTAAGGATTTTTTCTCCTGCTCTTGCGACTCAGTTGTGTACCGATTATTGACTGAATACGTCTTTCGTGTATTTTTGCAAACGTACGTTCTCCTTGACGCTCCTGCGCAGCCATAGTTCACAGAGAATGTGAATGTAATAAGATTTTTTTTTCTTTCTTTTAGTTGAAGAGCCGACGGAGCGGACAAGTTTGCTACTTTTGTGTTTCGTTTGATATTATCGACCTTTACAAGAATCAGTTTTTATATCCCAGCAGTGTTTTCCATTGTTTATTTTTACTGTCTTGTAGTATTGTTTCTGTGAAAGGTAAAACACTGGAGAGAGAGAGAGAGAGAGAGAGAATTTAATGTGGGGTATTATTTGCCTGTTGTTAAAGGAAAAGGGGGAGGGGTTAAGAGTGCTGGCGAGGACCCACAACAGCCTGAAGTTTAGAAAGAGAGAGAGTGAGAGAAATAGTATATGTAAGAGTGTGTGTTTGTGTGTGTGTGACAGAGTAAGAGAGCAAGGGATAAGCTCCCCGTTTCGTCCTGTCACCGTTTGTCCTACAGTAGTGTCCACGCGCGCCTGTTTGGGTGCGCGAGAGAGAAACGGATACAGACGTTTCACTTCCACTTCTCGCCTCCTTGCAGGAGAGGCAAAGAGAGAGTGAGAAGAAGAAAAACTCTCGCCAGTGATGTGATTTGTACCGAATTGTCCCTCGTTTTCGTAGTAGTGATGGCCTTTCATAGTGTTCACCGTACACACACCTAAGTGCTTATTTTGTTTTGCTCAGCGTTGTTTTATATATTAATTTTTCCCTACATCTGAATACAGGGTGAAATGCACTTCCTACTGGTGACGTGATAGGTTTTCGGTCTATCTCTACTGGATGGTACTTCATTTGTTTTGTGCAATCATTTAACCTGGATTCGGTCTAGTGTCGGTTACGGAAAGTTGAAATTAGTTACTCGATATATTTGAAAAAATGAGCAAGTGATTATCCGTCATGTTATGGAAAAATAACTTGTAATATTGTAATATTGCTTGTGCTATTTTCTTGAAATAATGTGGAACTTGAGCATTTTTGGGGGATAAAAGAAAGAAATGCGCTTTTATATCCTTTGTCATGTGGAAATTTTTTATGAAAAATAATAGTATTTTTTAATTTTACGTAATTGTAACTTGGCCCACGGGTGAAAATGTCTTGCTGTGTTTGGAGAGTTCTAGAGCTGGAAAAGAATTAAGTGGATTTTCATTTTCAAGGCTGAAAGAGAACTTAAATAATCCTGAGAAGGAACTGAATCGTGTAATGATCCTAGTGGTGTCATAATCATCCTGAATTGAAGTTATATATACAAACAAAGTTTGGCATCTGGGACTGACGAAATTAAAGTTAAAAGTACACTTGAGTTTCTATTTAATTTTACGTTTATTTTGAATTATGTGTTAACATTTTCATTGCTACCAAGTCTCGCTCTTTTTGTAAGAGTATTATTATTATTATTATTATTATTATTATTATTATTATTATTATTATTATTATTATTATTATTACAAACATATATTGTCTCTAGAATTGTTCATATTTAACCTGTTTGTAAAGTACCTGATACGATTTCAAGGTGATCCACACTTCATTAGGTTATGGTTTTAGTAAGAAATTCACGTATAAAGGCATGACTAGAGCGACATTCTGTAAGGAGCTTTTATTTGTTTCACTAACGCACAGAACTCCGTCTTTTACTCTCGAAATTCCAGGTCGGTCATTATCCCATGTTTCAATACAAAAGAAGTATATTTCTGTCTTACATTAAGGACTACCCTATTTAAAAAGCTTCCGAAGAACATACCTTCACGGTCACGGCTCATAGCGAGAACAAAAATGATAGACGCTCAGGTAAAAATTCTTTAGAGTAAACAGACTGACGCATATCTTGGTTTTTGCCCCAGAGCTGATGAGAATACCGGGAAAATTATCCGTGGACTGGCCCCTAGCTCTTTATTGTGACGGAAATTGAGTCTGAGGTTAATGCGAGGACGCAGCTTATTTGATAGAAGTCACAGAATCTTGGGAAAAAATCAACAAACATGCTAGCCCGTGGCAAGACGCCCACCGATGTCGTAGGCTGTGATGGATGCTGCTGTTACTGTGATCTTTACAACCTGGCAGAATATGCCTACAGAGACAGGATTTCCTACCCACCGGCTGGATTACAGTATCACACCAGACCGCCAACACCCACCCCTTACTCCAACATGGTCGGTCCAGGGGGGCCTCCAATCCACACACACGTCATGGAGTCCGACCACGTGGAGGTGGAGGACGAGGAGCTGAAGGACGAGCTGAAGAGCTTTCAGCAACACACGCTGCAGTCAGGCGTGAACCCCAGAATGATCCCCACTGACGTGGCGGTGGCCTTCCTCTTGTCCTTAGACCTCCTGAGAAATATTCCTCCTCAGCAGCAGCAGGGCGTCCCCATGAGGAACACCCTCGAGTCTCGGGATGCCCTCTATCAGGCCCTCGAGTCGTATCTTCTCAAGCATGAGTGTGAGTTAAAAGGGATCCGTCTGGGGGATTTTCTTCATAAATTGTATTGAATTTAATACATAATCTCTCTCTCTCTCTCTCTCTCTCTCTCATAAGAGCTACATACGAACTGGAACGTAATTTAGGATTGTTTTTACTTAATAAGAAGGAGTTTGTAATGATATCTCTATGTAGAATGACATAGCTTGGTAACTATAGTCTTTAATCCATTAAAGGGATTTGTTTTTAAGAAAGGGGTCAAAGCAAAACCACTGCTTAGTTTTCTAGGGCTGGTTTTAGATATTGAGTCAAGACGGAGCCACTGGCTAATTTTCCTGGCTTGGTTTGGAAAGCAATGCTACGGCAGAACTGCTTAGTTTACAAAAAATGGGAACTAGTTTACAAAACTGGGAACAGACCGAGATTGTTTGATCGTTTTCCAGACTTTTTATAAACTAGGTTGGAGGTAAGTTAAGAATAGATTATTTAGTAACTGTAGAAAGGACAAAGAAGTACTAAAAACCTTTTCAGAATAGGCTTTTGAATGTCTGCTACCCCAACCCAAAATGCCCCCCCCCCCCCCCCCCCCCCCCCCCCCCACCCCCCCCCCCCCCCCCCCCCCCCCCCCCCCCCCCGCGCCCCATCACCACCACCACCACCACCACCACCGAAATTCGGATCTCTTCTAGAATTTAATGGTTACCGGTCCTGGGACCAACTTTGGTAAAATATTCGTCATGATCCAGGTCAAGTGTTTTATGTAACCTTGCTGGAGAGAGAGAGAGAGAGAGAGAGAGAGAGAAGAGAGAGAGTAGAGAGAGACAATGAAAAGCATAATCTTTAGTTGGGGGTGGCTATGATGGGAGTAGCTTTTGAATGCAGCCTTGCATAAAAGTAAATATACCATTGTAGATACATTGACCTTTGTTCAAACATTTCCATTTATTTTAATTAATTTTCAGTGAAATAATTATCACTTAAATCAAAGTGACGCTCTGCTGAAAAATGTCTCTAGGTCTTACCTTCTGGTGAGTAGTTCACTCTTGAAGTGGTTCGGAAGTCACGTAAAGCCCATGTTCCCGTTGCTGAATAACCACTGGTTCCATGCAACGTAAAAACACCAAACAAACCAAAAACCAAATCCATTGAGGAGTGAGAGCTGTGTATTTCTGGTGATAGAAGTTCACTCTCGACATGGTTCGGAAGTCACGTAAAGCCGTTGGTCCCGTTGCTGAATAACCACCGGTTCCATGCAACGTAAAAGCACCATACAAAACAAAAAACCAAATCTAGGTTTTACCAATTACAAAGTTTTGCTTTTTACATAAACTGGGTTCCAACGGCTGGGACTCTTACGATTTTGCCAGCAAAAAATTGCTTGTATGATATATGAATAAAAATATACTCCTGGCAAAATTGCGGACGCTGTGTTTTTAACTTGAAACAAAAGCGAACACCATTTGATATCGTAAAAAGTACATTGAAATGCTCTTACTAAACAGCCGTTTTCAAGGTTTCCATGATTTTTAAGCTTTAGAATTCACCACGTGATTTTATATTTTTAATGTATAATTAATTATAAATGTTTAATGGAAAGGGGCAAATATGGATGTGAACATTGCTAGAAGTTGTCACGCATGGACTGGTTGTAGACCTAAAAGATTTTGAAAAACCGAGTTGATGGTTAGGAGTTAAGGACAACAGCAGTAAAATACCTGTTTATGAATGTTTTTTTTTTTTTTTTTTTTTTTTTTTTTTTTTTTTTTTTTTTTTTTTTTTTTTTTTTTTTTTTTTTTTTTTTTTTTTTTTTTTTTTTTTTTTTTTTTTTTTTTTACCGGCAGTGATACTGGGTGATTAAGAGAACCAAAAAGCTTATGAAGGTAAACAGAGGTTGACTCAGTGGTAGTTCACGTACGTCGTTTGTAAAACCTAGTAAAGTTGCCAAACTATTCATATATTGTTGATTTCTTTGCAAGAAAATGCAACACCGAGAACTATCCCAAGAGTTCAGTGCGGGAAATTGGTTGTAGCGATGCCAGGGAATTGTTGGCAAAGGAAATTCAACCTAATCATGTAAATATGTAAATGAATTAAAGTAATACGTACCGGCAGTTATACAAATATATAGATTGACGGTCACAGATGTGTATATTTTATGATTCATTTTCCAAAACAAAGTTTAGTCGTAGTTGTTAGGGGAAGTCAAAGCAAGGGTATCATTTTCGCTTTAGATGGAGAAGCTATCCCGGATACGTATTAATGAATGTGGCGTAATTATTATACGGAGAGAGAGAGAGAGAGAGAGAGAGAGAGAGAGAGAGAGAGAGAGGTTCACCTAGGGATTGAAATGCTAAGTATTCTTTTCCCCCATCATAGAGCAGCCAAACGCGCAGGCTGACTGGTATAATGTAGCAGTAAGCGAGAGGAAAGGAAATGATAGTGTGTGTACGTATAAACTTACGTACTTGTAGTTGTATACATCTGTGTCTCTTGGCAGCGATGAGAGCTTGGCCTTCATGACTTGGCTGCCCCAAGACATACTCTGACTCACCTCTCGCCAATCTGTCGAGGCGTGTAGATTTAACCCCCTCCCCTCTCTCTCTCTCTCTCTCTCTCTCTCTCGTCTCTCTCGTCCTTCTTCCCCTTCTCTCTTCTCTCTCTCTCTCTCTCTCTCTCTGTAAATAAACCGAAGAGGTGTAATGAGATATATAACAAAAGTATCTCAGTGGATATGAACTCTTTTAAGTTGATATTAATTTCAGGAAAAAATATTACTAATTTACGAGAAAAGTTCGAATCCCAAATGAGAACCAGTGATACAGAAGAATGTATACCTAGTATATCACTGAAGTTCGTTTCACTGCGAAATGATCAAGTTTTAATTGAATATTTTTATATTACAGAATTAATGTTTCTGGTAAAAAAGATTTCCCCCACAAAGTAGGCCAAGTCCAATATATCGGCTATTGATGGAACTCAGTCTGCTGCAGAGTTGTTAGTACGAGGATATAAACAAGATATGATTCTGTAGTTACAAATTGTCTTATAAACCCAAATAAAATACAATCTGTTAACATGAAAAAAGATCTGCTTGTTGTAAAGAAGAGAAAATGCTGCATGGTAACTAACATTCAACAGTATATTGGATGAAGCCGCCCTGCATCCCCGTTCAGTGTCAAAGTCGTCACAGATGTCTCATATTAGATGATACACTGACAACATAGTACCATGTGCAGTGCATTGTAGTCCTTATTTTCTCAGATTTGCAAATCGCTTTTTCACATTTTGCGAAGCAGCCTCGGCTGGTGACCTTCAGCCAAGACGCAGGTGCAACTGTCTGATCCATGTCTTGAGCTTTTAAAATCTTTTCACTGTCTTGCCAAGCCAGCCTAGTAGGTACTTGGGGATAAACTGGATGTCTGTGGAAGCAGACAATATAGGTTTTAGGTGGAAGTTGTTTAGGTGGCAGATACGATGAGCTAGAAGCCTTTTCTATGAACATTGATACATGTCCAGAATTAAGATCCAACATCTGGCTAATTTTCGGAGGGAGCTAGTCCTGTCAACTAATTTCACATCGTGCGTTGTAGGCATTGCTCAATGGGGTTTGTAGCAACTCCATAGACATAACTGCATCCACTTTTTAGCCTTCTACTTGACCACTATTCCTGCTGCCTTTCTTAAGTCTTGTTGTCTGACGCCTCTGTGACCTCTTAGCGCAACTGTAGGGTTCTCTCCCAGTTCCAGTTTTGGATCCTTTTACTTCTCCCATTTATTTTTAGGATCTCTCTCTTGCTGTCTAACCCCTGCAACTGCCTATTTTCACTCTTGAGTGCTGACTGGCTGGAAGTCTCCCAGTGCTGGGCTTGACAGCCTGGATTTCATAAAAATCAAATAAATGCCTGCTTGGCTGTACCCTTCAGCCGAAAGCAGATCAAACGGTCAGCACATCAAGCTAAGGGGAAACTGCTGAAGGGTACCCTTGCATCCTGATAAGGCACGAAGGAATATAAAAGGTTTACAAAGTCCTGGAAGTATTTCCAGGAGCACCGAAGTCGTTTTAAGAGTTTGGTGCTGGTTTGAAGATAGGGTGTTCTTTGACGAGTAGGATTGAAATGGTGAAGCAGCATCACAAGGATGTTAGTCATCAGTTACTACCAGAACTTGTCTCATGCTGGTGTTCATGGACACTTATGAATATCCTAATTGGTCCATCATGATGACTACTTGACAGGGATACTAACACAAGCCAGTGGCGAACCCAGCAAATTGATACATTTCTACCTGTTATGTGGGTTTGCTAAAATTACCTTTTTATTCATCTGATGCATCGATATATCAATTTGAAAATCAATGTCATATCCAGTTTCACTTTTGATTCTCCTTTGATGGTCCTTATCTTTATTGGTTGGGCTGCTGCTGTACTGATAAACCACTGTTAACACATTTTTAATAAATGGTATGTAAAAGTGGCATAGTAGACATTAAGATGAACATTTAGACTAAGATATTTGCCTTAGCAGTGATATTCCATCTACAACTTACGCCCATCAGTCATAGGCTCCATGATGATACACATAGGTGCCATCTTAATCATTCTTCTCAGGATATGAGCTTTTCAGGAAGGTGCATGAAAGTTTTATGTCAAATAGGGAGGTTGCATATGAACACAGTCCATACTGAAGAAGCCTTTTGGCAGGCCAGAGCTCCCAAAACTGGCATTGGTATAGATGCTCTGGATCTACATGAAGTTTCTCGCTATCACCAAATGCATAGTGAGAGCAGACTCGTGTGATTACTGGAGCCTTCGTTAAGATTTTTATCTGGATTGTATATCAAGCAATTCTTGCAAAATCAGCATTCACTCTTTTAAGTCTTCATGAAAGATTTCAGAAGATCACCAGTGTAGTGTCCTTTGTAATGGGTTTCTTTCAAAAAGAAATTCTATGTATTTTATATATTTACCATCTCTTGTCATTTGGCCCTTTATAGAATTTTACAGGCTTTATTTGTACCCTTACTATACATACAAATCTGTTGAATATAGCATGATGAGCACTTCTCTGCAGACAGGCATGGATAGTATTTATATAGGTCTAGTTGACTTGTCAAATCCGTACCCTCGTTCAAGTCTATAATTGACTTAATACTGGTCATAAAGACTTGCTAAATGGACAAATAACGCCACTGGCCTGGCCAGTAACATTGACAGTGACTTTGCCTTATGACAACTACAGTAGTCCTTCAAGAAAATAGAATGTAAATCTGAATCTCTCTCCTGGAGTTGATACATTTTATTCATATCTGGATTTGTTTCCTAAAGCTGATCCATTTTATGCAATTACTATGCAAATAAAGGTACTTAATTGTTGTTATCTGCTGTAGACAAATATGGAAGTATCTCATGAAGAACCTGAATTTCAGTTTTCAGTTCAGGGTGACCTTATAATGCACAAAGTGTACCAATAATACATATATTATGTGCAGTCACTGAAGTACATTCTGATATACTATTCAGAATGTTTCAGACAAGTATATACAGTACTTAATGTACTGTGAATAAAACACTTAAAACACTAACGGGCAACTCATGAAGTTTGCGATCGGACTGCTACACAGAGCAAGAGGATAGTATTCAGACTTTGTTTCATATTTCTATATTATTATACCCTGACAGACAAAATGTGTTTGATTTTACTCCATGACTTCATAAGACTATGGAGAATGGCTGAGATGAAACACTCGAGTTCCTGGGCACATCTTTATTCCTCAAGTCTCCCGCTTCTTATCTCTACAGCTACAATAACAGAAAGGGCAACAAAACAATAGATGTTCCCAAGAGTTACAGATACAGCATACAGTGGAGTTTCACTTTGTCATGTATTTTTGTGAAACATCTTTCAGTTTTACACAGGAACTTTCACCAGTTCACAAATTTTTCTATGGACCATATATTGCTAATTTGCTTAGAACATTTTGTATTCACTAATTACTGTATTTTTTCATTAGAGAATATGTATACTGAGAGAGAGAGGAGGAGAGAGGAGAGAGAGAGAGAGAGAGAGAGAGAGAGAGAGAGAGAACTGAGGGGTTTACATCGAAGGCTAAGCACAATATAAATAGATTCTGTAAGTGAAATAGAGTTGTATTAATATTGCTGTGTTTTTCATTAAAGGATATATATATACAGAGAGAGAGAGAGATAACTGACGTGTTTATATCCGATTTTAAGCATAGTAAAGCATGAGTCACACATTGGCAATTTAAGACTGCACAAGTTGTAACGGCCAAAATTTTGCTCATTACGACTTCATTACGATCTCATTACATCCAGGTCGGCATAAATCGTAACCAAGTTGCCGAGTTTGACGATCTTGTGGCAGTGATGCCGACTTTGCAAGGCTGCCCAGCATATTCGTTGTCGTTCCACGACTACTGTCAGAAGTTGCCATGTCATAGCGCAATAATTTCGTAATGACCTCTCAACTTATGGCATTAGATTGCGCAAGTTGTAACTAGCAATGGCGAGGTATGGCATCCAATACGACATACGCCTTGTACTTGGCAACCTCATAACGTGCGCAGTGAGTCAGACTGTGTCATATGCGGCAGCAGCTTATAAAGTTCAAGGGCTTAATTAATTACCCACAGGTGCCTCTGTTTTAAATTTTTAGTAAAATATACTTTTGAATGCAAGATTTTCTGTAACTTGATCTAATTTGAGAACTTACGATATAGCTAAATATGGAACTGAATACAACTTTAACAAAAATACATTTAGTAATGTGAATATTTTTTAATTTTAACTTTATTCAGAAAACTTATAGTTTTTCAACATGATTTCCTTTAGTGAGTTCATTGTAATTAATTTCAGTTTATTAGCATGTTCTTAAGTATAAGAAATGAAAAGCCATTTTTTACTATGAGTAAAATGTAAGATTTCAGTATTCTTGATATAATTCAAGAACTTCAGACCCAGCCATTACGACAGTTGCAGTCTGAAATCGCCAATGTGGGACCCATGCTTAACTAGCAGGGATGAGACTTGACAAGCATGGTTAAACCTTTGCTCGGGAGGAGAGTAAGCTTAGTCACTTCCATGGGAGGAGGTGTCACTGAGATGAAAGGGTGGACAGAGGGAAGAATTAGACTGGCAGGAAACACCCAGCATCGTGTGAAGGAGGAGAGAAAGGTTCAAAGTCCCCAATTTTGAACTTGGCTTTTTTGCTCTAGGACTTCTTATGGTAGTGCCAAACTTGCTATCAGTTAGTTCTTTGGGTGTGGTTGTGACCTGTTTGCATCTGGCTGTTGTTTTCACTAGCTCATGCTCCAGCCAACTGACTTCTTCATGAAGGTCTCAGAAAAATGGCTTATGGTAAGCCAGTATCCCATTGGTCAGGCCATTCATCCATGAAGGAGGACCTAAGGTGGAGCCAGAGTCTTATTGTGTCAAGACATCTTAAGCCCACCTCTTAAGACAACCTATAGGCAGAACTTCCATTCATCATGGCTGTTATGATCCTAGGTTATTATCAGAAGGGGGTTTTGGGTTGTGCAAGGATGTCAGAAAGGCTGTTGCGTTATTTCATGGGTGGTGGTAATTGACTCAAAACTCATTTCCACTGCTTAATTTTACTGGTGTTTAATGTCGTCCCTGTCCAGATGATCTGTAGAAGGACACACAAGGGGAAAACATTAATGGCCTTTTCTTTTAGTTACTTAATTCTGATAGAAGGAAAAGAGTGGGTTTAGAAAGGGAGATGGATGAAT
>NC_087216.1:33345264-33357764 GCF_015104395.2 Macrobrachium nipponense
GATTAAATCCCTTGCCTTGACTGCAATCACTTTTTCATTGTCTTTACAGAAAGTCACTCTCCCAGTGATTATTACAACATAAACGTTCAGTTAGATATGGGCAACAGAACTCAGCTATTTTTAACCACATAAAGAACCATAACTACAGAATAAACTGGAATTTTTCATTTATAATTTATAGCAGCAATTGTCAGTTCAGAAGGCAGATGGTAGAATCAGCTTTGATTAAAGAAAGAAACACAATGAATATCTCAAAGGGTGCATGGGATGCAGATGTTATAGATAAAATCTTCCTCCAACCAGAGATTAAGAAAATCAGAAAGAAGTTGTCAACCAAGGTGACTTAACAGCTGACCTGTGACCTCTTGGTAAAAATACTGCTTTTGTAACTTTTCTCATTCATCCCCTACCTGAAGAGACAGTTTGGTCTCTGAAATATAGTACGTATTTACCTTTTACATTTTGGCATTTTTATGGGCTCCTTTCATGATACGTATACGTATACATGTGTGTGTGTGTGTGTGTGTGTACAGCCGACCACCGCTATTCGCAGACTTGTCTATTGGTGGATTGTACTATGGACTGTATATACCATTATTCACGGAAAATTCTCCTGTTCACGGTCTTTTTCACTGAGAAATATTCATAAATTACTGTATTTTCATATTTGTGTGATTAAAGGCACTTTTTGTGATAAAATTATTAAAATACTCAGGTATAATAATTTTTAGAGTTTTTTCTGTGTTTCAAATATCGAAATAGGTAGTTCTAGGCATTTTTAGAGCCGTTTTAAGTATTCGTGGATTTTAGCTATTCATTCACAAGGGGTGTGTGGTTCCCATCCCCCAGGAATACAGGATCTACCATGTATATCTATCAATATATATATATATATATATATCTATATATATATATATATATATATATATATAATATGAGATGAGAGAGAGAGAGAGAGAGAGAGAGAGACGAGAGAGAGAGAGTAAATCCTGTATTCCTGGGGATGGGTACCACACACACTCGCACACACATATACATACATCACATACATACATACATACATACATACACACACACACACACACACACACACACACACACACACACACACACACACATATAGAAGAGAGAGAGAGTGGATGAATGAAATATCAACAGTGATAAAATATTCTTTGTGTACTGTTATGATATGTTTGCTAATCATAATTAGAGTTCAACTAAACTTGTAATGAAATATTATATAGTAAATCAAGCAAATCAAATAAGAAATGTTAATACTACTTTTTAGTAGTATTCTCAAAATGAATGTGCTTTGGATAGTTGTCCACCGAGACATGTTTTTAGAAAGTAAATACTATATTTCAGAGACCAAACTGTCTCTCTTTAGGTAGGGGATGAAGGAGAAAAGTTACGGAAAAAGCAGAATTTATACTAAGAGATCACAGGTCAGCCATTAAGTCACCCTGGTGTGTATATATATATATATATATATATATATATATATATATATATATATATATATATATATATATATATATATATATATACACCAGCCTGATATATATATATATGCAAAGAATAATCCAATTACATGATAAACAGTACAGAAATATGCTATATGTTTACAGTGCATATTATATATCACTGTAAACGTATATATAACAAATTTCTTTACTGTTTATTATGCATGGATTGTTCTTTGCATATACATATGCTTACATTTAAAATTAATAATAATGAAAAAATTATGAATAACAGACCCAGACGTAGAAAAAAGCTAGTCTAAAGCTATAGGCCTATGCTCTGACAAAGCTACTCTAAATGTAGGTCTATATTTCATTATCTTGGAGATAAATGCAATATTATTATGAAAGAACTCTCATAATCACTAAACTATACTCTGTTTTTTTTAATCTGTCCACCCGCCTGTGGTGTTTGCGTATGGTAACACTGCGTCCCAGGCTTTAGATAGGTTCGCTATGTGTAAGTTTTAGGTAAATAAAAGGATATCTAGGTGTACATTTGCAACTGAAAAGTGTTTTAATAATGTACTGTATGCAAATTACACCGTTAATATTCGAAATAGGATATTGTTATTATTGTTGAATGTAACCTGAATGTAACTATCTAAAGCCCGGGACGCAGTGTTACCACACGCAAACACCACAGGCGGGTGGACAGATGGAAAAAAACCGAGTATAGGTTCCTGTGTGTCTTCAAGAAAATGTTGGTAACACTGTCGAATCTTGGACTGACCAAGAAAGTGTTGGGGGTGGTGGGAAAGGCTTAAAAAAGTTTCAATGGTGACGGTCAGCTTAGCACCTTCAGAGAGGAGGGACAGTAAGCTGGGCAGAGGAAGGCTTAGAGGTGCTATTGGGAAGGTGGGCGGGGCTTGGGGGCGGGTGGGGATTCCGAGTTGGATGGGTAAAGGGCTTGTTTGGTTTCTTCATATCATTTGAAATATTTTTATGATGACGTATCTAGTATGCACAGGCGAACAGTGCTATTCTTTTAATGTTAGGGAAGACAATTATTCCATTAAGTGGACAGTGGCAAGATAGTTTTCTCCAGAGACTTATATACTTGAAAGAAACATTACTGAGCACAGTTTTATAACAGAAAGTTTTGTAAGAATATGAATATCAGCAAAAGAATGTATAAGTATGGTACATTCAGTGAGAATGAAATATGTAAAATGTCTAGATTTTAAAGTTGGCTAGAAGACATGGGACTAGAGGAAAGGAGTGAACTGCACTGACCTCAAAGTTAATATACATACTGCTTTCCCATTTTTTTCATGTCAGGCAGAAATATTTGTTAACCAACTATATGTCCATTTGTACTATCAATCTAGTATAAGCATTGTAAATTTCTACCACTATACTAGATCAATCCTACTGAAGATTCCATGTCCTTTGCCTTCCTTGAAACCTTTACATTTTACATATTTCTTTTTAAAAATACAAGTATTTATACATTCCTTGGCTGATAATCGTGTTCTCATATCCTACTATGCTTTCATTTATAAAACGTATTCGATAATGTTTCCTTCTAGTATATAAGTGCATTGGAATAAACTAACATACTTTTACCACTGTCGAGTAGATGGAATACTGAAATTTCTTTGCTAACATAAATGAAAATACCAAAGGTAAAATTCAGTTTCTATATATATATATATATACAAACGCACAAATACCATTTAAAATCAAATTCACTATGCAGTTGACCCCCGCTATTCATGGACTCACGATACGCGGAATCGCCCATTCGCCGATTTTTCTGTGAACTGTATATATTCATCATTCGTGGAAAATTGCCTGTGCACGGTATTTTCCACTGAGAAATATTCAAGATTTCTGGATTTTCATATAATTTTTGTGACTAAACGCACTTTTTTGTGATCAAACTATTGAAAAACTCGGGTATAGCATTTTTAGAGTTTTTTTTAACTATCGAAATAGATAGTTCTAAGCATTTTTAGAGAGGTTTTAAGTATTCGCAGATTTAAGCTATTTGAGGAGGGTTCTGGTACCCATCCCTCGTGCGAATACGGGGGTCTAAATAGTGTACCTCGGAAATAACTTCACCCCCAAGGGAAAGTCATTCATCACCAACGGGAACTGAACCGCTGCCTGGTTTAGGAACAGCAGTGTAAGATGACTTTTGACCACTGAGCCAAAAAGAAAAGTATACTACATAAATTGATATCGGCCGTTGTACATTTTGTGGAAATGTCTCGGAGGACTGTATATAGTTCTTTTATTTTGTGTTATATGGATGCAAGCCACGTCTGTGTATTGCCACATATTTTCTAAATAGCATCATGCTGTAGATTCCTGTTACAGCTCCCACTTTTGCAATCAGAGTTTGATGATTTCCCTTAATTACTTTAGCTTTCATTTTATTCATGCCTGTTGTCTGCACAGTAATTATACAGCATTTCTCTGTAGCATACATAATGTCCATAAAATATTGCTGTTATGATGATGTCCTACTCATGTAATGTTATAGTATGTATTTTCTTGTATTGTTATGGTATGTATTTTGTATGTATTTTCTATTGGTGTATATATCCTTTGTATTTTCGTCTTGTGATATTTTTTTGCCTGTTGAATGCTGGTTTGATTTTTTATTCCTCATAATAACATTGCCCGTGCAATAACTAAGCCTAATTGTATCTCACTTATTTACTTTATTGCCCTTTTAATGTGTATTTATATTTTTAAAGCTTTATGACCGGTATGATTAAAAATACTTTTACTTAATTTGTAAATATTGTCACACTAGTGTATTTTTTATTGCCGATCATTTACATTGTCACTGTTTTCATCTTTGTTCTGGAAAATTAGGTTTTCCTGTAACATTTTCCAGTCTTGCAAATTTGGATTAAAAATTCATGTTTTTTTTTTTTTTTTTTTTTTTTTTTTTTTTTTTTTTTTTTTTTTTTTTTTTTATTTTTTTTTTTTTTTTTTTTTTTTTTTTTTTTTTTTAGTAAAGTGATGGATTTTAATGTTTTAAAAGTGCCCAATCAGTAAATCCGGTGTGAAAGCTTTCTCTCTCTTGCACGCATGCTTACATACACTCACATACACACATACACACACACACACACATATAATATATATATATATATATATATATATATATATATATATATATATATATATATATATATATATATATATATAAGAATATCAAAAGAATTAAGCCACGATTTTTCTATGATATCTAGTTCACTGAAGCTCGGGAATAACTTAAATCCAGTTGAAATTGTAATTGATATGTGCTTCGCCACCAGTGGGATATGAACTGCTTTCTCATTTAGAAACAACAATGTACAGTGGCATCTGACCAGTGAGCTATCAAGAGAGGTATAAGTTGATATTTACTCAGCTGTACACATGCCTGTTGAATTTGGATTTTTGAACTTGAATCGATGTCAACCCACTTCCACCAGGGAAGTGATTGGTAAATTTGTAATGTGAATAATTTTGTCACAGGCTGTAACCTGTTTTTTGTATCAACTTTTACCTTTCTTGGTGGCCCAGTGGTCAGAAGTTGGTGTGCTATGTCATTGCTTTCCAATCAGATGGCAGTTTGAATCCCACTGGTGACAAAGCACTTATCAGTAACTCCCGGCGCATATTAGTCATTCCCGAGGTACAGTGAACTGGATACTAAACATTTGCAATATGTATATAAATAAATGTAGACACACACACACACAAATATATATATATATATATATATATATATATATATATATATATATATATATATATATATATATATATATAACACACGTATATATATATATATATATATATATATATATATATATATATATATATATATATATAATATATCTCACAGCAGTCCCAAACCCCAGTCTTTCAAATGAGAGAGCAGGGCATTAGGTATTCACCCACACCTATAAAAAATGTTAGAACCTAAGGAATCCCTACCAGAGGTTTGTCCTGCGTTGAATACTTCCTAACAAACCAGTGAATTTTACCCAATTTCCTGATCCAGCAGTGAGTCGGTTCCATTTAACTTGACTTACCCCTTCCCTGTGAATATGATAGAAATAATGAATACATGAAAACACATGTCACAGAAATTTTTTTACTCATATTGGGACCGAACCTTGGTCTTTCAAACGAGGGGCCAGGGCATTTGTAGTTCCACTCAAACAAGTCATAAAAGAACATGGAATCGAAGGACTCTGCGTCCGAGGTTTTCCTAGGCAGGCTACTACCTCATTTACCAGCGAATTATACACAACTTCCTTACCCAACAGTGAGTAGTCAGTTGCTAGCATTTCCTTCAGCTTACCCCTTCACATGAATGTGATAGAAATAATGAACACGAGAAAGTGTTTCATAATAATATATTTCGTGTGTGCGTTATTTTTTCCATATTCATGGTGAAGGGGTAAGTCAAATGAAATTTTAGCGGTTGACACTACTGATGGGTAAAATTAGGCGGTAGCCTGGCTGAGGAAAAACCTCAGGTATGACGTACTTTGGTTCCAACTTCTTTATGGTGTATGGATGAATTGATTAAGCCCTGAGATCTCATTTGAAAGACTGGGGTCCAGCCCCAATGTTAGTCAGGAATTTATTTCTGTGGACATGTTCTCATGTGATCATTATTTATAAAATATTCACATCGGAGGGGTAGGTCAAATGAAATAATAACATTTGACTCACTGTTGGGTTGGGAAGTCAAAATTTGCTGGTATGTATGTTAGGTGGTAGCCCACTCTGGTAAAAACTTCAAGTATGGAGTACTTAGGTTCCAGTTCCTTGTACAACTTGTGTGAGTGAATTGCTGATGCCTTGGCTTCACATTTGAAAGACTGGGATTCAATCCTGATGTACACCAGAAATTTATTTTTGTGAAACGTGTTCTCATGTGTTCATTATTTCTATCGTATTCACAGTGAAGGGTTAAGTCAAATGAAATGTTAGCAATTGACTCACTGATGGGTCGGGAACTTGGGTAAAATTCACTGGTAGGCTAGGCAGTAGTCTGCTCAGGAAGAACATCAGGTATGGAGCACTTGGGTTCCAACTTCTTTTATGACCTGTGTGAGTGAATGACTAATGCCTTGGCCTCTCATTTGAAAGACCTGGATATATGTATGTATGTATGTGCATATATACATATACATACTGTGTTTCCCTCGTTGATTTTCACAAACGTATCCCTACATACCTTCTGTACATATGTTGTACCTTGTTCCTACATTTTCTATTTTTTATTTGTGTTTTCTCCTGCATGCAGACCCCAACATGAGGGCTCCAGGTGGAAGCTTGGGCGGGGTTGAGAACGCCCTCAAGTACCGAGATTTTCCCACCCTCACGACACTCATCACGCCTACGAACTCTGTATCTTCCTCTCTCGCACCCACACACCCAGCACCTTCATCACACACATCCACACACCCACTATCTTCTTTGCATAGGACCACACACCCAGCACTTCCGTTACTTACAAACACTCATCCATCCTATACCCCGACCATACACCCTCCGCTTCCTTCCCCATCCCTGGGGTCCTATCAGACGCCAATACCAACCCCTATTTTCACACCCATTCCACGCTCATCCCCCTCCTCGGCGCCCATAGCCACGTCAAGTTCCATGTCCTGGTTAAGGCCACCCTACCTTTTCGTCAGGTCGAAGAGTGGTGAGTACATGGCTTTTGTTTGATGTTTCATTTTATGCTTTTCTATGCATGCAACGATTGATTTCCTTTTTTGCTTAAGTTTAGTATGTCATTTTTTCATAAAGTTGATGCTTATTTTTTCATTTTTTCATTCATTCTTTCCTCGCTTAGTATCCCGTAGCTTACGTAATTTTTATTCCGTTGATTTGTAAATGTGATCCTTTGTTTTTCCACTTAAATTTTCACATCTAGTGCTTTTGCTTGTGTTTTTGGTATTTTATTATCTTTATTGTTTTTATTAACGACCCATTCAGTTTTGCTGTACTTTGATTCATTCTAGTTTCATCCCAATTGAGCTTTCCTTAAAAATTTTATAAGTTTCTTGCTCGTCAAAATTTGAATGTTTAGGGCTTACATTATTGTTAGTTGTATGTGTGATATCCATAACAAGGCAGTAACAGGAAAAATTTGAAGGTAAAAAATCAAATGGTTACTAAACTAAAGACTGAACCAAACCAAAACCTGACCTTAGACGGGACTAAATAATACTACTGTTCATAAAGCAGATCGCAAGATAGAGATCTGACCTCCTTCAAGGTTAACTTTAGTTTCATGGTCATACATACACGTTAAATAAATCACAATGTTAATGTAACTGACAGTCAAGACAGCAAGTACATAACTAATGAAAGTTAAATCCTTTGTACTTTAACTGTTCATAGTTATTCAGAGAACATTGTTTGTTTGAGAAGTTGTCCCTGGATGGGTGACAGCTAATCTATTAAACATAGTCAGTTTCCCGTGAACTAACAGTTTTATGCATAATAATAATTGTATATACATTGTTATATATATTATTGTATGTGTATTACGGTATCACTAGGTAACTGAGTAGAATTTCGTGCACTTGTCTTATGTATTGTTTAGGTGACCTCCCAATCTGATTTACCTTTGGTGAAATTGGTTAGCAAAATATATATTATCATATTATATCGATACTTATATGTATAGTATATATATTAATATAATATATTATTATACTTTATATATATATCTATATACATACACTAGAAGGACCTCATTATATATATATACACACTAGAAGGACCTCATTAGAACTGGATGATATCTAGGGGTTATTAAATTAAAAAAAGTTAAAGCTTTCAAGGACAACCAGTAGTCTTCATCATCAAGTATCCATGAAATGACCGAAGAGGTAGGCCAGCTGTATTTAATATGTGTGTACTGGCTTGGCACGTTGTTCCAGGTGTTCGTATCTTGTGTATGTGCGTTTCATCTCTATTATGGAGTGTATTATTTTCCTTGATATGCTGTCTTCGAATCCATTCCTGGTGTTGCTGCCATTACGTTGTTAGCACGTGTTATAAAGGCATTCTCTGCAGTCAGTCGTGCCATTTTGTTAGTATTCCTATGGACAAGATTCATGTTTTCCCAGTGTATTCTGTGGTCTTTTTCCCAACAGTATTCGGCAACTGCCGACGTCTGATTGTAGTTTCTAATGTTCTGTATATGTTGCTTGTTTCACTGCAAGATTTTCCACTCTCGCCATAATATCGTTCTTCAGTCTAGACACTGCCATGTATACCCTCATCTTACCTTGTCACCCTCTACTGGCTTCCTATTTCTAAGTATTTTATTCATAATTGTGTTTTTGTAGCTACCTATTAGTTTGAAATGGTCTAGTTTCCTGTTGATGGGTGTAATAGTGTTGTCCGGGACTAATTATTTCCTTCCCTTTCAAATGTTCCTTTCTCTACCTTCCTTCCCCCAAAATAGTTTTTTATTGCCTTAATGTGTGCCTGCTCCCACCAGTTTGAACACCTGGAACAACATGCCATGGGCAGATAATTAAACGATCAAGAAGCCAGAACACTCCAATTAATACAGCTGGCCTACCTCTTCGTCATTTCATGGATACTTGAATATTATATATATAATACAGGCAGTCACCGGTTATCGGCAGGGGTTCCGTTCTCGGCGGGGTGTTGATAAGCAAAAACCACCATTAACTGAGACTCGGCGATTTATGGCTCTTATGGCAACAAGTTTCAGTTAATTGCACCGATAACCGGTTCATGGCGCCTCTGTTAGTTATGTTATGGCTCCATAACACTATTATCAGCACCTTATGGTGCCGATAACCGAAATTGAGCCCGTTATGGTGCCTTGAATTGCCGATTTTATGGCGTTACACAAGCGCCATTAAATCAGATTGCCATTAACAGGGTCTGTCGATAACTGGGACTGCCTATATATATATATGTATATATATATATATATATATATATATATATATATATATATATATATGTATGTATATATATATATAAAATGTATATGTTACTAGCACTGGAAACTATATTATTTAAAATCAGGGTGGTTGACAACACAAAGCATATGTAATCATAACATTATCAAGTCTCATCGGTGAAGGCATCGGTGCGCAAGTTGACCTGACTGGTCAAGAGTCATGGGATCATGTCGGAAAAATGCGATTGTGTGTGTCTGTTCGTTCGTCTAATAGGACGTGTTCCTCGAAGCTTCTAGAACAATTTAGTGTGCGCATAAGTACTAACACCAGAGCTTCTCAAAGTGTAATATAATGTGACCTCGGGAGAAAAGCTGGTATTCAAGATAAGAAATCATTACGTGGAAGATCGAGAGGGGAAAGTGCAGAGGATCCGTCAAAAAGGTAATAGTCAGAAAATGAGTTTGGTAAACAGTTGAACATTTCAGATTCCCCGAGAGAAGCCGAAATGCAGTGAAAAACATTTTCTAATTACATTTTCACTTTATGTGTATCTATTTCTTATTTTATTTATGATAATTGGGATTTCTTTTTTCAGATGGATTTGAATGTCACTAGTACATAAAATGTATTCTATGACTGGCACTTTATCTCCTATTTTTGGGGGAAATAGAAATAGTGATTAAACTGACGTGTCTATATATAGAGGTAGTGTGTGAAATTTTTGAGATGATCATTATGGGGAAAGATGGGGTTTCATGTTTTTGGGAGTCGCAATCCATTTTCCTTGTTTTTCATGTTAGTTTTTTGGGGGTAAATAAACAATATTTTCGTATCCCAGAGTTTGGTTTTTAGCGTAAATCTAATAACTTGATTGAGCTGCTTTCATAAAGGAGTTTACCTTCCTCTTCTGCCCCTTGCTTTGGTGATTTTAACCATTATAGGGTCTGAGTAATTGGTGCGAATGGACTGATTCTCACAGTGGACAAGCTAAGCCGACTCAGGTCGCATGGCCCGTATTCTGCCCAATAGGATTTTGTTTTTTTCTAGTTGGTCAGTGACATCCAAAGCGTGCCTTGTGCGAGTAGCCACATTTATACAAGCTATGGTATGCATCTATGAAAAATACAAATTACTTTTATATGTTATTTTACTAAGGGAACTTGAAAATAAATGATGGTAATGTTGAAGGATGTCAAATTGAAGAAATATAAAAGCACAGTGTCTTCATTTATTGTTATGTGCTGGCTGGTTGGATGAACTTTCAGATAGGGTAAAACCTTGCATAATTTTTTTTCTTTTAATACATTCCTCAAATGGAACCCCTTGTTGCGATAGAGATACCCCTGGTAATAAGTATTGGATACAAGGAGTCTTAATTGCCAGCATTCATTCTCTCACTCTCTCTCTCGACCTAAAGACACCAGAGCAAGTGCCCGTATTGATGACCACATGTCACTTTCTTCTTCTCTGATTTTTCCACTCGTGACACGTTTCCTGCCTCACCTTCAGACTCAAGTGGAACTCATCGTGTAAACCCCTTTTCCCCTGACAGCATGGTCTCAAGGATTTAAGATGTTGCCAATGCCGTTTTCCCTATTTTAAAACGTAACCCTAATGTAATCTCGCAGCTTTGTAGGTGTCATGTGGTGAGAAAGGCTAAATTTTTTTTTTTTTTTTTTTTTTTGTCGGAATGTATTGTTGTACTTCTCAGAAGAACGTGTGTTTTTGCATCGATTTGCGTTTTTCGTATTGATTCATTTGTTTTTTGAAATTTTAATTGCGTCGTCATTAATTATGACAATAAAGACGTTACATGAAATTTCAAGCAGTACGGACATTAAGTAGCTTAAGTTGTATTCATGCCGAGTAATTGTTGGGAAGTTTGACATGGCAACAAGTTGCTAAAAATGTCATTTCAATTTATGTATGATTTTGAATGATGAAAGATTCGGATGGTAGACCCCAAAGGATGAGACAAAAAAGAAAATGTTCCATGAAGATGATTTCTGCCAACTCAGCATATAATGCTGTGGTCTCAGTCGTTTGCTATCAACTTTAGTCTTTCACGATGTGGAATGCTTCTTCCTGGGTGGAGCCTCCCTCCCCCCCTCCTCATTATTATTACTGTACCCTTACTATAAAAGTTGTCGGATACCTAAGAACTGTATGAAGATAACTTAGACCAAGTTATCTTCATTCCGCGTAGTTTCATTGGGGCCATTGACGGGAGAGGCTTTTTTATGGCTGGAAGACAAAAAAGGCTAAACTGGGAATCGCTTACGCGTAGACTGTGGTTGTCATGTAGAGGCAAATAATATGGATATGGTATGCATTTTTTAATTATTATCTTTATTGAAAATGAACAAATATCCTTACGAAGGAAAAGGTGATTTACTTGTCAAGCAGAGGAAACTCCCACACTGAAGAATGCTCAGATGTGAAAAGAGAAAACATAGGGAAGAAAAATCGAATAAAGGAAATGAATCAGGCAGATAAATGTATACAAATGCGAGTCTTAATGTTAATCAGAAAATCTTTTAATAGACATTGGAGTTGAGCACTTTTAAGAGTCATTAACCGCGTCTCAGGGATTATTCTCTTAATAATTCAGATTCATATTATCTGGATCCGGATTGAGATGTTACTGTACAGCTTGAATTACTAGTGTCAGTCTAGGGCTAAAACTTAATTCTAGTAAGCAATTCACTCAAAGCATCAATTTTGGGATAATTTTCATTCGAAAGATTGAAATAGCATAATGCTTCTATTTTTAGCATCAGCCTTAGATTAAGACTACTTTAACAAATCATTCGCAGAATGAAGTCTTTTTATTCTAAGGCTGGAACATTTACCATTAACCATTGTTAGACCCGTCGGGGGTTAGTTTGCACCTCACGCATTGCACAGTAGGCATTACTGAATGTCTTTTTTTGCAACCTCACTCACTCCATTTACAGTGCCTCCGCTCACATTTTCTTCCCTCCATCTTATTTTCCTCACTCTCCTAACACTTGTTTCATGGTGCAACTGCTTTGAGGTCTTTCTCCTCTTA
>NC_087216.1:33362764-33377764 GCF_015104395.2 Macrobrachium nipponense
GGGAGAGAGAACGTACTATGTCGATCAGTTATTAAAGAAAATGGCAACCAGCAAAGGAAGCCATTCAACTGTGCATTAAGAATATTTCCCCGAACATCGTGGGGAGAGTCCATCCCTGGTTACTTACTGTTATGACACCTGTTAAAGCCCCTCAAAATGGTAACTCACTCAGACCGATAAATAATATGCCGGCTCACATCCCCAGCCACAAAATAACCAAGACTCGCAACGACCTAATCAATCCAAATAACCGATGAAATAAGCACTGAAATCAGGAGCTGAATTCATAGACACCTTGAAAACTAAAAATCCAACCAGAGAAATGGCACCAATGAACGTCGAAAGTTTCATTACCATTGTGCCAGTAGATACCACCATAAATTATGTTCCTAGATCGTGTGTACTACCGTTGGTAAGCAACCCCACCCTAAATCCAAGAAAAGACTATAAGGAGCGTGCTTGAAGTATGCACAAAAGAAGCGCCATTTTACTCCCATAAAGGCGATTTGTACTTTTTTTTTTCCCCACAGTAATTAAACCGTTTACATGAATAACGGCCATTATCATTTTTACTAAAAGACGTGTCAGGGATTCATTGTCACTTCTGATTTGCTTCTATTGGCTACACTGTTTCCATGGACGATGCCTCTTCTTCTTGGCTTTCTATAGCGAATTCCTCGCCAGTGATGTAGAAATTGGCAGTGATGGAAGGTATTCATGGTATTTTGAACATTAAGTATCGAATTGGGGTTTTTTTTTGTGATCTTTATTAAGTGAATCATGATTTTTTTTTATTAATAAGAGGTCATTTCTGTGATACATATTTTTGCCAAGGAGGATGTTTGTTTAGATTATAGTTTGTCTTGTGAACCTCTTTCCAAAAAGACAGGGTTGTCGATTTTTACTTCGTTAGCCTTCACACAAAGGTACTCTCCTTTTCCCTTTTTCAAAATTTTAATAATTTCACCTTTTAATATTATCATCATCTCCGCTTCTTATTTTTCACTTTTGGTAGTTCTTAATATTCTCTTTTCTCCCGGTTTTCATCTCTTTCTTATTCCAATTGTTGCCTTCCATATTTTCAATTTCCTTTGTTATTCGCCTTTTCCTTTCTTATTTTTAATCATTATCCTTGTAATCTCATTCCCTTCTGCGTTTTGCAATTATGATTCCCTTCTTCCCCTCAATTACTCTCCGATTTTACTGTATTACTCTACTTTTCCCGGTATTTTCCCTTTTTTTCACCTCGTCCCTGTTCTTGATCTCTCTTTCCTATTTCATTTAATTTTCTCATAATTGTAACGACCCTATTATGATTATTTTTCTTTTATGATACTAAAATCAAGGAAAACGATAACGCCTTTGATTAGGATGGGACTCTGCTAAATGAGTGTGAAGCTTCAGCTATTCTAGGTGTAACTTTTGACTCGCATCTTACTTTTGAGAAACATCCCATGAAAGTTTCAGCAAATGAAGCACCAAAGTTAGCTATTATAACTGTGATTAAGTCATTGCAGCCTATTTTAGGTCATTTGCCCCTCCTTTACTAGAATACTGTTCTGTGTGGATGTCTGTTTCTGCCAGAGATTTATCTCTTTTTAGATAGAGTGGTTCATGGTGGTAGGTTTCTGTTTCCTGATATTAGCAGTTATGACTTGGACCTTCGACGGATGGTCTCTTGTTTGTCAGTAGTTCATAAGTTGTATTTGAACAGATCTTTCACATTCTCAGTTGATCCCTGATCTCCTTTTCCTGCCAAGAGCAATCAGATACGCCGAACAGCAGCACCAATATGCAATAACTGTGCCTCTCTGTGGAACTTCTCAGTTCCAGAGGTCTGCATGCTTAAGAGGTTAGCCATGAGCTAGACAGCGACGGTAAGTCTTAAACTTGGGTTTCTTTACTTGTAAATGTGTCACTTTACCTTTTATCCCTCATGCGGTGCACTGTAGGTTCTTTGCCCCTAGCGGCAACCCATTTCTTTCTTTTTAATGTAGGTACCTCCTTTCATATTCTCTTTCTTCCATCTTACGTTCCACCCTCTCCTAACAATTGATTCATAGTGCAACTGTGAGTTTTCCTCCTGTTACACCTTTCAAACCTTTCAGTTTCCGTTTCAGCGCTGAATGACTTCATGGATCACGGTGCCTGGCCATTGGCCTAAATTCTGTATTCAATTCAATTTACCATCTATCACTCTTGGCAGCAAACAGAGAGAGAGAGAGAGAGAGAGAGAGAGAGAGAGAGAGAGAGAGAGAGAGAGAGAGAGTAAACGTCATTTTCTGCATGATGACGTCATCCCTAACGTCTTTAAGTACCTGTTTGGCTTATCGGGGCCTAGGATATGGATAAGAGTGAAGGAAAATATAAATCCTTTTCAAAGGCACACTGACTGCTCATTCTTTCTTTTTTCTTTTGAGATTGGTGGTTGAATAGGAGGGAAAGGATATGTGAGAAGGGCATCGCATGGTGTGTGTGTTTAATTCTTGGAGGAATAATAATATTCCTCCAAGGTTTAATTGTAATGACCTCATAAGATCTCGAAATCTTCCCACTTCTGGATTCGCTTGTCGCTACAAAGCCTTAGATCCAATTGCAAAAATATTTAGTAATTCTGATGTCCGTGCAGGAGTCGAACCTGCATCCGAAATATCAGAACGAGGTCACGCTGCCGACATGACCACGAGAATATAAGAGTATTGCCACTCATACATAACATATATTTGTCAAATTCAGATAAACTTATTAGAGCTGAAATAGACTCATGACCCAAGTGGACAATCGTTTTAAGCTGAAATATCTATATAAGTCCCTTTCCATTTTCAGTTCAAGATTTTATACAATACGACCTTTTCGTTGTATGTATAAAAAAAAATATCTTAGTTCAATTCTGTTCAGTGTGTGTGTGTTGTAGTGGGAAGGGGGAAGCCTCATTTCTGTCCCACCTCTTCACTTTTTAGGTTTACCTTGCCCTAACATCCTTTTCATGTAAGAAATGGGCGAAGTTTGCGCAGTTCTGAGAAAACTCAGGAGGGTGCGCAGGCGTCTTGCCAAATTCGTCAATATTTCCTGAAAGAGGAAGAGAGATTTAGACGTCGGTTGTGATTTTTGGATAAAAAAAATACTGCTCTTCATCGTAACAGGAATATAAGCTCGTTATGAAGCTTATAGTTTGGCTTGAAATTCTCTCTCTCTCTCTCTCTCTCTCTCTCTCTCTCTCTCTCCTCTCTCTCTCTCTCTCTCTCCCCTTGTAATGGGATTTTTTTTTTATGGTATTTTCTCCATCTAGTGTTAGTAGTCTTTTACCAGAGCTGTTTAATTATGCTTTATGTTAATTACAAGGACAGACAAAATGATAGTTCTGTTTTAGTGGGATTTATATTGTAATGAAAAGCGGTTGCAAATATACTATTTCTGTGACTGTGCAGCTGCAACTGCAGTATTGGCAGTAGTAATCGTACGGTTTTTACACCGTTCAAACTCGTCATATAAAAAGGATTTCAAATAGTCTACGATTCTTTACCTAGGTTTTGTCCTTAATTACTGTATGGCTTCAGTGTTTGGATGTGTTATTTATTTTCTCGCAAAAGTAGCCTGAGTTATATAAGCAAGTCTTCCAGCTATTTATTCTTCCGACTCACATTTTTTTCTTCAATAACTATGTTTACCTCCTAGGTTGCAAACTGCAATTATGATTATCTTGAATACTAATCTTTTGAATGGACCTAGTTTTATGATTAACATTTGGACGAGACTTAAATTTTTTGATAAGGTGTTTGAGATTTTAAGAATTGTCTCTCGTGTACGCAATGAAGGGGATATGGCATTTTGTACCGTACGTGGTATGTTATTGTATCCCCACTCGATTTGGGAATATCGTCTTCTCTGTGTGCGTGTGTGGCATGTTATTGTTAACTTACTTGGAGTTTGAGTAAGGTCTTTTGTTTCACAACTATCACACCCCACAGCTGATTATTTTTTGTAAGTTATGATTTCGGGCCTTAAGATAATAATGGGTATAAAATGAAGAATTCAAGAAGGGGTAAAAGTGTGGTTGTATATGTAATTAAGACAAGCTAGTTGGATAAGAAAGAATAATGGAGACAGTTAGTGAACCACTAGTGAGCTATGGTTTAAGACACGGAGGTGCATTGAGGAGTACGTAAATTCTGGGGTCGGATTAAGGGACTGCTGGTAGTGTTGCAGGGTGGAGGAGGGTAGGAAGACATAATTCAATATCTGGTGTGTGAAGAGAAATAGATGAGGAGGTTGTTTGGGTTGCAGTCGCATAACAGAGGAGATCATGATGGTCTATGCAAGATGATGAACCCGGTAGTTCAGAAGAAAGTGAGAGGAAAAAAGAAGACATCATAAAAATGGAGAGGAGAACGTGAATGCGAATTACGAAGGCTGTTTTATTTATTTATTTATTTATTTGCGAGGAAGTAAGTGCACAATAAAACATATCAAGGAAGAGATTTTTAAAGTGAGGGCGTTTGATGATTATGGAAGATAGAAGAGAGGCATAGCTGGTTGATGCAAGAGCGGAAAGGGTTTTTGAGGTTGAGAATAAACGGGGTAGTGATTGCTGAGGACATTGGGATGGAAATTTAAAGGTTGACGATGGGAAAGGAAGACCTTAGTAGTTGATGTAGATGAGGGAAATGTTCTGAGAGCTTGGGTAAAAGGGAAAAATTTTCCCATTGTAGAAAGAGACAATTCGTAGGATAGCAGTCATGGTGTGTGATAAGATTTTGATTGAGAAAGTAAAACAGATGGTAGGACTTGAGGTAGGAACAGTGAGGGTGAAGACAAGCGGCGAGAGGGCATGGACCAGCTGTGAGGTGTTGGGAGAGATGATGATTTTTTTTTTTTTTTTTTTTTTTTTTTTTTTTTTTTTTTTTAATGGAAGTGAATCTGTCAGAATATTTAAGAAGGAGAAAGACTGTTTGGATGTAAAAGCGATAGTCTAAGAAAAGGGCGTGTTATGTGCCCATGGCTTTTCAATAGCTTGGGAAAGGACAGTAGAAGTAGATGCGAAATTGTATAAAGAAAACAGTTTCGTAAATTGGGTTTGGAGTGTTTCATATTGTCAGGTGATGCAGTGCCGATTGAGGATAGTGAAGAGAAGAAAGAGAAATTAGTGAAAGTGTGAAATGAAAGTGTTTGCTATAGGAGTTAGGGGAAGGTGACTATAGGGTAAGTGGAAAATACGAAGTTGGAGCAGTGAATATTGATATGGATGATGGAAGATTGAAAGCAGTTCGTTGATATCAGTATTTTGGATAGAAAATAACGGATAATGATAAGATGAGAGATTTGAGTTTTAGATGCAGGAAAAGTGGCGGAATAGATGTAAAAGACTGGGAAAAGAAGGTACTTTTGTTTGGAAAATAAGGTGATACTTTAAGAAGAGTTTTTAGCCAACGGTCTTGAGATGAAACTATTTGCATCACATATACAGTGTAGCAAGAACTGATAGGATGAGAAGTATGGCGATATTTAGATGTGGTACAAAGGTTAGCATAGGTGAAAGGACCAAACCAATTTGGAATTGGTTTTGCCATGTGAAAAGAATGAACAATGGTAGGTTTGTGAAAAGAATATGCAAATTTAGTGGTACGGGGTAATGAAAAGAGAAGCCATACGTACATATGTATATATATATTATAATATATGTGTGTGTGTAAATATATGATATATATGTACGAATGTGTATGCATGTGTGTATGTAAAATCGGACTTGGTGACCAGGAAAATGTATTTTTAAAATCTCCAGCGAAAAATACGCCAGTTGGCTTTGATTCATCGAAAGAATATGATGATCATTCAAGTGATCGAATTTTGCCGCGTTGATGAGACGTTGTGGCTTTTCAGCAAAAGTCTGCTCGAATGATGAGGATGTCGGTGTTGTTATCTGGCAGGTGCTGTGTGTCAATGCGTACGTACGTGTCATCAAGTAGTACTGGATTGTACTATTATAGCCCCTGCTTGAGGGTGAACTCAAGGACAATTTCCTTGTCTTTGTTTACTTGCACTTCCGAGAAGGAGGAGGATGCATTTTTGGGTTTGGTTAGTTAGCAGAACTACACAAAACGCTATGTTCTATTTTGGCGAAAATTCGACCCAAGCCTCGTGACTGGCTGCAAATGATCACATTGAGGGTCGAGATCCAGATCTTGATAAGAGCCTTCGAGGGGGGTTGGATTTCTCAGACCTGAGGGAGGGCTGTACAACCAAATGCTTCAATTTTGTTCTTTATTAACACACACATATATGTGAATGTGTGTTGCATCGACTTTATATATATTTGTGTGTGTTGTATCGACTTTATGTATGTATATATATGTATATATATATATATATTATTAACACACATATATATGTGAATGTGTGTTGCATCGACTTTATATATATTTGTGTGTGGTATCGACTTTATATATATATATATATTATATATATATATATAATATATATATATATAATAATAATACTTGTGTGTGTGTGTGTGTGTGATATATCGACTTAGTGTGTGTATACATAATGTCTTAATATACATGTGATTATAAATTTATAAATGTGTGTATATGTGTTGTATCGACTTATAAGTATACATTTTGTCTAAATATACATGTGATTATAAATTTATTTATGTCTGTGTACATATGTGTTGTATCGACTTATACTTATACATTGTCTCAATATACATGTGATTATCAATTTATACTTATTTTGTAAAGTGATATGGAATACTTATAAAGATTTTGATATAGTATGTCTAGCAAAGAAGGTTGTCTTCACTGAAACAGAGTTTATATTGCATATCTTCCGCACTTCTAGAGAAGTGTCAAGAGTTCCTTTTTCTCCCCTAATATACAGGCAATAATTTTTCCTTCTTTCTTTCTCCCCGTTGCGCACATGTTCTGTGGGTGAAAATACCCAGTTAGTGCCATATACTCGCACGTATTCTCTCTCTCTCCCTCACATTCTCTTCTCTCGTGCCATTTTAGACCCTTTAGTGCCACTGGAGAAGATATTTCTAAAAGGGTCGTCCTATGTGCTCGGTGTTAGAGTGCCTTGGCGTTGGGCGTGTGTGTACGCGTCCTCTACTCCTCGCTTCTCGGCTTGTCGCCTCTACTTTTTCTCTATTTTCCCCTTTTTTTCTTCTTCCTAAAGAGGTCAGTGATTCTCACCTGACAGTGATTGGAAATGGGTGATATGGAGACTGAATGCGATAAGGGTCCACGTCTACGAAATATAGGTGCTTAAAGGTGAATGTGCATCTCTGTCTGTGCTTTGAAGGAGCTTGGAACGGGATGAAATATGAGCTGTGGACAGAGTTTGAAAAGAGTTGATATGAGTTGGAATCCTGGTCACTGAAAATGCTCCACTTTGAAAATATATCGTAACTAAGAATTACAGAATGACAGACATCTCGTTGTTTCTCGGCATTTCATGAGACAGGAACGGTTGTGTTTTCAGTGAAAGTGCTGCCACCAGGCTCCCGCTGACTTCTACATCTAGTACCGCTGGCTTTTACTTGGTGTCAGAGTGATTTCAGTGTTCGTTTCATCACTTCCCAAATCATGGCTGTAACTGTTGTTGTGTTTCTACTACAGCTTGGTAATACTTGATTGCCTTGAGTTTTCGCTGTTAAATACAAGACAAGTATTGTGAATACTGAAATGTGAGCAATTATACCTTCTCTACTCGGTATTTCTCCCATATGTTGTATTTGAACGCAATCAGCTACTAGACACGAACACACTTTATACAGAACGTAACAGAAGTATGGAGCATGAAAGCTTGTATGTATTGATGCGAGTTATTTTCATATGTGTATTTTTACTTGATTTTGTTCAATCATATTTGCAACGAATGTTATCGTCACAACGGAGGGTAAACTATATTCCATCTTAGCCTTGTTACCAACTGAACCAGCTTGAAAATCTGAATATGTACCGAAATCGGGGATTAAATGAGACACTTGCTATTTTTTTCTGGCTGCTCTCTCGCCAATATCATTATGAGCAGACAGGAAGAAGACAGAGTAGGTGTGCCATGCCTCCCTTCAAACCCCCCTTCCCCAACCCCCCTTCCCCAACCCCCTGTAGCTGTAGACATGCACACAGGTGCCAGTCACTAAGCATGTGTCTGCCCTCCCGGTTATATACGAATCATTTTCCCGCTAACAGTAATTCTGATTGGGAACTGTAAGAGAAAGAGGCTTTGAAATTAAATGAGGTGATTGACCTGGACTTTCGGAGATATAAGTTGTCGAAAATGTGGGTTGACTACTTAGAATTTATGGAGGAAGGGATTTTTCCAATGATGGGCGGATAGACAAAGGCTTCAAAGTAGAAAGGCAAGGAGTTAGTGAACAGATCAGGGTTGAGCAAAGAGAGACTGCCCATGAATTCAACAACAACAATAAAAGATTGTGAAATTATGAGTTGACAGATGATGATTTAAGTGAAAGAAAGTTTTTATAGCATGACCCAGTGGACTTGGGTTTTTTAGGATTGGGCTTTACCACGAAGCGACAGACTTGCCCTTTAAGGGAAGAAAGCTTGCAGGAATTAGGACAAAACCAAAGCTGCAAGGATTTCCCAAAGCTATAGGCAGTGGTATGTGGGAAGAGCTAACCTAACGGCTTTGACGACGTCAGTCGATTGAGCTGGCTCTGTGTGAGCATGGGCTTTTGCCCTGCCGGGGTTCTAGATAGATAAAGTGAAAAAGGAAGTAAGAGGCTTGGTGTGGATTTCTGAACGAGTCTGAACCAACCGAGACGCCAGATCAGAAGAGGAACCCTTCTCTTGACGTCGACCACAACAGTATCTGAAGCAAATGAGATAGAGAGGCCACATTGCGGTGCAAAGATAGAGGTTTCACATAACCCATATGCACATTTCATGTGATTGTCACCAAAGGCCATTATCAAGTTGTTTTGGACAAATCTCTGAAATAAATTCTGAAAATTTTCATTGCATCCAGTCGTTAAAGTTTATGTTGTAGTTAAGTAAAATCGTTTATTTTTATTAAGAACAAACTCTCCGAGCCATTCCTGTTGTAGTTTATCATGTTAGCATATAGGCCTAGTTAAACTGTTTCATAATTATAAAGAGAAAGAGGTGATGGCTAAAAAGAACCATTTTTTTACGCAGTTCCAAACTGGGACAAGTAAGTACATTTCAACAATTTCAGAGCTCGCAAGAAGGACAGAACTCCCGGGTAAGGAGTTTTAGTTTCTGTTTGAGAAGTTGCCTTTTTTTGTGGAGCAGTGCATTTTAAAAGCTGTGAGTAGGTTCGCCTATATAAATAGAAAGGAATTCATTTGAATTTAAGGTAATTATTATTTAAAACTTTAAGCAAATGAATGGAATGCTTATTGGATGAAAACGGATTTTAGTTTAGAAGGATGAAGTCTTATGAGGAAGATATAAAGATATCATAGTTTTAAAAAAACATATTTTATTAAAAAGAATTTTTTATTACAAACAGGTAGACTATACTCTGTTTTTTTTCATCTGTCCATCAGCCTGTGGTGTTTTTGTATGGTAACACTGCATCCCGGGCTTTAGATAGTTACCCTATTTGTAAGTTTTAGGTAAATAATAAAAGGATATCTGGGTGTACATTTGCAACTGAAAAGTGTTTTAATAATATACTGTATACGAATTACACCGTTAGTATAGTATTCGAATTAGGATATCGTTGAATGTAAGCTTAATGTAACTAGTATCTAAAGCCCGGGACGCAGTGTTACCATACAAAAACACAACAGGCGGATGGGACAGATGAAAAAAAACAGAGTATAGTTGTCATGAAACGATTTATGAAACTGTGATTTGAACATAGTTTGGTTACTTTAAGAGGAAGTAAAATTATGGGCTCCATAGTGACGACAGCGATTGACTTAGGAATTTTTACATTTTCCACCGATACTCCGACATTTCCTGAGAGAAATACTACGGTCATAAAACGCTTGAAGAGAGAGCTTGGGTGAAAGGAGTTTTAAAGATTTAAAGTAAATACGAGTTTAGAAAGCATAGTGAAAAAAAACTATTGCAAAACCGACAAGAGAAGTTATTCAAAAAATTTACGGCAGCTGCATTAAAGAAGTTTTTGTGTGCCTATCCCTGAGACACATCGAATTCTCTTAAGAAGAAGTACTTGTTTATTATAATAACCCCCTGGAGGGGGGACTAATGCCCGAGGTATAGTGAGATAGATATTAAAAGATATTCGTGAAAAAAATCATACGTGTAACAGTAACAAAATATATTATGTATGTATACTATATATATATATATATATATATATATATATTTATATATATATATATACACACACACACACACGCACAGCTTATATATATATATGTGTGTGTATATACATTTTTTGCGAATTTCATTTTGACAAATATTAAACCTCAAATTATAAATTAAATTATATTATTGATAACAGTACCTGTCCTAGCCAGGATTCGAATGTATACCTTTGGTTTAGATACAATGATAAACAGTCCACTTTGATATCTCTCCCACAAGGTATACCTAGTGGTCAAAGTCGACTGTTCATCGTTGTATGTAAATCAAACGCCCAAGTTTGAATCGTGACTGGGATAGGTGCTCTTATCAACTGTAATTGCCCTTGATGTAATAGTAAAGTGAAATCGATATTCAGCGATAGATGTGCATATATTAATAGCCACAGTAACCTCTTACTTTTCAATTTCCTCCTGATTTTCGATGCGCTGACAGTGACATCCAGGGTGAGATTCGAGTCCTAAGTGACCAGCGAGTCCAAAGGTGTGAAGATACCGAGAAGTTAAGAGGTTATTGTGGCGATTACAAATGCATACACATCTAGTAAAAAATGACCAGTAAAATACATATTTACTGTACATTATGTGTCAACAGTAATCATAAAGAAACATGCCTCCTAATCAAACGACCAAAAATACGATGACGGTGACATTTGCGCTAACATAGCATCATCCGCGTCATAAGACAAGTAACACGTGAGAGTCAATCAGGTCCAGAAATGTTCCCTGGTCAAGGTGAAGATTTATGTGCATACAAGAATTAGTGTCTTGCTGTGATTGCTGTCTTAGTGCGTCGGTTTAGTTCTCTAGTGCCGTTAAATAAAGAATAATTACGTATATGCAGTTTTTTTGCATTATACATTTTGTACGTTGTATACGTTCAGAGAGGAGTTACAAATAATTATTTTAGATATAATTGTATGGAGAAAAGCTGAAGAATGGTCTTGGGATAATCTATACGCATAACTGAAAGTCTGCTTAAGTTGTTAGTATAATTTTTAAGTTCTAAGAAAGTCACACAAAAAAAGTAATACTAAAGAAACGTCAGAAAAATATAATGCTAAATTGCAAGAAAAAAGTACTGCGGAACACCATAGTCAAAATTGGAAATTGGTTTATAGAATATAAATGATTTCCGAAAGAGATCCAACCAGAATTTTTTAATTAATTCACCCTTACACAAATTAAATGATAATGAAAGCCCAAATGCAAATATATGAATTACAGTTTTAAAAATAAGTACATTTATTCAATGGAAGGCGGAACTTTTATTGGTCCCATAAGTTCTGCGAAATCGAAGTCAACATAGACCATAACAAAATGAAAGCTCAGGCCTTTAAAAATAAATTATAATGTTTTCAAGCTTCTTTGAACGTATACGAATTCTCAGAGCTGACACATTACGAATATTATATATATATATATATATATATATATATATTATATATAATCTATATATATATATATATGTATATATATATGTATATACTAGTCATATATATATATATATATATACTATATATATATGTGTGGATTAATCGATATATATGCATACAGGTATACTACAAAAGAAATGAAACTCTGGGCTTCATGATTTGTATATGTACATCACGTGTTATGATTACAAACACATATATACTTATCTATATATGTATATGTGTGTGTGCGGAAGCGCTGTTTTCGCAGAGTTTTTCAAATCCTTTAACCAAATTTGCCCACGAAAAATGTTTGCATGTCTTTAAACAGCTCGACATACCTTATGTGGACAAAGCGCAGTCGTTAAAGATTCAATTCACTCTTTCGTAATGAAAATTTCAACACCTGAGTTCAGCAGTTAGTGTGAAATTGATCTCCTCGTCTTGTGACCTCCCTCTTCTCTCTTGCTGACAGACGCATACTTGATCACACCTACGTAAATGTCTTACGTCTGTTATATCTTACACACACACACACAACACACACACTTGCTCGTGTGCGTTGGAAAATATATTCAACCACGCGATATTTTTCAGTTTTGCAATCATACTAGTGATAAGGGACTCAGGTACTCAAAATACTGTCTTATACCTATTTTGAAACAAAGTCTGGTTTGATCTTATGCCAATAAGATGATAAATTTCATAATGGCCCTTGTCTGATGGGAGCGTGAAGCTTGAATGATGTTTATAACATCGGTCAGTTACCTCTCTCTCTCTCTCTCTCTCTCTCTCTCTTCTCTCTCTCTCTCTCTCTCTCTCTCTCTCTCTCTGACTTCTGCACACAAACGAATCTTTCTTATTGCATATTTAAATCTCTCTCTCTCTCTCTCTCTCTCTCTCAGAAAGTCAGACATTATTGTTTAAATTGAATAAAAGACAGACAAAGGTGCAAGCACGTGGTCTCTTTGTTAATACCACGTTACTTATTCTGTCTTCACAGAAAAAAATGTTGCCTTCACAAGAAATTGTCCCTTCTCAAGGATAATGTTGTCTTCCCTTGTCTTCTCAAGGAAATATGTGTCCTTCTCAAGAATAATGTTGTCTTCTCAAGGAAATATGAGACATTAAATTCTCTGCGTACAATGGGACATGCTCTCTCCGAACTTCTAGAGGAGAGCTAAATTTTAAGAAGATAATGCTTTACTTAGCGGAGAAGGTAGACTTCTATATAGCTTTTCATTTGAATGTGAAAACTATTCGTGAAGTGAAATGTTTAATTTCTGGAAAAGTTTACTCTAAAAAGACCTACTGTTTTGAATTATTCTAAATTTTCATTTAGCGTTTTAGGTTTTTGTTTTTAGAGATTTAGAATATCTTAGAATATAATGTTTCATTGTAAACTTGACGTCATGTCTGATGCATAAACTAAGAATACTCTGAGCACTTGTGTTTACGAAAACCTTCTGAAAAAACTTCTCTTGGAAATGTTGATTATCCTAAATAATCCCAGTCATTTAAGTTATTGAAGTGCCCATTGATTATTTTTAAAAACGATTTATAGAGGGAAAAAACTTAATATTTGTTGGAAAGTCCTATGCCAACAGTTATCTGTCGAGTATATTTGATTTTTTCTTAACTATAGAGTCCAAGAATAATCTCTAATTTTAAATAACCACTTTTTAGAAATGGTTAGATGTCTCTTAAAAATATCCTTAAGAAAAAAATGATAGAAAAATAAAGCGTTGGTTTACACAGTCTTAGTAATGCTTCATGAAGAAAATGAAAAGGACATTAAAATGAAATTCATATTATAACTACAGCTTTTTTAAACATGTTAATTATAGAAGCGACATGATGGAAATACATTCTTTTAATTTTTAGGGAACATCAGCGAGTTTTTTATCTTTGTAAATTGCTATTTGTCTTAGCTCGGAATGAATGTTCTTGTTGCATGCTCTTCATAGAAGTTCGTGAATTTTTTTCGACATGATGGAAATAAATTCTTGTAATTTTTAGGAAACATCAGCGATTTTTTTTTATCTTTGTAAATTGTTATTTGTCTTAGCTCTGAATGCGTGTTCTACATAGAGTTCGTGATTTTTTATTTTATTTAGTGATGTTTTACATTTCCTCGATTTTTTTTTCTTTTTTATTATTAGTGATGTGTGAATAAAGTTCCTGGACTGAATTGACATTTCCTCGATCTTTTTTTCGATTAGTGATGTGTGAATAAAGTTCCTGGACTGAAATGTTTAAAACCCTGTAGAAAAAAGTAGTGAAGTTCTTGGAAGTTATCTGGACAGCAAGCACGATGCTTGAGGCCTGGTTTGCCCGCCATGGGGCCACGAGTGCCGGCGGGACAGGATCCTCCAAGATATTTGGAGGACACCGCAGCGACCTGAGGAGATACCTGAGCCTGAGTCGTATGGGGGAGGAGGAGGAGGAGGAGGACTTCTACGGCTTGAGTGGATACGTCACCCTTCGGGATGCCTCCCGAAGGCGGCCCACGCGCCCTACGAGTCTGCCTGTCGTGTCCACCACTTGCCTGGCGTCCGTCAAGGATGACCGGTCCTTTCGCTCATCTCCTCCAGCCTCGGCTCAGTCCTCCTCGGTCGCTTCTCTCTCGTCGAGTCTCATCGCCCAGTGGAAGTACGAAGTGTCGTCTTTTTACCAAATGAGGTTTCTTCACCTGTCAGGTACAAACACGATCCCTAGTGAATGAAAAGTGTTCATTTATATGTCGGGAGTTTCATTTTGGCCATATTGATGTGTTCCTGAAGAATCTTGCCAAGAGAGTATACTGATCATAGATTTCATTATGTATGTATGTATATATATATATATATATATATATATCTATATATATATATGTAATTATATATTATATAATTAATATATATATATATATATAAATATTATAATCTCGAATGTGGGGATCAACCCACCCCCACCATGATAGCCGATTGGTAGGTTTGGAACGTGTAGCTGTTTATGGATTTTAATCACATTACCTTGACATTTTATAATTATGCAGACAATGTACAAATGTGGTGGGGCTGGGTTGATGCCAACGCTAAGTACAAATCCCCGCACTCACTGGTATATGTGTAGAGAAACAGCATTAACAACTTGATAGCCCAATGGTCTTGACGTGGACTGGAAGTTGTTGGTAGGGTTGGTAGTACTGTCAAGTGTTTTAAGTCACTTAGGTAACAATCGAACCAGCCCAAGTTGGATATTAAATGACATTTGTAA
>NC_087216.1:33380264-33547764 GCF_015104395.2 Macrobrachium nipponense
TGGGCGATGAAATCAACCCAAACGAAAATTAAAGAAAGCATGGTTATTACCAGACATAGTGTGCTGGATCTCCTCACCCAGATCTTTTCTTTAACTGGAGAATCCTCTGTGTCTGTCTTAATTGCGAATTCACCTTTGTGAAACATCCGATCTATGTCCTTTTCTGCTGCACAGAAAAAGCTACACTGAGAAGATCTCAAGGTTTCTGGGGACTTGTCTACGTTTACCTTGAAAAAATTATTATATTTATTTATGCATTATTTCCCATGTTTTGGGTAATGTACCCCAAGAGTATTCAACATCTGACGCGCACCTTGAATTGGTGGACGAAAACCTGAATATATTTATCTCTGTCACAGTCGTTCAGTTAGTTCATTGTGCTATAAGTTGTGTTCCAGCTATGACCAAATTGTAGAATATTATCCCTAATCATGTGGTAGAGCCGTTGGAACTTCAGAAGTTCAAACTTTGTTTATATTTTTTAGCAGGCTGTCATGAGTCTCATTTCACAGTTTACTGGTTTTATCGTATTTTTATTTTATCTATTGTAGTCTCTTCTTGCGTATTTCTTTTCCTCACTGGACTGCTCTTCTTATTGAGGCTCTTGAATTTGTAGATTTCTGCTTTTCCAACTAAGGTTGCAACTTTGCTGATAATAGGCTTTAATACCAGCCAGCACATATATACTAATGTCTCCAAGATGAAGGAAATTTAATTTTAATAGTTTATTTTTGGTTTGGTATTGGAAGTCACAACTGTGTTTTATGAAGAATTAGTGACAAAATATTGTCCTATATACCAAAGGAAGTTTTACTAGGTGTGTAATCCCACAGCTCTAGGTAAAACAATAGGAAAAATACTACTCCATAACATAGCTAATAACACTAATTTTACTAAGTACAGAACGTGGGTTGATTACATTGTAATTTTACTCTAAGTGCAGTCCCTGATTGAACGGTAATATGTGCAGCGCATTCTAAAAGATCTTTTACATCTCTCCCATGACTGAGGTTCGATTCTTGGCTAAGGTTTATGCATTTATCCTACATCATTCCTTTAGGCTGCAGGTATTTCCAAGGTAAAGTAAATTCGGCCGGTTTTGTGGTAGAATATTTGAGAGCATGAATATGTTATGTGCAACATTAGTGAAAAATTCATACATATAGCAGTTTATGCGTTGGCAGACAAGTGGTAGCGAACATGATTTTTGACAAATTGATATGATAATTCAAAATTACGTTATTTTAGCAACTGTATAACTTGAAGCACAGTATTTGGCTTAATTCCAGGCAATGCAGCTATTATTAGCTTGGTAATGCATCTAGGCATATGTGATATTTCATGTCGATCACAAATTTTGTTGTACAAGACAAATATTTGGCGCACTATGTCACATCAACCAGTGATAACTCTTATAGCAAATATAGTGGTCATTCTTCCAGAGTAATTTACGAAGTACTTTCATAATTAATTTCAACTGATGGCAATATTAAATTTACGGGTCATTATTAGATCATTCATCACTCGCATTAATATTGAATTTATGTGCCAAATGTTAGGCCAATAATTTTTCATATTTATCACTATTATTAGTGGTAATAAATGTATGCGTCGAATCTTAGGTCTTCATCCGTAATATTGATAACGAATTTATACACTCATTATTGGAATTTGGACCATGCATCTCTTATAGTATTAGATTTATATGCCGGTTATTAGGTCAGTCTTCAATCTTACTGTTATTTTACGCTAATATATTTTCATATCGACCATTAGGTCAGTCATTTTTAATATTGATATTGGATTTAAATGCGGATTACATGTCATTCGTCGCGCATAGTACGTAATATTAGATTATGTGCCTAATTTTATGTACTTCATCACTAAAATTGATATTAAATGTATATTGCAGTCATTAGGTTATTTATCACTAATAATAACTAAATTGTTCATACTTGGATACGAACCCATTGCTCTCCCCACCCCCACCCCCACTCCCTCCCCCTTCCCTCCAAGAAACACGGTAGGATCCTCTTCCTCTTGCCAATACACCAACAGCAAGGGTGATTGAACTTCTCTCCAGAGTAACTAAGTGCGCAACAAGAACAAACTGTTATTGGAGAATAACAGACACGTTGCGTTGTCTTGTGACTGTCTAACAAGGGCCTATATTCCGTTTGTTGATTAAACAGAAAAACTCACGTCATTTGAAATTACTTTTGGCAAATACTTATTTTTCCACTGTTTCACCACTCAACACTGAAACCGCCCACTCAGACGTAGTCAGCTCACACAACAGTCTTCTAAATACAGGATTTATGTTTTAGAATTGGGTCCACTGAAGATTCTAAGCCTCTCCAGATATTCATGTCTTCAATCTCTGTTTGTGTCTGTAATCAATCCATTTTTTTTTTATCAGCTATTCGAGTTGGTTTATATTAATTTTACATCCTCACCATCATCTTACTTCGCTGAAACTCTTCTCATTAATTCCTGGGCTGATGTCCTAACACCAGTTTTCGTCCATCCACCCTATTTGTATTTGATGGGGAAACTTGTGTGCAGTAGCATTTACTTTTCTCTTTTATTCTGAATCGGATAGAAACGAAGGTTATTGACTTACATGCCCACGCGTATGTCAGTGGAGTAGCCTCACAAAGGTTTATTTGTATCGTATGGCTTTTATATATTGTTTCCTATTAATATGCAGCATCAGTGACATTTTTTTCCTATTAGTCATCTGTTAATGTTAAATGTAGCAATCATGAAGAAATCGAGAATTCAAGAGGGATTGTTGTTAATAAATAATACATAATATCTGTTAAAATGTACCAGTAGCTTTTATATATAGTATATATATACATATATATATATATATATATATATATATATATATATATACATATATATACATGTATAGTATATACATATATCTGTATACATATACATATGTAAGTCTTATCACATTACCGTAATTCATATACATATATCGAGCTACAAATGTCCTTTAATATCTAATTCACTCTGCCTCGGAATTAATATATTTTCATATATGTTTAACCGAAGGGGAATTTTTTAGGCGATAATAGAATTGCCGGCCGACGGTTACGAACCATCGACATCTTCAATTCCATGACCGGCGGTGGCGGGGTGGGCTAAGGCTTCACTGCCGGTTCTGGAATTGAAGATGTCGATGGCTCGTGGCCGTCGGCCGGCAATTCTATTATCCCCTAAAAAATTCCTCTTCGGTTAAACATATGAAAATATATTAATTCCGAGGTAGAGCGATTTAGATATTAAAGGACATTTGTAGCTCGATATATATACATATGTATATGTAAGCCATTTTTAGAGGACTGATACTTAGTGATAGAAAATTACAATGTATAATATATGCTAAAGAGACAGTACAAACGAACATGACAGACCAAAATATTACAACGTGATCGTATTATAGGAAGGTCAGAAAACTGGTAGTGACGGCGGTTGGGGTTGGGCGTAGCCTCTAAGGATGGAGACGATTGAGAATATACCGCTGGTAGGGGACCTGGTTTATGGTCCTTGGGTAGGGAGAGAGAGGCACGTGTGCGCGTTCCTTCTTCAGACCCTCCGTGTTCTTGCGCGTGCCCCACTGTGCGAGTATGTTTGTGCGTACGTGCGTGTGGGACGTTAATACCTATGCCAGTCTGGCTGTATCGGGTCTAGTGGTTAAGCCCTCCACCGCCCTCTCGTGGATTCAAGATTGTGTTGATCCAACTCTCCTTTAGAATTCATTTATTTGGATTTATAATAGAAAACAACGTTTTCTCTCTCTCTCTCTCTCTCTCTCTCTCTCTCTCCACAAGTTCAGTGTTGGCCGCCTAGAAGAATTTGAACTTGAGGTGTGGTATCTCTCCCACGTCCTGTAATAATTTCAACGTATGTGGTATCCGTGGAATTTGTCGACATACTGATATAGAAACATCACAAGTTCGTTAATGTACGGCGTATGTGTTTTTTGATCGTTTGGAAACTGATGAAGAGATGACTATAGAAAATGTAAATATTGATAGCAGTAGTCGATGGTGTGCGTGCGTTTGTTAGCGAATCAAGTCCGACCGAAATAGTGTTGATTCTAAGAATGAATCAAGAAACCATTCTCTCTCTCTCTCTCTCTCTCTCTCTCTCTCTCTCTCTCTCTCTCTCTCTCTCTCTCTCTCTCTGCTCAGCGTTTTATAAAGAATATCGGAGAAATTAACAATTGCTGACCTGTGTAAAACGAATAGTAATTATGTCGCTCAGCAAGTTGAGAATTGTATCTGATGATTGTTGCAGATGACAAAAGGAGCAGAAGAAACAAAATACAAAGAACTGCAGCATAAATGGATCAAGGAATGCCATCGAAGACAAAGAAATGACTCAGAGTAACTTTCCAAATACAAGCCAAGTAGATATTGTAACGTTTTATTAAATAACTAAAAACAGAGCTAAGATTTCTACTCTTAATGAAGAAGAAAATTAAAGAACTCTTCATGAAGAAGAAAAATAAAAGAGAAGAGTGAACAGGATAAAAATGGACGCGGTAACCAGCTATTTGAGCTGCATAAATAGAAACCGCAAATAAGAGAACAATAAAAATCAGAAGATAGATTAGACAAGAACTGAAAACAAACTTAATGATCAATGACCGTCATCTTCTCCGGACCACTTATTGTTATTTAAACATTTTTTTAAAATCACGCAATCGTCATTTGGCTTAAATATGTACTAAATGCTAATTTGATAGATTTCAAAATGATAGTTATTTGCTATAAGGTAACAATAATTCTTTTGTCATTTGTTAATTTTATCTTTATAACAAGAAAATATAAGCCTGCTTTTGCTCTAATAGAATAGGTAATGCAGTTCGTCTCTTAGAATAAAAAAAAAGCTGCTTTTGACTTATATATATTGAGAAATGCCATTTTTGCCTAGTGTTGTTACTGCCATTTGAATTTGCAGTAGAAAAGTCTGCTTTAGCCCGTTTATTATTTGGTAAAGAATGTGATTATTGACATTTTTAAGCAAAATTGTGGATTTTGTCTGGTTTTGTAGTAAAATTTCCAGCACTTATTCGTTATATATTATGGGAAGCATCATGTTTTTTTCTGAAAATTAATCTTTTCTTGCCATATATGGGTAGCATTACTTACGTTTGTACTATTTATTTTAGGCTCTTGTAGAATATTCGATCTGATCAACGAAATCCTTATGTTGGTACATTTTTAAAGAAATGGTGCTTTGAAGCAAATAATACTGTACTCCTTGCTTTTCTAAAATTAAAATAAGTGTATTTTTTAAGTATTCACATCGGTAATGTTACATTGTAATTCCCAAGTATTGAAGTGCAGCTGGCCTTGCCTCAACAACAAATCCTTTTGTTTTCATTTTTGAGAAAGGCATCGCCATTGAGTGTCCCTTGAATGTGCATTGCTGCTTTCATTTCATTTTGTTGTACTTTGCCTTCCTTTTGTCTGCTGTGTTGACTCCTGAAAAGTATTCTTTTGGTGAATTAAAATAGTAGTCTCGTTTTGATAGCAACATGTGGACTTGGAACACAATATATATATGTAGTTACTGACTCGTTTCTTGTGATCACAGTCGTCACATTATTTCGACAGGTGAACTATTCTCGAAAACTCAAGTTTTATAAGCAGTTGTGAGGAACAATTCTTCCTGCGTGTGATGAAAAATTTCATGTGTGCGTAGTGCTAAGACAATATAAACGCCCTTACAGAATTCCTTGTGACACGCCAGATTAAGCCCACAAACTTGTATCCCTGTACATATGTAGTAAAATCTTTCTTTCCCCATACTTTGCCTAAGTCACACAGATTCCCTTACCCACGAAATTAAACCGCCCCATTACCGTGCTTCATTGACCTCCCTCCATATCTGCCACCCATCCTATGGGTTTGGATACCCGCGGACTGGTATCATCCCGCACGTGCACTTCGGCTGCCTGCCCCACCTTTTGCAGCCCCTCCAACGTTCTCTTGGCCGAGGCCAGCCGGGGACGACCCCCTTCCACCATGGTCATTCTGGCCTGGACAGGTAGAGGACAGCATCGAACCCGTCCCCCGCCATACTATCATGGAGTATCAGGTCATTATGAGTGAATTTGTTCTCTCTTGTTCTCGGTATACATTACTGGTTAAAAAAATATCATTAATGAAGTTAAGGAAACTTGGCATCACTTCCGAGTGAAGTTTATGGATAGTTGGTGTCATATGTTAGTGAAGTTATAGGGTGAGGGTCAGTGCCATATGTTGATAATAATACTAATAATACTGATTGGTAATTGTTAATGAAATCATGGGCTATGATCTCATTTGCTATTGTATGGACAGTGGCTGCACTGGTCGCTTCTATAGCGTACGTAAGCATACGAGTATGTGGGCAACACTATGTTGGCATCCACTGTCTTGCAAAAACAAAACACTTTTTTTATAGTAGACCTTGGTGTTTGTTTTAAATTGCTTGAGTCAACGTATCCTGAGCTTTACACTAAATACACTGTATAATGTTGAGCCCTTCTCTAAATAATGTTTTGGTGCTTGCCCTTGTGAGTCAAAAATAACTGTAAGGAAGACTTTTCCTTTGGAAAGTTGAGTTCCGAATTTTTCTTTGGTTATTGATTGTGGGTAGTTCCATTCCTTACACTGGTGTTTGTTGTCTACTTTGAAGCGGTGGGCCCAGTTTTCATGTTCAGTGACTTATCATTTTCAAGACAGCATCACCTCTCATATGATAGTGACCAACTAAGAATTGACAGATTGTCCAACAATTGTGGTTGAGATCGTAGTTGGGTGGTTTAGAGACCCAGCTTGCACAGAGTTTATGAAAGTCAGTCGGTTATGGATGTCATGTGATGAACCATAGTTAATTTGCCTATAACTTGTCACATCAGTAACTCATTGGTTCAATAGAATTATGATACAAACTTGCACAGTATTTTCATCCATATTGGATGTTAGTGGTCTTCCACTTCTTTTTCATTATTAGTGGATGTCAAGTCATTTATAGGTTCCACAGTCTGTTCATACACACTCAACCTTGCAACATTATTCCCATATTGTGCTGTAAACCTCTTGTAGATTTCAACCCCTGGTACAACGTAGGCTTATAAAAACAGATCACTGCTCATTATTCTTCTTCTTTGGAAACTGAGAGTGAAGAGGTCATATTTACTCTGTTGTAGCACAAAGGCAACTCACTGCTGATCAACAGGGAATGTGCACTATAGCAAAGACAGACATACCAAAAACCCATATGTGTATACAGAACCTAGTATGATCTGTCCAAAATACGAGCGCTAGTTAAATGTACCTTCTGTTGAAGTAACCAGTTACTGCATATTCATTAATGCTGTAGGAAGTGTCAGTGGCTTGGGATTTTAATGTCTATTTTTCAAGGCAGAGGAGCAGCTAGCTGAGAGCTTTAAATGCCTCCTAAATGGCTGATGAGGATATCTCCTCAAGCCAGCACCAGTCTTGTAAATCAGGCCAGTCGCTTTGCAACTGCTTTGTAGGTGGGCAGTACAACCCATTTATCCTAGAAATTGCTGATGGGTTTGGCTTCAGTTATAAGGCACATGAGGCAGAGTTCAGTGTTGTGAACCCCCTAGTAGGAGGATATGTCCTCTAAATGACAGATGAGCCTATCCATACAGGGTCCGAGGGAATCACATTCTCTATACCTATGGAGTGCCAGGAAATCATAGTAGTCTCCCCTCTCTGAGTGGTTTGGAAGTGATCGAATGGCTGCTTGGAGCAAGGGGGTTCCTGCCCTATATCCTGTATTTGTATGCAGGAACAGAAAGTTAAAAGAAATATTGTAACTAGGGGTTTTAGAGGTTGGTGGATGTGGTGCAGATCAGAATAAAATCTGATGAATGTAGCCACATTTTATAAAGAGAGAAAGCTGGCTCTGATTGAGACAAAGATGAAAGGCCTGTTTGCTCAGGAATTGGAAGGACAGGGACATGTGTTGGGGATACCTGAAAGACACAGAACCTGTGGTATGAGAAACTGAATGGTTGAAAGAGTACATATCTCTTAGTTCAAGGACTGTAAGATAAGACTGATAAGATTGAGCAGAGCTGGAGAAAAAGCCTTATAAGTGATGTGTCAAGGCCAGGATATAAAAAAAAGTGAAAATGTATTTTTAGGAGAGTTTGAGTCTGTCCCATGCAGTGTTTGAGAGACTTTTGGAAATGTTTGAAAAGCTTTGATTTTTGGATGTGGTTTACAGAGAAAAATGTATTAAGTATAGTTTGGAAAGAGGAAGCGAGTTTTTTATATTTTACATAATCAGGGTAGATTGTACATAGATAGAAGAGTAAGTTAATAGATGTATTGGTGAGAAGAGTGAAGGCTGAGGGTATATCTGATCTTTATATAAAGCGAAGTTAAGTGGATAGAAGTTCAAGTTTTGAGAAAGGGTAACTGCAATGGTAATCAAGAAAGTGAGTTTGATTAGGAGGAATTAAGGAGAGCACAATGAAGATTTAACTGAATAAAAAATACACTAGGTCCAAAAACAAAGTTGAAGGTGTATATGAAGTGCAAACTTCAAGGATAGGGTCTTACAGTCAGCAGGAATTGTTTGAGGCTTAAGGGAGGGAGGAGAAGGAAATAAAATCAGTGTACGATGGGATGAGGAAAGAAGTTTGGGGAAGTAAAATAGATTATTTGAGGTCCATTACAAGAAAAAGGGGAAGTGTGGTTACAAAAATACAAGACGATGGATAGGATGGTCAAGAAGAAATTGGGAGAAAAGATAAACGAAAAGAAGAAAGTGACCTTTGATTTTAGAGAGAACAAAAAATTGTTCCCTCGGAGAAGTGAATACAGATAGAAAAGTTAATGAGCAATGGATTACAGAATAAAAGATGTCAATAAAGAGATTTTATCTGTAGAGAATGCATCTTTGGGGATTTGCTGAATGTGGAAGGTAAAAGATGGTCAGAGTTCAGTTGTCCAAGAGTGTGATTTTGAGAATGCTTTTGGAAGCAATTGTAGAGGACAAAAGTATGCAATTAAAACATCTTCATAACACGCACAACACTGACACGTCATCCAGTATTCAGCTCCTGAATCACTTAAGCACTGAGTGCTCATAGTTTTATTGCTTTGATTTTATTGAACAGGCCACAATAAAGCACGAGTAGTTAGCTTTAAAATAACACTAGACTGAGTATCAGCACATGAATAACAACTTTACAGATAGGCCTAGCATATAAAGTAAAATACTACTTCATAAAACTACTTGTGGACAGATGGGACTGACTACAGAGGAAAGGGTTTGGTGACTGAAAAGGTTAAGAGGTTAAAAAACCAGAAGATACCAGTATTTGTTAAGATTATGATTAAGGTGACGTAGTACAGTAGAGAATGTGCGATTGAGTGGCTGACCAAGATGTTTAAGGTATGCCTGGATAAGACAAATTAAAATAAAAGAATGAGAGGATTAACTGTTCCTTTAAATGAGGGTTAAGGTTATAGGAGAAACTGAGAATCATAACTTAATGTATTATACAAAGGAATCCACGTGTTAGGATTTTAATTGAGAAGGTGAGGTAGATGAGAGGAGGATTGATTGTGAGTTTAAATAAGTAGTAGAGGTATGTATGAATTATGTGTTATGAAGCACTAATGTGAAAAGTTGAGAGATATAGAGAAAAGCTCTTTGCCATAGAATGGAAAGAAATGCAAATTGTAGTACATTGAGGATGTATTATTGAGGGTAAGTTCATAAGAGCAATAAAAAGTTTTATAATGGAAATGAACCTTGTGTTAGAGTTGTAGGCAGAGAGTGTCTGGTTTAGTGTAAAAATGTAGCTAGGAGACGGTGTATCTTCATGGCTCTTTGATATCATCATGGATGGAATGATTTGGGAAGTCAGAGAAAGAATAATCTATGTAGATGCCAAGCTGTGTATAGGGAAATGAGTTGTAATTGGAATGTGGAGTAGTTCATGTATACATATGACAGTGCTTATTCGAGGTAGTGAAGAAAAACTGCTGAGACCAGTGAAAGACTATGCAAGTGTTTGCAAGAAGAGAAAGTTGAGAGTATATGAACAAGTTATGTTTATGAAGATGAATGGAACAGAAAGATTGAATGATGAATGTTTATATGGATTGTGGAAGAATGGAGGTAGTAGATTCATACTGGCATTTAGGTGTCACGATTTTGCATGAATATAGGAGGGAAAAATGGAATGATTCGCAGATTAGGTGAAGCAAAGAAGGCAGTTGGACATGTGCAAATGACTATGAGGAAACTTTCAAGTGGTCGTGGAAGCCATGGTCGAAATGTGTGAATGGTTTCTTGAGCCAACTGCTCTTATGTTGGTGAATTAAAGATGTAGAATGTGAATGAAAATTAGAAATGTCAGAAATGTGAAGATGCAAAGGAGTGCTAAAAGTGGAAGGATAGATCAGGGTTTACTGAGATGCTTGGGCAAGGTCAAAAGAATGAAGGATAACTCGTCGGTGATAAAAGTAGACAATTCAGAAATGTTGGAAGAGGAAAGAGAGGAGAACTTAGGAAAGTCTGGGTAAAAGACGTAAGAGGTGTTGGAAAGGTGGATCCTCTGCATCTAGGGAACAAGAAAGGGGCTGCAAAATCGAAGTTAGTGACGTAGGATTTGGAGGAGTTTTGGTGCGTTGTGAACGAGACTTCTGTGTAGTTATGTGAAGCAGTTAATGTTGAGGAAATGTTCTGCACTGGATGTTCATCCCTGACTCAGCAGTTTGGTTTTGAATATGATAGTAGTCATTGTCGTCTTTTTTTCTAAGGAGCCTTTGCTCTAGAAGAAACGCCATAATGCTGAACAAATTGTGCGTTTATATAATATATATATATATATATATAATATATATATATATATATTATATAATCTATTATATATATATAGATTATCTAATATTTAATTAATATTATATATCTATATATATATATATATGTGTGTGTGTGTGTGTGTGTGTGTGTGTGTGTGTGTGTGTGTGTGTGTTGTGTTCGGCGCCGTTCCTGAGTAGATATTTATAAAGCTATGTTTGTTTTTGCTTCTGTATACGTTTCTTGTGATATGTATACAGAATTTTTTATGATCATAGTCCCTCAGATAATCTTTCGCTCAGTTATGGGATACTTTGGACGCCAGGATCGTACTCTTGATTCAGTGTACTATGCCTGTGGTAATGAAAGTGTGTAATCCTTTCTCATATGTAATCTCGTTGTGCTTGTGGTGTCTAAGACGTCCCATAGACATTTCTTGACACACAATTCTCGTCTTCCTCTCCCTTGTAGCTACTTAGCCCGCCACAAATACCTGCCCATTCTTCCCTTCACCTAGTAGGGTTTTTTTATGTTTTAGGATTAGTACCCATGTTTCCAGTGTAAACTTGTTTTTAGTTGATAGCTGAGTTTTCATTTATTCTTCTGGCTAACTAAAAGTTGTAAATTATTTAACAAGGCAACGGAATGTCTTCAGTTATTCGTAGGGCACTTGAAAATTTTCAGTTTTCCCCTGGACGATTGAAAGTTTGAAGGTTTTCATTTATCCTTGGGGTAAACAGAAGTTTGAATGTGTTTAGCTATTCTTAAGGTAACTGAACGTTTTCAGTTAATCATGGGTATTTGGAAGGTTCCATTTATTCTTAGTGACCTTGAAGTTTTCAGTTATTTTTAGTGGTTAAAAGAGTTCCATTATCCTTTGGGCAACTGACGCTTTTAGGAGCCAGAGAAGGCTAAGTAATTTTTTTTTCCTTTTAAGACTTGAAAGTTATAACGGTGTCACATGAGGACTTTTTTTCTCTCTCTCTCTCTCTTTTATACCAGTTTGCTAAAATGGGGCCATCAAACTTTGCGTCAACCTGCCATCATTGACAGTGAGTCAAGTTACCCAAGTTAGTGCTTGATTACAGTACCTTGACTAACATACGCCTTCAATTTGAGACCTTAATAGTAAAATAATGGACACTTCGTTTGAAATTTTGCAGAAAGATGTTAAGCGATAACAAGAAACTCTCTCACGCGACACCTGTTTCAGGGAACAAATCGATTATATAATTATTTTAGTGACGCTGGACAATAGTCCCCTTAGGAAAAATTTCCGATGAAATATGCAAGGAAATGTCTTGATGCTTGTAGATGATCTAGACTGCCAGCCATGAAAGTAACATCGGTCTTCTTTTCGGAAACCACTAATATGCGGGTGTAACCGTATAATTCATTAATCTCTCGCTCTCAGCACTAAACATTGTTTTCAGATTGGAGGAGGTTGAGAACAAAAATTACAATAATTGAGGAAGGAAATACTCCGTGCTCGGTGACATAATGTACATTTGCCATATTTGCCAAAGACGTGGGTCAATATAAAAAGATATTATTTCTTCGGCCGAGCAAGAACAATTGGTCGGCAGATGACGTCGGAGTCATCTGATTTGGCTCTTCATATTGTTGGCGCCAACCTATCGAGGTTGAGAATGCAACCTTTAGCTAAAGCGCTAGAGAAAGACTAGACCGTAAGCTAGTGTTTTCACTGCTTAATAGTTTACTCGCTATTTATACACAGAAAGAGAGAGAGAGAGAGAGAGAGAGAGAGAGAGAGAGAGAGAGATGAATTCTTAAACTCGCTATTAGATTAATTGCAAGAATTTAGTCATGCCTGTTAGGGCTTGTGTTATTTACTGGGTATCATAAATAAAAGTAGTCAGTATTTCTAATGTGTGGCAGTAGCTGTTGTCTTGCTTTCGTCTGTTATGGAGCTAGAGTGTATATATATATATATATATATATATATATATATATATATATATATATATATATATATATGTGTGTGTGTGTACGTATGTAACGAGTGAATGAGTGTATTTTGCTGGTGCGTATATGTATGTATGTATGTCTCATTTGGAGACGCCGTTGATTAAACCTGTAGGCTACGTTCATAATCAAAACGAGATTAATACTTATTTCTGGTTCAGGTTACTTTTGGCGATAATTGTAACCACTTCTTATTTTCCTTCGGAAATGGGAAAGATTTGGAAGTTGCGTGTAAATGGACCTCTTTCCTGCTTAGGCTTCTCGGTGAATTAGATGAAGCAGCGACGGTAACGTCAGCAGTCGTAGCAATATTCAAAATAAGTAGGCATTCTTATAGGGGAAGCTGAAAAAAGTCGTAAATACAAATGAATCAGTACATGTGAAAGAACATGTAAATACAGAGTACTTGGGAATTAATTTCAGAAAGAAGAGAAAAAAGACTCTTGCCTTTAAGTAACTGCAATGTAGTAGTTTACTATGATGATGTCATTTACATAAATAATTCCATGAAAGAATTTTATATTCTGAATAATTCAAAGAAAGAAAATGAGTAGGAACTAATAAAACAATTTTTTTTAGAGTGCATCTCTCTTGACAAAGTATTTGATGATGATGAATCAAAAACAATTTTAATACTGGTGTAACTAAGTGTTTTATCGAATGAAGTTGGAAATTAATGAGCGGAACAGGACATTCTAAAAGACGCTTAGGTACAGTGTACTGCATCTGAAATCAGTTTTTCATAGTAACGGCCGTTTGAGGTGAAGGGTGCATCCAAAGCATGCCTGAGGCACTGAGCTCACCTACCAGCGTGTTGTACTGATATACCAACGGTAATAGATGTGTATGAGGAAAAAGTGAGGAGGCGAAGGCGCAGCAACAGTTCTCCTCAGTGATGCCAGATACTTCTAGGCCTCTCTCAGAGCGGACGTTGTTGTAGTAATGCCAGATCGGAAGGTTCTGAAGTTTATTTTCGCATCCAATGGTTTTGCCTCGCCTTTCTTGCCGAATATTTCGAAGGCTTTCTTTGCTGCTCCGAAATTTTAATTAAGTATCAAGTTAAAAGAAAATTCTATTTTCACACAAACATTTATTTATGTACACACACACCACACACACACACACACACACACACACATTACACGTACATAATTTCATATCCAATTCTCTGTACCTCGGGGGTGACTTACACGGAAAGAAATATAATTGATAAGTATTTTGTATTTGGACGTCTGATGTAATGAAGAGACAACGGTGTACAATTACTAATGTGTACCTTATTCTCAAGGTTTAGTGAATTGAATATAAAACGTTATTTGTGTCTTACATACTATTTGTAAATATAAAAATTGTTGAGCTGTATATGACGTAAATTCATAATTAGCCATGTGAGATAAACTTACAAGTCAGCTTTTATGGTTGAGGTGGGTTGATTCGAGACCACCGAGAGTCTCTCTTGGTGGTCTCGGTTGATATCGATTCTTTGTACAAAATTTGAACTTGACAAGCATTTCTACAGCAGTACCGATATCAATTTATACCTTCCTTGATGGCTCAATGTTCGAAAGTCACTACTTTATTGTTTCTAAACCATCGGTTCGAATCTCACTGGTGATGAAACACTAATGAATTAATAATTCCCCTTAGGTGTATATATATATATATATATATATATATATATATATATATATCTATATATATATATATATACACGTATATGACTCACATCGGGAACGACCTCTGTCCCAAATGAGAGGTCCATTCGGTGTGAGTCTGAGTCAGGAATTTATTTCTGTGAAACACGTGCTCGTGTGTTCATTGTTTTTATTTGATTATATATATATATATATATATATATATATATATATATATATATATATATATATATATATATATATATATATATATATATACTATATTATATATATATACTATATATATATATATATATATATATATATATATATATATATATATATATGTGTGTGTGTGTGTGTGTGTGTGTGTGTGTGATCGCAATACTCTCTCAACCCTTAGAGTAATTCGCCCTGTTTTGGATACGCTTGCCACTACAAAACTTTAGATCCAAATGCAAGAATTTAAAGTGATTCTGTAGCAAGATTCGAACCTGCATCCAGAGTATTAGAAAGGGCGACATGTTCTCGTTCTGATACTGCAGATGCGGGTACGAATCCAGCAAATATTTCAAATTACTTCATTTACTTGCATTTGGATCTAAGGTTTTGCAGTGACAACGTATCCAAAATGTTTGAAGAAATTTGAGGTCAGAAGGCATTGTGGTAAGGAAAAATACATATCTCGTTTCTTTTTAAATTATATATATATATATATATATATATATATATATATATATATATATATATATATATATATAAAATTGTGGGATTTTATTTGTGGGGCGAGAGAAACTAGCTTTGTAGTTGTAGAGAGGCCCGTCCTTTAGAATTATTAGTCAGCACAGCACCATTTGTGTTTGTTTTTAGATCAGTATCGCCTCATGGACTGTTGCCTTTAGTTGACTCAAAGGAAATGCTGTTGTCGTCATTTGAAGTGAGGAGCAGAAATGTGGAGTGACCGATGAACGCGGCACAGATAAAACGACTGCTTGGAGAACTAGGACAGTGTAAATCTGCTTTACATACAGTTTACATACATCACCAGTCCACAACAAAACTGCTACTTTTGTGGTGGTTGTTTAGCGTCAAATGATGCATTTATATTCTTCAGAAGTTCTGTTTACATTTCCGTGGTTCGCCCGTTAACTGTGTCAGTGGCTTTAAAGATTCAAGCATATATAGCTTTAGATTTATTGATGATATATTGTTTCTCAACGACGAAATACGCATTATGACAAGAAAATCATTTATATCCAAAAGAATTACTATACAATAGAGAAAATTTAAATTATAAAACATCCTTTGTGATTGACATTGAATAGATAAAAAATAAAAAATAAAAACTTGTCACCAAGATGATATGATAAACGCAATGATTCTAGTCTCTAGCAATACACACACACTACTGTACTGTTAATAGGATGACTCTCCGATTAAATGCATTAGAAGACTGATAAAATACTCAAAACACAGCTACAGAAGACAGTTGTTGTTTCTTGGAAAATGGTAATTTCTTTGCTATAATGCCACAGTAGGTAGAGATAGTCTGACAAGGTAGCAGTGAATGCAAGATTGATTTTTGCGAAGTAGGTGCTTGTGGTCTTGCGTGATAAGTAGGGCAGCATGGAAGGCGGGATTTTTTGCTGCGTATGAGATGTATCAGTGCAATGAAGGATTGATAAATGGCGTATTTGTGGGTGGATAGCGATGCTGGTATGCTGTCGAGCTCACGTAAATAGCTAACTTGTAACAGCCCCTGTTGGTGCACAGGCTTGCCAGATTAATCTACGAGAAGTTCAAGTTTGAATTTTTCTACCTTTTTGTGGCCCTCTGCCAATCACAAGTCTGCTAGCCCGCTTACGCCGATTGGACGTATTAAACGTCGAGTCAAAATGTCTCCCGTATGCCGATTGGACGTATCATACGTCGACTCAAAAAAGTTTTTTTTTTAAATTTGCGGAAAAATACTTATAGGCCTACCAGCCGAAAACTTTTGAATCACGCGCCTTGGGGGATGCTGGGAGTTCACGGATCAAGGCGTTGTTTTTTTTACAATCGCTTCGCAGGAGCGCAAGCGCGAATTTCTTTCTTATCGCACTAAAAAGTATCAGTGACACATCTCAAAAATTATTTCGTCACTTTGACATAGTTTTTGCACCATTTTAAATTATCCGATACATGGAGTATTATATATGAAAATGTGCGCAATTTCATGTAAAATACAACAAAAAAATACTCATGATTATAGCTTTTATCAGTTTTGAAATATTTTCATATAAATAACGATAAGTGCAAAAATTTCAACCTTCAGTCAACTTTGACTCTACCGAAATGGTCGAGAAACGCAATTGTAAGCTAAAAATCTTATATACTAGTAATATTCAATCATTTTCCTTCATTTTGCAACAAATTGGACGTCTCTAGTACAATATTTCGATTTATGGTGAATTTATGAAAAAACTTTTTCCTTACGTTCTCGCGGTAACTCTTCCGATAAATTTTTTCGTGCGATTGTCCTAATGTTTGCACCATTTTAAATTTGCCGTTACATAAAGTTTTATATTTGGAAATGTGCGCAATTTCATGCACAATACAATTAAAAACAACCCATGGTTATAGCTTTTATCAGTTTTGAAATATTTCTATATAAATAACGTTAAGTGCAAAAATTTCAACTTTCGGTCATTTTTTACTCTACCGAAATGGTCGAAAAACGCAATTTTAAGCTAGAACTCTTATATTCTAGTAATATTCAATCATTTACCTTAATTTTGCAACGAATTTGAAGTCTCTAGCACAATATTTCGATTTATGGTGAATTTATGAAAAAAAAAAAAAAAACATTTTCCTTACGTCCGCGCGGTAACTCTTCCGAAAAAATCAGAATTTTTTTCGTACGATTGTCGAAATGTTTGCACCATTTAAAATTAGCTGTTACATAAAGTTTTATATATGAAAATGTGCGCAATTTCATGTAGAATACAACTAAAAATGATTGAAGGTTGTAGCTTTTCTCTTTTTTCGAAATATTTGCATGTAAATCACGATAAATAGAAAAAAACCACGTTCGGTCAAATTTGACTCTACCGAAATAGTTGAAAAACGCAATTGTAAGCTAAAACTCTTACAATCTAGTAATATGCAGTCATTTATCTTCATTTTGAAACAAATTCGAAGTGTCTAACACAATATTTAGAATTATGGTGAATTGAAAAAAAAAACTTTCTTTCCCTCCGCGCGCCGATTCGCGGCCGAAAATCTCCGAAATACGTACGTCGCATTATCCTAATATTTGCTCCTTTTCATATTAGCCTTTTTATAGAGTTTCTTATATGAAAAAGTGCGGAAAATCATGAAGAATACAACAAAAAATAATTGAAGGTTGTAGCTTTTCTCATTTCCGAAATATTTGCCTATAAATAAATATATATATAAAAATTTCGACATTCGGTCAAATTTAACTCGTCCGAAATGGTCGAAATCTGCAATTTTAATCTAAAATTCTTACAGTATCGTAATATTCAATAATTTTTCTTCATTTTGAAACAAATTGGAAGTCTCTAGAACAATATTTAGATTTACGGTGAATTTTTGAAAAAAAAACATTTTTTTACGTCCGCGCGTTACAAATTCGTGCATCATTTTGTGATAATATTTTTCCGGTGTTGCTTTTATCTTTTTACAATTTAGTGTACAATACAACGAAAAAGAAAGTAACTTGTTAGCTTTAACCGTTTTTCGTACAGCGCGATTTGAATACAATTATGGATTAATTTTTTTTTTCGCTACCATATATCGCATTATTTACATACGATAATGATCATTTCTGATGGTTGCATACTAAATTTCAGGCACTGAAAAAAAAGAAGCCAAAAATGAACTCTTAATCTTCAAAACTAAGCGTGCTGTGATTTTCTGGGGGTGTACATTCACTGAATCAGAATGCTTTTCGTTTGAAGAGCCTTTTTAGTAGTGGTATGCATTCCGAATTCTGAAACTCCTGCAAATCTCACTATCTTCCTGGAGTAACATTTATCTATTTGTTTCCGCTTCTTACAGTATTTTATGAGGGAGTTCAACTTTCAAAGTGGCGTGGTTGGTATGGTGTTGGCGTCCCACCTCGGTGGTCACGAGTTCGATTCTCGGCCATTCCATTGAGGAGTGAGAGATGCGTATTTCTGGTGATAGAAGTTCACTCTTGACGTGGTTCGGAAGTCACATAAAGCCGTTGGTCTCGTTGCTGAATAACCACTGGTCCCATGCAACGTAAAAGCACCATATAAACAAATCAAAAGGACAACAATTCTGTCTGGCGCTATAGTACGGCAAAATACGTATAACGAGGCCATAAGATTTTGTATAAGCAGTTTTTTAACAGCAGTTCTTACCGTGTTTCTCTCTCTCTGTTTATAGCTCTCAGTAACTTTTCTTGCCTTGCCTAACATTTTTTTGTGAGGGGGCAGGTGGTCTCAACCAAGAAAAAAAAAATAGGTATACATATACCTCTATCCATTTTGAAATTATTTTCTAATGCACACTGCAGTCTTTGCTTGTAGAGTTGGTATAGTGTTTGGTTCAGCGACATTAAATTGCATATAGAGTAAGAATTTTGATAGTACGCAATTCTCAGGGTGGCATATTTCTGAACTGTAACATAGTACCGGATTTTCCCGGATTTTCCCTGAAAGAGCGGGATGCTATATCTTGAAAACTAACCATAGAATCTTCTTGAAAATAATCTCATTGTGTTTCCCACATCCAGTTGGTAGGAGGGATAGAAATACCTTTAGTTAGGGGCATGGCAAAAATCCGGGACTGGTACAGTACTAATATACATCTCGGGAATTTGCCTCGTGGAGGCCATGCCTTTTAGTGTACCTGATCAGGGTAGGTAATCAGATGTCAAGCATTGTCTGTGGAACACGGATTTGAAGGGATATATTATGCATAACGAATTGTTATAAACTATTCTATTTTTCCAAATACAAAGATGTTTTAAGTTCATAGTATTCATCATAATTATAGGTACTCCCTTTTATTTGAACAACCTTCGTAAAAATGCATTATCTATCTTATTTGTGCGAAATCAGCAAGAGGACAAGTATATTACAAGGTTAAAATGAAGCTTAGTAGCAGTAAGTATTTCAGAAATTATGGAAAAAGTGTCTTAAAATAAGACATTATGCTGGGGTGCATATCACATCGCCATTTTTTTTTTAAAGAAGTGGTAAATATTGTTTTTTGCTATTGCTGATCAGAATATGTATACCATTTTTCTATCTATGAAGTTATCTTTTGTGAACTTCTGCATGATACATCTTACAGTATATATTTTTTGTTGAATCTAATATTTTTAGTCTTTTCTTGGGGTCATGGCTATCGACATTCGATCTAACAAAAGGGTTCTCAGACTGATGCTTTCAATTGCCTGAAGGTTTACTCCTACATAGGTTGTATACAATTGATAACCTTTATTTCCATGTCGATTAATTTTCAGATGTTTTAGTATCCATTTGGTGTGGTCAGTGGTCTGTCAACTAGAAAGATATGGCTTTTTTCCACAACTCTGTCAAGTTAATGGGGACTGGACTTGACAGTGTATATTCTTGAGAATTAATTTTGTCACAACTGGGACACTGTTTGTTGTTGGTGTCAATTGAAAAATAGGATGTTGTATGAGAAAATTTAGTGTGGAACTGGAACTGTTAAGCAGATGTCATTGATCTTGAGAATAGTGGGACTTTCACTTTGAGGTTGAGGGAGGTTACAGAGCAGTATTATTCATACTTTGTTTCAATAAGTACTGTATTGAATGTTCTTTTTAAACATGCACAATAAATATCTTGGGTTAGGTTTTGTTTAACAAGGAAGTATAGTTTCAACTAACCAGAAAATTTACTTTTAACAAATGTCCATGACCTTTTTTGTTCTGGCGGTGTAATATTTTGTCTGTATTGTGGGCCAGGAAGATCAAACGGTTTTTATAACATGAATCGTTTTAATACCATGGCTCAAAATTTTTTTAACTCTGGTGTTTTCATTCCTACATTTTACAGATGGCAGAGGTCACATTGGTGAAGGAGGAGGTGGAGGGGGAGGTGGGTTATGTACTGAAGGTGGAGTTGCAGATGACAAAGAACTTGGTGCCTACTGGGAGTTGCTAGACAGCGAGTTACGGCCCATCGAGCCTGTGCTTTCTTGTCCAGAATCTCTCAGCATCTTCTCTGAACACAAGGAGGTAAATTTTTAGGTGTTTAAAGATATATGCATGCATTTCAGCTTAATATTCTAGTTCAGCTTTGTACTGATTGAGGATAAAATTAGACCCTTGATAGATTGTTAAAAATGCTATTAAAATCGTAAATCCTATAAGGACTACTTAATGTCACTATCGTCATTCCCTCCAAGGATGACAGTATTCCCCATACACCTTAATGTTTTTAAGTGTATTTTTAACAATTTACCAAGTTTTCACTGAAATTTAAGGGTCTTATTTTATCCTAGCAAGTAGAGAATGTGAATGTTCTTCATAGTCTTATAATTGTATTGAATGTTATTTATTAAAGAATTTCAGCATGCATATTTCCCCATCCCATATTTTGTTTTTCATTGAAAATAGTTCAAGTATTGACTTATCATATACAAGTTGAACTTACGAATAGCTGTTCAGAATGCAACTCATTCATAAGTAGAGGAGCGTCTGTATTTTTCTTTCATACTTGCTGAAATACTCCATGGTCTTCTTATTGATATTTGGTCCACAAAATGCATGTACAGTGTTCCCCCCGTATTCGCGGGGGATGCGTACCAGACCCCCCCGTGAATAGTTAGAATCCGCAAATGTTTGGAACCCCTATAAAAGCGCTAAAAACAGCCTATTTTGTTAGTTAAAACTTAAGAAAAACCACTAAAAATTTTCATACTTGGTTTTTTTAATAGTTTTATCACAAAAAGTGCATTTTATGATGAAATTGATCACAAAAACCAGGAATTTGTGGATATTTCTCATAGAAAAATACCGCGAATGCGCGAATTTTCCGCGAATAATGCGGGGAAACGTTCCCGAGAAAAATCCGCGAATGTGTGAGTCTGCGAATCCGGAGAACGCGAATACGGGGGTCTACTGTATTGTACAGTATTTTGTTGCGACTACAAGACATTGCAGTAAGACCTTACCTTTGCAAAAGAATTGGATGAAAACTGATAAGAAACTTTGCATGAGGAAATCTGCTTTTAGAGTGTAGTACATTACAAGTGGACTGGGAAATAATAAAGTTTTGACTTTATGCATGTGGGCATTGACCATTCAATTACTGTCGACCCCCAACTATTCGCAGTTCTGGATTCACGGCTTCACCTATTCACGGATTTTTCTTTGGAGTGTATATCCACATTATTCACAGAAAATTTGCCTTATCACAGAATTTTTCAGAGAAATATTTGCTAATTATACTGTATTTTCATATTAATTTCATGACTAAATACAATTTTCATGATACATAAAACAATTAAAATAGCAGTTATAAGCATTTCCAGGGGGGGGGGGGTTGTTTGGTGTATGAACTCTCAAAATAGGCAGTTATAAGCATTTTTAGAAGGGTGTCAAATATTTGTGGATTTTAGCTATTGGTGGGGAGTTGTGGTCCCTATACCCCGAGAATCCCAGGGGTTGACTGTATGTAGTATTTATCATAAACTTTGTACAAGAAACTCCAGTTTTAGAAAAGGGGCGTGATTCTGAACACACAAAAAATATAGGAATTTGGCTTGATGGTTGGGTTAAGCTTTTTTAATAATAACAATAATAAGAATTTATTGACTGGTCTGAATTTATCCATTGTCAAATAGTGAATCCCTTTCTAAATTTTGCATGTCCACTCTGCACCGTTAGCAGCAACTTTCCATTTCCACACTATTATTTCAACGTGGGCTTCATAAAGTGTTTTCTGATATGATAAGTACATTAGTTGCTTTCCATATTTGTATACCTTTTAGATGTGTACAGTACCATAGTAGTCAGCAAGACATCATATTAACATGTTTCACTTTTTTCGCATACAAAGTTAATTTATTCCTGATGACTAAAATTCAGTACAGTATCAACAGCCTTTGTAAGTATTTGGTGAGCACTGTACTTTTGTGTTTTCAAGTTTCAGTAATGTTATTTATATGGTTGCTTGTTGGATAACTATTATGCATCAACATTTCCTTGTTGGTGGTTTTTCTTGCAAAATGTTGTTTCATGTTTTGTATTTTATATGATGTGGGCTTTTATTGTTTTCTTATGAGTAATACCACAATTGTTGTACAGTAGTAACTTTTAAAAACTTTTGGGTGTTTATTGATACTGTGGTTAATGATTTTAAACAAATAGTTTCATTATAATTTAGGGATTACTGTTAAACTTTATGCAGTTTCTTGTTACGGCTGTTGTCTCTGTGCATCCCTTTGGGGGTTTATCACTTACAATAGATTTAGAACTCACTAGGGATGGTACTAAAGGTTCTGTGCGGTAATACTCTAGTTTCTCAGCTGCATTAGTTTGTGTATGGTATACCTGTCGTATGTTCCATTTGGTTGTTTTCCCCCAAGCTGTTCTACTTCTTTATCATTACTTGCTTCAATTTTCTCTTTTTGACAATCTCAAGCCGCAACCCAGTGATCATGTTAAAATGCTTTATTCCATAAGTTTACATCCTTTCAGCCTATATTGTTACGTTTATGTTACGTTCAAAGAGCTTCAAACCTTTACAATCAGTTCAATAATCTAAGCAGTTTTGTTTAGTAAACTACCTCACAATTACAACATCTACTAATTATTCATTGGCACTGTCAGCATTATTTTATACACTGATTTTCTCTAGTAGATTCATTCAGAGCACTGGTTTTCTCTTCATTTAGTTCTAATTTTGTTTTAGTATTAGTATTCCAATGTCATAATTTTGTTTCTAATTATATGGAGCCTTTGGGCAATTTTATTATTTGCACGTGAGTTTTATCATTTTCTTTTCAGGTTTAGATTTGACTGGGTTTTGCAATTTTTTTATTTGTTTTTATGAACTTTAGATCAGCAGTCCCCAGTCCCCTAATGCCATAATTTTCCATTTATTTTAGATGGCCAAGAAGTACCTCATTTTGCAGCAAGAAATATTCAACTTGCAACATAAAAAGGGTGTTCTGGAAGAGAAGTTATCTCAGGCTGAGAAACTCGAACATTTGGGTAATCAGAGGTATCAAGATAAGATCAGAGAACTTGAAAACAAAAGGGTAAGTATATTCATATATGAACTACTTAATACTCCAGTCTCTCAGACAGAGAACTGGTACTATTTACAATGTAATGGCTTTAAAGGTACTCATGTCAAAGTAAGTTTGTTATTATATTGGCTAGGAACATGTTTAGATTAATTTTGCCAAGGTAAATGCTCATCTTGCTAAGCTATGTTTCCTATTAATTATTACCACTATAGTTTGTGTCAAAAGCAAATTAATTATTAGGTATTTTGGTGTTCAAATTGATATTTTGCTTATACTCACTGAACAAAATTATCTTCCCTCTTTATCTATTTGTCAAAGTATTTAAAGTGAGTTATGTATAGGGGTACTTATTAAGACAGTTGTGGGTTATAACCTATATTTTTGTCAATAGATGGTAGTTTGCATTGTTTACTTATGAACTGCCAATGTCTGACGCTGCTTATTTAAAATTCTCTCAAGTTCATAACTTTCATAGCATGGAAAAGATACTAAATTTTGAATGTTACTTGAATCTAATTTTTTTTCTTTTCCAAAGTGATTTCTTATAATACTGCATGATTTAAAAAAATACTATATGTGAAATATAGAAAATTAGTAATACGTATAGATAATGGGAATTCAGCACGGACAGAGTTTAATAAAGTATAAATTTGTAAAGAATTTTACAAGTACGTATGAATGAATATTTTCGTGTTTGTAAGAAGAATACTTGGTAGTTAATAACGAGAATACTCGGGATAATCAGGGTAGGGGTTAAACAAACAGGTTCATTTTCTTTCTCATGTTCTGTTCTTTGCAAAAATTCTTACTAGGAGAATAGGCACCAAGAGCAAAATTTGAACTTGCGAGTGGCAAAGGGGACTGCAATTAACACAATTTTAACTTAGCGACCCTGTCTGTTTGTATCTCTGAAAGTTTGTAAGTTGGAAGTTCGTAAGTAGGTTAATGCCTGTATGATGTATTTAATTTAAAAACTTTTTTCTTCAGTGTTCCTCAAAATCAAGGCATTTTGGATTACATAAGCTTACTATGATCTGGAGTTTGATGTATCTATCCTACGCAGAAGAATAGCATCAGTTTAGCAATAGAAAAGCCGCAGCAAAAAACTTAAGTGTCTCTAAATTTCAGTCTAGATTTTTATAAAGATTACTAGATTTTTTTTATAAAAAGTACTTGTTGAGTGAGAGAAAAAAAACAAAGTCTTTGATATCTTTCATATGAATTTATACTGGGATTGTAATGAAATTTGCACTCTTCAATAATAGGAAAATTTGCGGCGTACTCGCAGCAAACTTCGACAGCAACTTGAACAGATCTGCATGAGGCAAGAAGAGCAACAGCAGAGGCAGAACCATCAGGAGGATGTCACTGGTGATGGTATAAGTCACAATCATCCTCTTTCACCACCATGAGTCTGATCAGGAGTCTGACATACTCTTGCCCCATCCCCATTGGCATTCTCAGGCTATGAACGTTTGAGTGTTCCTCGTGCTTTGCAAGGAGATTGCTGTAGATATCAGAAATTCAAACACAGTAATTTTGGACACCATCAATGTATAGACTTGAAGGACTTGATGCCAAGCGTGATAAAGCCTAATTTCAATAGAAAACCATCTGATTGATAAATTTCATGATATTTTTTGTCAGATTTTTTAGCATACATTTTGTGAAAAAATGAGCAAGTTCGATTTTTGGTAGTGACTGAGGTATTACTGGCTAAATACAAAAAAACCATTCCAAGTAAACTGCATTTGAAACCTGGAGTGAATTTTTTGGCAGTAGTAAAGGTCCCTTTTGTTGAACAATATCCTACTTCAGTTATATGTTGAGACAATGCAGGCTTTTTAGCAGCTAGAGTGAGATGATCTACTTTGGGATTCAGGTTTATGTACAAAATTGTTCAGTGAATAATAATGTCTGTACAGAATTTTCAAAGTTTTACTGATGTCATGGTACTAATTTGGGAAATTACTTGCAAAATTTAATTTGGATCCTTTATTTTGGAGTATAATTTATAATCTTCATATAATTTTATTTAAAAAAAACGTCTTAATTTTCACTGGAGTTATCCAATTTATTTGGTTTTAAAATGATTGTCGTCCAAATGTAATGAACTTTAACGGACATCCTTCCAAAATCAGATGTTTCTGTTGGATGTTATTATACAGCAACAGTTGGACAGACTTGTCTTTACTGAAAGTATCTTTGAGTATTCATTATTGTATAATTATGAGACATTTTCATATTCACTTTATCCGTGGTGTACTTGTCCGCAAATAATTTTACATTTAGATTTTGTTGAATTATGAAAGATATCTTTCCAGTTTCTGTAGATTGTACCATACCACTTTGCATTTATCAATTTTATAAACTTTTGTAGACTTCAGTATTCATTCTTATGTTGGATGTGATTGCATAATTTCAAATACTTTACATCTGAGTACTGTATTTATATTTACTGTTGATGTAACTTATTTTTAAATATTTACTTTTGCCAACTTTTTAAGTAGACTGAATATCATGTATTATGGGTCAACATTATTTTTATCACTTTCACTCTTTGAAGTTATAGAGTGATATAATTCTTTTAAAATTTACCAACTGGGTTAGTCTTTTGAATATATTATTGTTGGTCTAAATCATCAGAGAACTAAAATACTGATGTCCTATTTAAAAGTATTGTAGTCATATGTATTCAATGGTCAGCGGAGTATTGAAACAAATGAATCTCTTGGGTTTATTTGACACTGTCTTTGTTTCTATAACAAGATTTTTCCACCAAGAGAATTTCTTGTATTGGGTATTGTATAATTAAAGACTTAGCTAGGCAGCAGTTAATGATTGTTCTGTGATATAATTTGACATATAAAAAGACATTTCTTTTTTATGACTGATAAAATAGCAGTCATTTATCTTTGTAAGTCAGAGAAATATTAAGAAGCTAGTCATATTCAAGTGTATTTCTGTGCATTGGTGCATTTTTTACAGTTCTGAATTACTATATGGTGGAAAAAAAGTTCTAGAGGGTCAGTACTGTCAGTCAGAATGAGGTATTTTCAGATTCAGTCTGTTATGATAAATTTTGTTATCCTATTTGTGATTATACTGAAACTTTATGGTAAGTTGCTTATAAACTATTATGGTAAGTTGCTTATGGGTTATCGTTTTATACAGACATTTTCATAATTTTATAACAGATTTAGCTCTCAACAGTTGTCTTTTTTCATCATGAAAGTGCCTCCTGCAGTGATTAATGTGCATGTGTATGAATGTGCCTTGAATGAGTTTATGTCATATGGCAGTAGGTATTTTAGACATTTTATAACAAAGTTTGATTATTCTGAAGTTTCTTGACAAAGATCAATGACTGATCAATGATTGGTTTAATAATGTAAATGGCAGCTTTATAATTGTATGTAATATATGTAAATATTGATTATGAATTTTATATGTTTAATGAAGAAAACTTAGTAATATTGAGATGTATTGTGGTTATCCTAAGGTGATCAGAAATACTTTGGGCACTGGCAGATTACTTTTAAGTGTTATTTTGCCGAGCAACTGTTTTATCTGTCTTAGGCTATGGAAGCCAGATATACATATGGTTCATTATCAAATAGTATTTGTGCTGAAGTTGTTCACAGCAAACCCATCTGTGATATTGAGCATAAATAATGATTACAATATCCCTAAATAAATCTATTCTGAAGTCTGAAAGGTAAATAGCTATGAGTGAATGTGTGCCAACTTCAAATTGTTGTAGTTTTGTGGAACACTTTCAATGTGCAAACCACTGCCAATGAGGCCGAGTTGTAGGTTTGATAATGTATTCGTCTCGTTGAAAAACTGTTTAGCTTGAGGCACTTAGTAATACCCCTTCACCTGACCCACCTTGCCAAATACTTTTCTTATATGCTATACACACATTCCAACACTTCACACATTAGAAACTAATCCCTCAGTGTCACTTATAACCAGTGCACATTCTCCGACTTACATCCAGTTTTCTCACAGGTACAACTGGACTCTTCCATTTGCTCTCATTCTGATCTATCACACCAGCCCACTCTAATTCCTCACGCTGATTTTCTATTTCATGACAAGGGAAATGACTAGGCCTTTGATGAAAAGGGCATTGAATCAAAATAATTATGAACCCCGGGCAATTTAGCCGCAAAAAATCATTTCCACATGCCTTGTCATCCACAAAATCATTCACTTGTTTCTCTCATTCACTCATATGTTTACCCACATTCATTTTCTCAAACAGCTCTTCATATGTCCATTAATTTTCTTTCTTTTTCCCTACCATTACACTACACCCCTTCATAAACCTCTCATCATTCATTCCTACAACCCTGTGCATATGTCCCAACCAGTTGCCACTAGTACTTATACTCCATCATTTCTTCACGTCCATACATGCCTGACAATATGTTTTAGGAAATTCCATATTTAATATCCCATGACATAACATGCACAGCACAACTTATGGTATAATCAGCCTTCACTCCATCAGCCACAAAAGTAATTATCTTATCTTCTTGGTACATCCACGTTCTCATGTGCATTTACTTATACACCACTCATCATTTCAGCTTCATTCTACCATCTCCATTCCAATACCATTTTTCACAAGTGCTTCCTTTCCTTTCCTTTTTCATTTTGAACATCTCCTCTGGATATATAACCATTTTATTTTCATTGTTACTCCAGGTTGCATAGAAATCTCCTACATTCGTACTTGCACCATCAATATCACACACTTCTCTTGTCTTTGTGATGATGTCAGTAACCTAGATGATGTGATGCCAGTTTTAGCAGCCATCAATCAATCAATCAATATGCTCTGTGTGAACACAGTACCCATAACTCACTGTAACCACTCAAGTATACTTTATTTGGTTACGTGGTTCATTCACACCAGGTGACACATCATGCACATTTTTATGCATAACATTTACACTACAACTCTTATTTAGGGAATGTAATTCTACTCATCGGCATTGCATCTTAACACTTGTTCATGTTCAACAGATTTATACTCTTATATGGAAATCCTTCTCTCACATTCTTATATTTAACCTGTCAATCACTGAGGCTGATTAACCTTCTTCTTATTCCATTTCCCTGATTCTGCTCTCCATTCACCCCTTTCACAGCTGGGTTCTTAATTGATTTCCTTCACACTCTTGCTGTCTTTCTTACTACTCCACATGTTGCTCACTTAGCCCTAGGCCTATAACATATCCAGACAAAATGACCAGTCCAACTCGCGGTTCCCACATACACCCACAGTTCTTTGCAATTCACACACACACACACACACACACTCTCTCTTACCATGTGCCCTAACCTTTCACATTTAAAACAATTATTTCTGTACAATCTTTCACATTGACCTATTTGACCACATTCAGAGTGCAAACTCTTAATGCCCATCACTATTAATGTATCAGATGGCCTTCCCTTCCACACATAACATTTTACTTTTGGCACTCTTCTTTCAGTGTCACCACTCAAATTCCTTTTTTTATTTCTGTTCCACCTTACATTCGTCCATAACTTACAATTCCACTCTTATCCTACGTTGTACTATGCCTCCTCTAAACAAATATCTTATTTTCCAAATACTGGGAATGACAACAGGATGGTAAACTAAACAATAAAATCCACAAGAAATTGCTTTCTTTAAATAAAATTTAATACTGAACATCAATGTGGAAGTTGATGCAGAGAAAATCCAATTCCTACTAGTATATCAAATGGCACTGCTCCACCTGCTAACTCTTAATGCATGAAAACAAATAGTGGATCTTTAAAAATATTTTTATTCAATTACCTTTTTGCTAAAAATAAAGGCAAAAAAAGCAGGCTCAACATACAAAGGTCCAATTCAATTGTTATCTTAAGGACAAGCAAATACTAATGGCAATTACCCTGCTATAATAAAAGACTAGGAAATCATAAGAACCAGGAATTCAAAACAAATACAAAATGACTATGAACATGGCTGTCATTAGTTACATTGCAAAACATCTTCCTGACTTATAATCCTAAATTCAGGGTTCTTTAATCCGGTAAAAAAAAATCTACTTATTCGTACCACATGCTGCCCAAAAGCAAGAGACCATTCTGAGAAAAGGTTGACTTATCTACTATATTCAGTCACTTTAGGAGCCTATAGCACTAGATTCTGGGTATTTATACAATTCACTGGAATTGTCAATACTATAGAATATATTTAGAATATTATATTTTAATTGTCAAGATTCTTTATACAATCTGGAGACTCCAACTGGATCTTAGATGGTGATCTCCGCTTATATATTCTACAGGCAGTGCCCAGCTTATCATTGGGGGTTCCATTCTCGGTAGGGTGCCATCAAGTGAAAACCGCCATTAACTGAAACTTGGTGATTTATGGCGCTGATAACAGGTTACCGCCTCTGTTAGGTATGTTATGGCGCCATAACTATTATCAGTGCCTTATGGCACCAATAACTGAAACTTAGTGTTTTATAGCAACAATAACTGGAACTTAGTGCATTATGGTGCCATAAATCACCAATTTTATGGTGCTAGAGTGGTCATCATCAGGATGTTGCAAAGCACATTCTGAGTATGCACTGTGGGTAGGTCAGTATTTATAGGAAGGGTGGGGCATGGTCAAATCTGGGGCTGATTTCTGATTGGCTGCCTGGGGGAATTTCTGCTCAGGCAAAGCCTTCTCATCAGAGACAGGTAGGGGTTGTCCTTCGGAGCGAGCCCTGTAGGAGGTCTGGGATTGATTGTGTCAATAACTCTTCTGCTGCTGAATTTTGGTTGGTCCACCTTGTAGGACAATTGAGGAGGATTTCCTGGTGGCCGGGGGAAGGAGGTGGGATGCTTGCGTGGTGTTGAGCAAGGGCTTCTTCTTACCAATATGTAGGGCTTCCAGGAGGTGCAGGTGGCAGTGATCAATAACTTCAAAATCATGTATAATGTCTTTTCAAGAGATGATCTTGTTATGAGCATTCCTGGTATGGTTGAATATTGCCCCTTCCTGGACATGGCAGAAAATTCTCTTCGAAAAGCATATTGTGGCCATACCGACGTTGGTGACAAGGCATCATCAAACGAGGCATGAATACTTGTATTATACCATGTTGGTCTTCTTCACGGGGGCCCTGCTGTGTGCGGGCTGAATTTTTCTTGATCACCAGGCTACTTGTTTTTATACTCTTGTAGTAAATAATCAGGTGGATCATTTTGTCAAGATCAGTAGGGCAGACATATTCTTCAATCATTTTTTTAAGGGTTTGTTCGTCTTCCTTATACTTACTATGGAAGTGCCCTTTATAGAAAAGTCAGACTTGCTCAGGGAGGCTGGGGCACAGTTCCTGCTGGTACCAACTGTAAGGGAGAAGGGAATATGTAGGGAGAGAGAAAGCTAGAAATCCGAGGTTCGACAGGAAGAAGGGATCACAATAAATGGCAAACATAGAAGAAAACAATGAATGGGATAAAAAGCCAACATATAAAAATTAATTATATATAATTATCAATTACATACATACTATACTCAACTTAGGCATTAAATGGTGAATAAGAGACAAGAAGTACATTCGTTGCTGGTGTTCCAAGCAGGGGTCTTCAAATGATTTGAAAATCGAACCACTCTTGCAGTAGGACATGAGAATGGTGAATGGCATCTAATCTTGAAGGTCAAGCCGAAGATCAAGAACACTGAACATTTATCAGGAGAGGAATAGCCTATCCAGGAGGAGAATGTACGACGTAGCTGGGCTTCAATGTACGTTATGCTATTTCATATATCCTTTTGAGCACTGTCCAAATATCAGTCTAGGCACTGTCCATTATTTTCAGCATGACTTGGGCGTGAATTATTTACATGAGAAACAAAACCTCGCTTGACTAGGGTCCCACACCTGTCAATACGGCTGAAAAGACACGAAAAAGAAGCAATTACCCAACTGTGGCACTTAAACTATAATTAATGTTAAAACAAATTTTTTCACTGCACTGATGGTTGATTTTACAATTCTTACGTTTGTTGTATTGCTCAAAAGCAGACTGGTTGAAGTAGAAAAACCACCACACGAAGTAGACTTTTTGAATAAAGAAAACCCAAGGAATCAAGAAATAACAAAATTCCAATGATTCTAAAATGCCCTGCCCTCTAGCAACTAGAGTTATATACTAAATTTTATTTTAGAAGAAAATTTCTAAATTTCCTTTACACCAACTTTTGATTTTCCTTCACATTGATGCCTCTATATTGCAATTGGAATGACCATTATGGGAATGTTAAGACTCATCAACAAGGAAACCCCTTGCGCCCTATCATCAGTCAAATTCCTGCCCCAACCTACTAGCTAGCCAAGAAGCTGAATGCAGTTTTGATTCTGTATGTCCGGGCAGGATTCAGCCTTAAGTCATTGGAGTTCTTAGAGGCCCTTAGGACCACCCCCGCCAAAGGTGTCATCGCTTCGATATCATTAACGACCCTGTGGATAAGACAATACTGATGATCTTGAACAGAGTGTACAGGAACCCCTCCACGCCCATCTGAACATCCCTGAGCATGCCCTTCGTGCCCTGTTGGAAATTTGCACAAAGAAGGACCCCTTCTCCAACCATCATGGACATATATTCACCCAAATTGATGGCGTGGTAATGGGCTCTTCCCTCAGAGTCCTGTTTGCCAACTTCTACATGGGAACTGTTGAGCATAGAGTCTTTGAAAGCAACGCCCAGCCTTGAATGGAAATTAGGTATGATTATGATACCTTCATCATGGCTGATTCACAAGAAGAAATTAAGGAACTGAGGCGCACCTTCCACCAGCATAGCAGCCTTAGTTTCACAATAGAACGCAGCCAAGACTGTGGCCTTCCCTTTTTCCATGTCCTGGTCAAGGGAAAGTAAGCTCAGTTCACCACCAAAGTCTTCACAAAACAGATGAACCTGGGCATATGTCTTAACGGAGTGTGAGTGCCCCGAGAGGTACAAGCACTCCACCATCACCACTTAAGTTAGGAGAGCCCTTTCACACTGCTCCTCCTGGAACGACACCCACGATGAACTCAAGCACGCTGCCCAGGCCTTCATCAGGAATGCTCATCCCAGTTGCAAAATAGAGGCATCAATCCAAAGGACACTTCCACAGGAAGTGCTATAAGGAATATGAACAAGCCCTTAAGAAAACCATTGAAGAAAACGTCAGCTCTACCAATCCTGACAAAAATATCCACCTAATTATTTACTACAAAAGGAAAACATGCAGCCTGGTGATGAAGAATAATCCAGCCCCTGCACTGCAGGACCCACTGGAGAAGACCAATGTGGTATACCTGTATTCACACCCAGTTCGATAGTGCCTCAGCACCTACAATGGTATGACCATAATGTATTTTTCTAAAAGGATTTCCTACCATGCCAAGGAAAGAGCAATATTCAACCATACCACGACTGCTCATAACAAGAGGATCTACCGAAAGGACATCATCCAAGATTTTGAAGTTGCTGATTAAGCTCCTGACCACTGCTGGCGGCACCTCCTGGAAGCACTACATATTGGTAAGGAGAAGCCCTCAACACCACACAAGAAACCCTCCTCCTTCCCACAGCCGCCAGGAGATCCACCCCAATCATCCTACAAGAGGTGTAGACCAGTCAAAATTCAGCAGAAGAAAGATATAAATGTGGTCCTAATGAGATCACATCTATCTTTCAGTCTGACATACCGGCAGTCCACAGTTATAGGCGGGGTGCTGATTAAGCAAAAAACACCATTAACCAAAACTCATGGATTTATCGATATCCAGTTAATGGTGCGTCTGTTTGGTGTGTTATGGCATCATAACTATTATCAGCACTGATAATTGGAACTCGGAGCATTATGGCGCCATAGAAACCCAATTTTAAGGTGCTAGACAAGCCCCATAAAACCAGATCGCCATTAACCGTATCTGCCGATAACCGGGGACTGCTTGTATTCTTTGGAATGCAAGGAAAGGACTAAGCTAGTACCATGGGCTCTCAAGGAAAGCATACAGGTGACGTCAATGCCAGCTGCAACCTCTTCTCGACCTCGCCAAACTAGGAGAAAAACGTGTCCTTAGACATTTCTCCCTTGGCGAGTCAGTGCTGGAGAAAGGTTGTCTCAAGTTTTCCAAAGGTACGGCAACAGGACAAAGTAATGATTGATCTCGATTATGAAGACCAAGGTGCAGGGGATCATGAAGGACTCCAACCCGTCAACAGATGCTGAATGATTCAAAGTTCATTAAGATATCCGTGACGGAGTCGAGACATTGATACCGTTTGAAGGGTGATATTGAAGAAGATCCATGCAAACTGTCTATCCTCTTTGCCAATGCCAGAGAGAGACGAGATGCAGTCTTGAAAAACAAAATTAATGATTCTTGCAAGGGTGTGCACCCTAAACGAGTCAAGTGCTGTCTAGAGACACAAGATCCCTGTGATGGCAAGACAGAAAGAAGTTAGTTTCTCATCAGTAGTTGATTCTCAACTGAGGAGAAACTATATTTATGTGAATGACTAGGGCGAACATGGACCTACATCTTTCATAATTGAATCGGAGAGAATTGACACAATTCTGGCCAAAGAAAATGTCCTTTCAATGACACCAACCAGCAAAAACGGCTCCAATTCCTGGAATTCTACAGACGACTGAAAGACTTATCCAGCTATTTCCATTGCTGCTCGGTGAGACAGCCTACGCTTGCAAGGAAAGCTGGATAGTCCTTCAGCCGTGAAGAGACAGGGATATTACTGCCTGAGGAACCACTCTTGTGGTTGGTTCAGGGAGGAACCCCTCTTGTTTCCTAGGAAGCAGAGTTAGCAGGACAGGCGACAGGCAAAGTTTTCCGTCATTTATTTTCAATTCATGAATGGTGAACACTGTTCATTAAACACCTTAAAAATTAGAAAAATGTTGAAAAGAAAAAAATATCAAGTTTTCTAAAAGTCCTTCTCAGTCATCGCAGAGGCCCATGGGTCCAGTGTGATGGAGCAGAAGACCTATAGACTTCTGTTGTACTGGGGTAAACAGAAAGATGATAATGAGTCTACTGAGACGCATCTCTATATGAAGATTCTCACAAAGGCATGTGCAGAGCGTGAGACATGAAACATGAATGATAGTCAAATGCCACCCAGTGACCTTAGATCTCTATGATGGCCAGACAGAGGATCATCATTAGTAGTTACCCTTAGCTGGGGAGATACAATACTAAGATGAACAATCTCTCATTAGTAGTTACCCTCGGCTGAGGAGAAACAATACTAAGATGAACAATCTCTAAGTGAGAAAGCAGTACCCTGTCCCTTACTCGACTCTGGAAGCTGAGTTGCTTGTTAGCGAATTTCAACATGAATTGTGTCTAGCTGACAAAGTTATCGAGTACACAATAGTTACCCTTGAGCACCTGCATGTTAACCACAACAGGAGCGAAATGAAGTCCTCGTTTGGTGATAATGCCAGTACCGTGGTGGTGTTGCTCAACACCACCACTGGGTGCCTCAAAACCAAATCCGGCAACTCTCGGGAGGCCCAAAACGCTGCCATTAGTTTCAGGATGTTGATGAGGAGGTACCTATCGTCTCAGTCACACACCTGAAGACATTGGTCATACAGGTATGCGCTTATTACTCGGTCGATGCATCTGATAACAGACGCAAGTCTTGAGGAGAATATACAAGTATATTCAAGACTCCTGTTGATTGAACACCAGTCTAATTCCTTCCTCCTCATTTGAGAGAGGAAAAAGAATTAAGAACTGGAAGCATACCTCCTTCATTCTATAATGGAGAAAGTGAAGGGGAAGGTGTCCCAGGGGGAGGCTTCTATGGCGACATCAGGATACCAAAGACGACTAGCTCTTAACCAAATTGGCTGTTCCCGAAATGAGAACACAGGAGAGGCAGAAGTTTTATAGAAGATGGCCGAGACCTGGAAGGAAGCAGGTACCTCTTTTGAAAGATTGTTACTACCGGGTCTTGGATATGTTGTATCAAGTTCAGAGAGACAACAGACAACTCTTCTTTCAAGTACCAGTAGTAGGAGAATGTTTGTATGAGCGTTCTTCTATGTTCTACCTTCTTCCCAATACGAAATTAGGTTGAAAGAGAAATATGTATGTGCACTACTCTCGCAGAAGAGAAAGAAGGCTGGCTATTGCAGCCTGAGACTTATTCCTTGCCTGGAGGACAAAGTTGACGCCTTAGCACGTTCCTTGACTGCAGCAGTCTCCATTACTCCCCAAGAGAGAGAGGCAGAACCAAATAAAGGTTTGTTCTTAGGGTTCAAGACGACCTTGGGACTTATAAACTTATAATTAGGACAACGTCCCTTTTCTTAGCACGAGAATTGCCCACAGGTTGCTGACTGGTGCTGGGTAAGGATGAAATCTCATAAGGGACTGCCTGGAGGGAAACCATAGAGTGTCCTCCAGGCTTGTTGTCTCTTGTTGCAAGAGGGAATACCCTTCGTGGCAACGAGAAACGGCATAAGAACCGAGATTGATAAAGAAGAATCGCTCCTCTCACAGCAGCAGAGGGGAAAATGCTTGAGTAGGTGTCTCAAAACTCAGAATGAACTCGTCTGAAGAAAAGGAATTCAACTAGCCAAGAACGCCCTCCCAAGCAAGGAATGTGGTGCCCCTATGAAAACCTTTGTCTCTCCTGGAAGAGCAGTGGCCTCAATCAGAGATGATTATTCACAGGGGAAGCCCCAGTCCTATTCCCAAGATCGATGTGCTGATGAATCGACACAAAGATTTCTGTTGAATGAAAATCGAGGGTATTTGTATATCAAAGAAAGCCCTTGATTTTTCCTGAGGGGCAAAACTCCCGATTTCTTCTTGAAGGGAGATTCGACAGGACCCCATGAAACTTTTCCTCAACTACTCACATGTATGGCGAGACAATCCGAGGATCAATCTTGAGATACTAACCTTTGTAGCCAAATTCCGAAAAGAGACAAACTCATCAAAATTCTCTTTGTCCACCTTGCACCTCATGGAGCAATCAAGGAGGTCAAACAAACAGGTAAGGAGAACTCGCATTCCTACCTGTCCTGTTAGAGGAACCAGCAGGAGGGACAGATCGTGGGTGATTATCACTCGTGATGACCGCTGCATGGGAAGGAGGGTGCTCATGCCATTGCAAAGCACCAACCTGAGTAGAGCCAAAGATCTCCCATACAGGGCTGAGCACTCGATTGGGCTGAACGGAGTGAGCTGAGCAGTTCACGTAATGCGACTATGAGTGGTACTCGTCTATTAAGAACTGTCGGGTTCCTCAAATATGCACGAATCTCCTTCCAGGCCAAAGCCCCTAATGGAGAAATTTCAATAGAGATCTTTTCTGCTATCCTTCGTGCAAGGTCCAAGACATAATTTTTTAAAGTGAATTGTATTTTTCCTAACTTTACAAACCTGAGCCTTTACATTAGGAATTGCTTTACAGCAAAGCTGGAACATGGCCATTAAAACTTTTGAACAAGGTGGTATGCAATAACTACTGTCCAGTAGCTGCCTGGACGTAAACATTCCACTTTGCCTTTCAGCCCAGGTTTCAGATTGAGGGGTGACATGAGGTGGGCATTAGTGTATAGTTAGGGAAAATATAATTTACTTTAAAAAATTAGTTGTTTATACACGATATACAAACACTGTCCTTTACATAAGCCGCTACTCTTGGTCGAAAGAGCGAGGAGACAAGTGCCCTGCCTCTGACGAATTTATTGGAATATAAGAACTGCAAGATCAAGAGTCAGACTTCTGGACCTTTTCGAAATCAGTGCAGAATCGTAATTCATAAGAAAATGGCTGGGAAGATTGAATATTAAGAGTTGCAGGCATTAATGCAAAGATCCCAGGTTTGCCTTATTGCCAGTCTCCTTCCTCCCCTTGAAGGAGTGGGATTACTTCCATGATTCTAAAGAGAAAAATAGAAAGGAAGCTCAATGTACATGTATAGACTTACCGCATCAGACGCCAGTCCAGCAAGTGTAGGTTTGAGCCCTATTCTCAACCCAAAGGAAGAGAAGTCGAAGGAGGAGGAGGAGAGGCCAGTCACTCTTGAATCCTTCTAACCTCTAGAACTGCACACCTTAGGCGAGATGCAACCTGTCCTCTTAAAGGAGGCAGGTAAGAAAACACAACTTGTTGAGTAACCAACACTGGTCCAAGGAAAAAAGGTTCCAAGGACTTGTGGGCATAGACCCAAAGGAAGAAAGGCATGAATGTGGTCCTGATGAGATCACATCTATCTTCCAGTCCGGCATATTCTTCAAAGTACAAGGAAAGGACTAAACCACTAGGTACTGTGTGCTCTTAGGGAAGTGCACAGGTGACTCACCACCAGCTGCAGAGAACCTCCTACCGATCTCGCAAGACCAGGAGAAAGACGTGTCCTTAGAGACTTCTCCCTTGGTGAGTCAGTACTGGAGAAAGGTTATCGACATCAATGTCAAGGGTGTCGAGTCTTTTGCAAGTACAGCAACACGTCAGTTGAACAAAGTAATGATTGAGCTGGACCATCAAACACAAAGTCCAAGGCGCAGGGGATCTTGAAGGATTCAAGCCTGTCAACAGATGATGAATGATTCGGAGTTTATTACAACATACGAGACGGAGTCGAGACATGATAACCGCCTTTTGAAGGGTTGTTTTGAAGATGATCCATTAAAACTGTCTACTATTCTCTTCGCCAATGCCAGAGAGAGACGAGACGTGGTCTTGAAAAACAAAACTCAGCCTGATGATTCTCGCAAGGGTGTGCGCACCCTAAACAAGAGTCAAATGCTGTCTAGAGACATGAAGTCCATGTGATGGCAAGACAGAAGTTTCTCATCAGTAGTTGAATCTCAACTGAGGATTTATGTGAAAGACTAGGGCGAATGTGAACCTACGTCTCACAAAATCGAGTCTTCTCCAGGAACTACTGGCCCTGAGGAAGCAGCAACCTTGGGTATTGTGAGGGACCACAGGTCCCAGGAGACTGCTTGAAAAGCTACCATAGCAGTAGCTTCCAAGCTCTCTGCCTCTTGTGGTTAAGGGTTGTCCAAGTAGAAGCGCCTGTCGAGGTAGAGGAGGGGGATGCAGCTTGTCTGGTCTGTTGGCCCTAAGTGAATTCTCCTCGTCCTGAAACAAGATTGTTCACCTGGTCCAACACTCCTTTGGACAAGGAAGACCACGGTAAGGTAAACCTGTAGAGGCCCTAGGTTCCCTCTTTGGACCCCAGAACAACTCTAGTCACAAAGGGCGGTCTGAAGAAATCACCCATGTCCCTTCCCCTAGGTCATTGTGCTGATAAATCAGTGCCATGACCTCGGCAAATGTCCTCTGGATCTCGGGAGTGACCACATCCTGAGGGGAAGGACCGTCAAGTCCTTCTAGGATGTGTTCCTCCCTCGACCCTTTTCCTTCAGAAGGAAGAACCTCAGCAGACCCCCAAAGACCTTCCTGCATTACTCAAGCATATGACCTCTCGAGTCCCAAGACCATGCCGGGAACGTAAACTCTCGTCTCCTCACCCCTCCCGGTGTATCCTGAGAAAGTTGAAGGGACAAGTGAGGAATATCAGATGCTCCCACTTGCCCTGCTAGCAGAACTGAGTGAGTGGGCCACGAACGATGACTAACCAGCAGTGGTAATCAATTCTCAGGTCGAGAAGAGTACGGTGCTGTTGCATGGCAGAAGAAACACTAGCTGCCACCAGGAAACGTCATTCATGCAAACGTGACCGTGGACCAGGTGGAGAGTAGTGTTCACCTGTCTGATGAGCGAGTACTGTCCTCAAAGAGATAAAAACCTCTCGAGAGGACTGAATGGGGAACCTCCAACCGGTCTCACTGCATGCACGATCTCACGAGACCATCAAATCAACCCCAGGGAAAGAGGTATCACTGCATGAGCGATCACCAGTAGGGCAAGTCACCTGAGCAACGCACCCCTTCCACGCCGTGCCTGAGTCATGATGGTGACCAGACTCGGCATCACCGACTCTAGCTGCACGTTCGTCGATAGACTTACGTACATTTGGAGAACTTGTGAACAAAAACCCAAGATGGTACTAGTCTTAGAGGCAGAACCCAAGGAATAGGTGTAGGAGTACGGGCTGAAGCCTGAACTCCTATTGCCCTTGACTCACACACCCCTGGGGGTGACAAGACAGTTCCTATTCCTGAAGGAATAGGAGGACAGACCCTTAGAAGTCCCAGATCGAGATTTCTTGGTGGGGGGGGGGGGGGGGTTGAGAACCTTCTTCCTCGGCAGGGGAGCTTTGGAAGATGAAGGGGAGGAGGCAGCAGATGAGGAAGACGGCAACACTTTACTCTTTATTTTTCTTCTTGGACTTCTTCTTTGCCAGTTTCCTCAGAATGGTGGTCAGATCCCCTCATCCAAGGTGCCACTGAAGCAGCTGCCAAAGCAGCAGGCTCCAAGGCAGCAGGAACAGATGTCAATACTGCAACAGCACTCGCACAATCAGGGAATGGTACACCAGTAGGCACAGGCTGGAACACTACAGGAGGAAGGTCCAATGGGCATGGTACCCTGGGAGGTTGCTCAACATAGTCGCAGAGGGAGACAAGACAGCGTAACCTGGAGGAGGCAGGAATGGATCTGCTTTTGGCGTATGTGGCCCAGAAGCATCAACACCAAAGGTGTTACAGTGGTAACATGTTGAGTGTACATCAAATTGTGGTAGGTCCACAGACCCAGACCCAGATACAGACGCCATCGTTGTCGTCTCCACTGCAGATCCATGTGTCACGGGGCAGACGTAAAATGTGCCATTAGCCCGTGGAGCAAAGGAATACCAGGCAGTCCCAGCTTCAGCCATGCCTGGTGCAAGTCTCCAACTGCAGAAGCCGCCATACCTGAAGGAGCAAAAGTCAGGTTAGAAGATGTCTCTATACGCCTCGAGGGGGACCTCAGAGGAGGGGGAAAGATCACCTTTGGAGGAGGGGGAAGGATCCCCCTCGGAGCAAGCAGCGGCTCCTGAGTACAACTCTGAGTTGGCAGCCCTCCCCCCTATTCTACACTCAATGAATCAAACGAAGAAGCAGGGGGAGAAATTCCCCCCGAAGGGGAAATGGCAAGTCGAGGAAGCTTACCAGGAAGGAGAAAGGACAACAAAGGATTGACCACCAACGGAGTCGTCAGGTGCACATAACCCTCAGACGAAGCCTTGGAAGCCTTCCCCCGGGATCACTTCCTCCCCTCATACCTTCCCCACTGCTCTGACGACCAGGAGATACAAACATTGCAGGGGTTTGATCTATCACACTCACGCCCTCTGCACTTCACACAGAGCATGAGGATTTATTTCCACTCGGGAGCGAAAGCTGCCACATTTTCTAACCCCTACTCCAGGAGAAATGCGCTGAGAGAATGGGGGCTGTTTAGACTTATGCAAGTCCTGGGTTTGTATGTTACTTTCAATAAATCAAACAAAAATGCAAACACACAACATATTCACAAAACAAGGAAAGATCGTAAAAAGTAGTAGAAAATCTCCAAACGACAACAATAGGGCAGAGAGCGAAAGCACATCTGCTCACAACGGTGGCTGAAAGCAAAGTGGAATGTTTACTTCCAGTCAGGCAGGTCTCCCAACTACCGGACAAGCGGTTACTGCCTAACTTCCTTGTTAAATCTTCAACGGCTGAATTCCAGCCTACGCTGAAAGTAATTCTTAATGTAAAGGAACAAGGGTTTGTATAATGTAGGAACATTGAATCGCCCATGCTTTTGCACCCCTGATCTTCCACTCCCCCCAAAAACTGGTGCAGCCTGACGTCTACGGGCATGCAAAGGACAGGAACATTACTTGTTTGTAGGCTTAGCTGTGGCTCTTGACATGGACTTAGAAGGTGAGTGAAGGTTGGCACGAGGTCTAGTGAACGGGCAAGGCTTTCCCCATGAAAAGGCTGCTTCTGAAGTGGCAAAATAGATTTGGCGGGGGTTCAAACTGCAATCAAGGACTGGGGGTGCTTAGTGGATTGCACAAGCAAATCCGTAGTAGATGTTTTTCCGAGCAATGAGAGGATATCTTGCACTGCAATAGGTGCAACTTATCAAGTGGAGAGAACATTAGAGCAGACTTCTGGGTCGTCGTCACCCCTTTTGTGGTAAAGGAGCGCCAAAGCTCCGGCTTCTTTAACACTCCCAAGGCAAACAAGAATGCTATTTTATCTGCACCATCTCTAATAGCCTTATCAGAGCAGAGAACTCCCAAACTGTCCTCCCGAAGATCCTCAGAAAGCAAAGGGCAGTCCTCCAACTTCCTTGCCAACATTCCAATCGACCAGTCCATAAAACTGAAGTTTTCCAAGACTTTAAAGAGGTTGCAAACCAGATGGTTGATTTCCAACAAAGAAAAGATTGCAGCCAAAAACGCCACTCTCTTATTTGAGTCCACAAGGCCAGAGAAGTTCCCCTGGGAGGAGACAGAATCTCCCAAGGAAGGAGCTTCCCCGGTTACATAAAAGGTAACGCTTCTTTATGAGCAATGAAGGAAGGAAGGCGAAAGATGCTTTATCTTGTTCCCTCTTAGCAAACAGCCACTCATCCACCTAGCAAAGAGCCTTCCTAGCTGCAGGGGAGAGGGCTAACTTAGGAAGGAGATCTTCTGACAGTTTCATTTTCTTCATGAGGATGCTCAAAGGAGGCGAACTAGGAGTGGCAGGTGCGAAATGGTCCTGAAAATAATCCTAAAAAAACCTCATTAAAGAAGCGTGTGCTGATGGAGGTTGAGCCGAGCCCTGTTCCATAAACTGCTTTTGCTCGTTCTTGTTTTTCATTATCTGAAGACACAGGTGACAGTGCCGGTTGTTCCTTCTTTGATGACACCATCTTACCCTTAAAAGACAGCAATTCTTCAAAGTGATGTCAAAAAGGTGCCAAAGCGGGCTCTGCAGGCTGGGATTGATCCGTGCAAACAGTTGACAAAGACTTAGTCGTGACATTGAAGCAGGCCCCAAACTCGCAGTTGAAGTCTGTCGAGTCAACTGAAAACAAACCAACCGTTCAGTTTGCACCAACACCTATCTCTCCTTAGTTGAGTTCGCTGAGTAGAGAGTCGAAGCGTGATAATCGTAAGTCGAAACAGTACGACTACAAGATGGGCAAGGACGGGAAACTGTATCCCTAGATCTGTTGGCAGGGATAGGGAACTCATCTACTGTTGATGACCTCTTAAGAGGGTGAGAGGTCAAAAGCCAACGATGCAAACCCGAAGAGGAACCACTGGAGTCCAATGACAACTGCGCACTAACAAAGACGCCTTTCCAGTGGTGCTCATTCGAAACCTGATAACACTTAAGGATTGACGGAGGAAGCGACTCCCCGTGGGCAAGCCCTGCCAGTCTCCCCTAGACCTTCGGTATGTCTTCTCATCGAGGTGGGGGAGCAGGACAGTGATCTTTGTCTAGGAGAACTGGGGGGACGGACAGCTAACCCCTCAGATATCACTGCAATATCACTTCACTTTCCTCCATGAACAATTTCATGCAGGAACCCAACTACATCATAGTGCTAGGCAAATAGTACTCTAAACTTCCTCTCAAACCTTGAAGCGCCTCAACGGTGTGATCGGTATGGTCTTAGCCTGCCACCTCAGTGGCCGCGAGTTTGATTCTCGGGCATTCCACTGAGGGGTGAGAGATGTGTATTTCTGGTGATAGAAGTTCACTCTTGACGTGGTTCGGAAGTCACGTAAAGCCGTTGGTCCCATTGCTGAATAACCACTGGTTTCATGCAACGTAAAAATACCATACCATCAAACCATCTCAAACCTTGATTTGAGGCTGGCAATGGTATCAGAAACTGCAACATGAGAAGCTGGCAAAGGAGTAGGACTGAGAATAGGGAGAGATTTACAGGAACAGGAAAAGCAGGAGTAGAGTCTGCCAATACAGGGAGGGGAGAAGAAGCTACTCTAGCCTTACTAGTATCAGCTCTAAGGGCTGCCTTCCTCTTTCCATTTTGAACCACTTTCTTATTATGGGAAATGCACAGTTTCCACTTCTCATCCCAATCCTGACATACAGAACATCTTAATTCCCTTGAACACTCCTGACCCTACATTTAGTACACATAGAGTGGGGTTCATATACTTTCTTTACTAATCTAGCTATGCAGCCATCTGCACGAAATCTAACTCCAGATAGGCTTGAATCATACATATTCAAGCAAAAACAGGCAGCAAACTAAACAAAATAAGCTAAGCTAATTTGAAAAAAAAACAACCACAACGAAATTGTACATCACCAGTAACCATGAAAGCCAAAAAACTATCCAAATGATGATGAAGGTCTGCAGAGCTACCAATATTACCCAGGAGCCCGTAGAAATCCAATTTTAGGGGTGCCATGTTGCCATACCTGTTTGCTGGAAGTGATCGGTAACTGGTTACCTACACTAGCAATGGTGGCACCACTGCAAGTTTGAATTTTGGTCTGCTGCGATAGGTATCCTACAGCTGAATAATTGCTTGGTAAGACCTTGAATGAAAATACACAAATTTAATTCAAAGAACTAGAAAGATGCCACTGGGAAAGGTGAAAAACACAATCAACAGCAGTCAGGCAGAGAGGTGGATACACATCCTCACTCGACAGCAGCAAAAAGTAAATTAGAATGTTTACGTCCAGTCGGGACTGGACCACCGACTACCGGACAGTAGTTAACTGCCTAAGTACCTTGTTTGAAAGCTCAACGACTGATTTACAGCCTTTGTTGAAAGTAATTCCTAATGTAAAGGATTGAGGGTTTGTATAACGTGTAGGACCAAATGCAAGACCCCCTTATGAGAATGCGTATTGGATCCACCCTTGAAGACCTGCAGCAAGAACCACTCCTCGGAGAGATGCATTCCCTTAGAAATTCCTAAGAGCTTTCAAAGGGGAAACTTCTCCGTTTCTCTAGATGTTCTAATCCTCAGAATCGAGACATCAGGTAGGAACCTGCCGAGCACTCAACGAGTGCTAGTGGTCGCGTTGGCAGGAAGATATGAAACACGTGAATCTCTTGCCCTTTCTCTCACCCTGTGCCTGAACTGGGACGGTGAGAGGTCTCTCCATCAACAGTTTGTGAAGCTTGTGAATTGTTAGAAACGCAATTATTTAGAATGACTAGCGAATGAGTGCCCGTCCAGAGATGAACCTTAAAGGTGAGTTTACACTAGGCTTCACGGCACCCTTCATAAGTCACATCTACCAGCATATGCCCACACCTGGATGACATAACGTGCTGCACAGCTGTTACGGATTGGGATCCACTCAGGCTCTTTATTACAATAAACTAAAAGGATTCAACACCAACAGAACACAAGTTTATTCACAAAGATAAATGCAGAATGGTTCCTCCTATTTACATAACAAAGTTAATTCTAACTACATGAAAAGGGGGAACAGTGTGGTAATGAAATACTTGCTGGCCAGTAAAATAGCTGCTGAGATCAGTGCTTGATACGATGGCTTCACGAGGAGACAGTAAAAGCTTTAGATGGGCTTCTTAACTTTGCACTGCAGGAAGGAATGACTTGGTCTTGAAACTCGAAGGGCAGGTTACTTCTCAAAACTACTTGCAGGATGTTTCTTCTCTGAAAGGGTTTGCTAGTCGTCGGGATCTCTCTCTCAGACTATGAACTTAACTTTCTTGTTTCTGTTCCCACTCTCTCTCTCATGCATCCTCTTCCCTCTCTCGTACTCCTCCTCTCTTATCCTTTGTCTCTTCCTTCTTCTCTTCTTTTTACATCCTCAGAGTCCTATATATATATATATATATATATATATATATTATATATCTATATATATATATCATATATTATATATATATATATATATATATATGTAGTATATATATACGTATGGGGTTTGGCCTGATGCCCCAAACATAAGAGAAAAATATTAAGAGGGAAAATATGGAAAATAGAGCACTTCTGACTTTCCTTAGATAACTATAAAAGGGGTTGATTTGGTTCTGGAAGGTCACCAGGAATACTCAGCTGATCAATTTACATTACATTTATTTACAAGACAGTTGAATGGTCTGAGTTAAAGGCAAGGCATATAGCCACGTAGGAAGAGCGCTGTATAATGTCTGGATTGCTCCTACCTTTCACAATGGAAAAACTGGCCAAAATCAACATCTAATTCAATGCTGGGTTCCACAATTGATATTAGGTATCTCGCAGTAAGGAAGCGCTGACGAGGAGACGTAGTACGTGACTCAGCAAATCTGGAAATGAGTCCAAGATTAACCACCACATAAAATAAGGACTTCTTGCACAATATTTCAGCTACAATGTCAGTCACTTCTCTAACACACACTGGGGGAGGAACTCTTAGTGTTTAAATGAAATATTCAATGAAGACTTAATCTTGGACAGGTCACAGGGGGTAACACTTGCCCTGATGATGGACAAAGGGATTTCAGTAGAGAAGTGATAAAAGGGAGATTTGAAATGGAAATAGCAAGATTCGTCTTGGAGGAATAGGGCCGGTTGGATTTTGCACCTTCGAGACGTACCTTTAATCCTTAGAGGCTTGAACATGTGTTGTGGTGTCTGTGGAGGGCTCCAACCAGCGTTGACGAAACAAAGGGCTGACTTCAGTCAGAGAGAGGGCTAGCTTGGACTGGGGCAAGACCAGGGCATTTCCAAGCGGCCTGGGATTAAACACAGCCTACAGCATTGTCTGGAAGGATGCAAAAACACAGCCAGCAGATTTGTGGGAAAAGAGGTCTTAAGCTAGGAATTCCTAAAGCCCACCTCGAAGCCTATATAACCTATACAAACTGCCTTTCTTACTCTAGACACTAGGCCTAGTCGTTAATGGCTTATTTTCTCCCAGACCGGACATGCCAACCCCCCCCCCCCCAAGTTATAAAGATGGGGGTAAAATGGCTGCCCTTTTAGCAAATATTAAAAATTACGGATACTGGGAAGACGAGGCGATCAAAATCCGTAAAAGCTCCCCCTGTTAAGAAGGCATTCACTCCCTTTTGGGCGTGAAGGCCTCGACTCAATAAGTTGATCGCCTCAACTAAACAGTTCTCCTACTCTAACTGAGGTTTTAGAGCAGCGATACAGCTAACTACAATGACCTACCTAACTTATAGGTGGAGATGCTAAGTGTACTAACTTACCAAATTAATGTAGACTAGCCTAAGTGAGAACTACTGGTCATCTGTGAAGACAGTCTATTCTACCCTTATTTAAGGTTACTTTGAAAATTCTACTTGCTACTACCCTAATGCCCTGGTACTAAATTATTAGCCTAACCTACTCTATGCACTTAATTAAGAGGATGCAATCATTCCAGAATGTGGTACTCAATAATGGAGGATTATGGAACCTGAATTGTTAAAATATGTAAGATGAGGTAATGATGCGTGAGGGTGATGAGTGGTTAGTAGTGTACCAGGATGGAAATTTAATGAGGTAATCATGACATTTAGGTGAGGGTTAGTTTTACAAGTTCTAGGGGTTAGAAAGTTAGTCTACTGGCAGAGATCGGGCTGGGTACCTTCTCTGGGTAGGTGCCAGGATCACTATGCAAATTAATGTGACACTGTACCTAGGGTACAGGTGCCAAGGAGAGTATGTGGCTCTTCTGTGTTAGTTTGTTAATTTGTGTCACTTTTCTTCTTCTTATTCCTCCAGGGCCTGGCTACATCAGTCCTAGGAGTTGACGGAGGCACCAACTCTGGGGAAAGGCCAGAAACGCAGTCAGCAGCAGAGGCAGTGGTAGCCCGAGTGACTACAGGCAAACACCCTACTTCGGCATCTGCAGCAGCCGTCATAGAGGTGGAACCTACTGCAGGGGAGGCCCTCACTTCGGCTGCTGCGACAGCCATCGTAAGGGTAAGACTCCAGGCTGACTCCTGGTCGGGCAGTTCCTGGTCGTCCAGAGAAGGTGTAATGGTGGGGTCTGCCGGAGGTTCATCCTCGGCCGACAGAGGTGATGTTGAAGAAGAAGCGTCTAGGGTTGGAGAGTGGCAATGGGCTATTTTAAGCTCCTTGCCTGTTGGAGGATCTCTTGTAGGAGGATCCTTGATTAGGTTAGGCACCAGCGCTAGATCGGGGTCAGGCGCAGAGGTCAAGGTTTGAGGTGTCTCTATGTCCAGGCTGGACGGAGCTTGGCATTGCTCAGTGCTGCCAAGTGGCACTGGCAGAGAGTTGACGTCAGGCGTACCTGGGACAGGTACTGGAGGTGCCATACCTCTCAGCGTGCCTGTGGTGATGTGAGACAGAGATTCCTGTCTTTGGCGGAAGGCTGAGCCTTTTTGAGAATAGACAGTGTCCACTGCTGGTAGCTTGCTAGGGCACCTAGGCCAATTCGTGGAGTGCCCTATTACGTTGCAGGTTTTGCAGCGGAACTGTGAAGGGTCGAGCTCCCTTTGTGGTGAGGGAGGTGACCTTTTGTAGTGGGTCTCGCTTGAGGCCAGAGACCTGGGCCTTAGAATGCACGCGGAGTCCCCCTTCTGTCGACCAGGTGGGTGAGCAGAAGGTAGTGCGGAAGGGGGTACGCCCGCCACAAGGGCAGTGTCCCGTCTGGTGGTATTGAGGTAGTGGAGGTAGCTTGGGCCTGGAGAGGTGTGGGTGAGGGACATACCCAGAGGAGGTCCCGTCCCAATAGGAAACCTACTCTATGCATAATTGTACTCACTACGCCCAGGCGGTGAGGTTTGGTGCACCAAGGAGTGGTGACCTGCAGGACGACTGTGGGAACGATCTTGGACTGGCCTTCGATCCGAGTTATCGCCCACCTGGTGTGCTCGTCAACAATGGCACTGGCTGGCACTTGGTCCCAGTCTATAAGACAGATCGGAGCCGGTATCTACCGTAACCAGCAGGGTCACTGGTAGGGTAGAGCCATCCAGGGGTGCCACTGTGACTGAAGTGGTCCACAACCGCTCAGGGTGAGACCTAGACTCTGGCATAATGGCCGAGGTCGTTGTGGCACTGATCAGGTGGACGTGCCTGGTCGAGGGCACATGCTTTGGGCACCCGGGATATCCGGTCCGGCAGAGTAGTGCCCTGTAGCCCCACAGGCTTTGCAGGAGCCCCTCTGCTGGGCTGGTCTCCGTATGGTGTCTGACTGGTCTTGAGAGGAGGAGGCACCATTCATTGGCATAGGAGGGTTCTGAGGAAGTTGGTGGTTGGCGGTTCTCTTGAGGCGGCACTCTGCTGCGAGGTGACCCACCTTCTTGCAGAAGTTGCAAGTCGGGGGGGGCTTCCATGGTGTCCGTTCTTCGGGCGAGTGGATCCTGAGAGATGACTTGGTGGTACTATGCGCCAGTGTGAGGTGCTGTAAGACAGGTGGAATGTTTCCCAGTTGTCAGCCATGCGGCAAGCTTCCGCAAGTGCGTTGTGTTGCTTGTCGTTAAGGTGCACTGCGAATGGTCCATGATCCTGTTAAACAGGTCCTGGAACTCAGTGCACGACATGGCCTCGAGCCAGCGCTCTCCGGCTTGGGCCTTGTGATAGGAGAAGTCACTCCAGGCCCAACCAACTTCCTTGGCCTGACCACGGAAACACTGTCTCCATCTCTCAGGGGTGATTTCATAAGCCCTTGTAATGACCTGGCGGACTTCCACCATGCCCCCTCGCTGACCCTGATCCAGTGAGCGGAGAGCAGTCTTTGCCTTACCATCCAGGTGCTTGGCAAGCAGGGCGGCCCTCTCTATTTCAGTGGTAACATAGTTCTTGAATAGGGCTTCTTCCAGCCATACCTCGGGCTCATCTTCCGTCCATTTCGGTATTAGAGAGCATTAATGCTCGCAATTGGATTGTGTGACACCATAGGTGTGGGGCTGGAAGCTGGCTGCATGGCTAGGGCTTTGGCACTCACCTGTTGTGCCCTTGCCATCTCGATTTCCTTCTCCTTGAGAGCTAGCTCATGCTTTCTCTCCTCTTCTCTTGCCTTCCTCTCTGCTTCCTTCTCTTTCCTCTCTGCTTCTTTCTCTTTTCTCTCTTCTTCTCTGGATGCTTGTTCTCGCTGGAGTAGATCGTCCATCTGCCCTTTCACCCACTGGGTGACTTCCTGTCCAGTGTAACCAGAGTTCTGGCCCAGAGTCATGAGGGCTTGGAGCCTCTCTAGCTCCATGGATATGGTTTGGTAGGAAGCAGGGGAAGACATTTTCCTCGGGCTGCAGTAGGCGGTCAGCTAAATTTGAAAGGAGAGCCCGGAAAGGGTACTGGATGGGAGTGCCTATTTGGTAAGGTGGCACTCACCTAGAAATGGGCTCTGCAAATGAAGGTAATGAAATGTTTGAAAGACTGGGTGCTCTGTGGCACTTGGGAAGTGTCCCGTAAGTAGGTGGCACTTCTTGAATGGCACCTTCTAAGGAGGTGATAAAATCTAATGGAGTGTGCCGTGTAGAGGTCACACTGATGTGCGTAATTTGGGCAATCCTAATGATGGATGCACAGAATGGGAAACCTGTAGGTCCTATACAGGTGCATGGCACTTATGGAGGCGTTCTTTGGCAGCACTATTAGAGTGCTGATGTAGCGGCCTTATGGAGGCTTCCTTGGAAAGCACTAGTGTGCTGGTATAGCGGCACTAGAGGAGGCGTTCCTTTGGCGAGTGATCCGGAAGGATAAGAATCCTTACGCACAGAAACACTAATGAAATGGGCGTTCCATAATGACGGATACGCAGGTAAAGAGCTACCTGTACGTCTGATACAGGTGCAGTGGCACTTATGGAGGCGTTCCTTGGACAGCACTGGTTGTGTGCTGGTACTGCGGCACTTACGGAGGCGTTCCTTTGGTGAGTGATCCGTAAGGATAAGAATCCTTACGCATGGAAACACTAATGAAATGGGCATTCTGTAATGACGGATACGCAGATAAATAGCTACCTGTACATCTGTACAGGTGCAATGGCACTTATAGAGGCGTTCCTTGGTTGCACTGGTAACGTGCTGGTGTGTCCTGTCGGACGACACTAAATGCAGTATACTCAAATATACTAAACAGAAATGACACTCTGTTCGTGGCAGAGTGTAATGGTGGAGGAGAGAAAGTAAAAGGGGGAATACTTTAGCAGCCAGTCGATGGACAGTGTCACGGATTAGTGGCACTGTAAAATGGTAGGCCCTGACGTGCACTGGTGGTGGCCAGTCCTAGACTGGTAGCGGCTTCCTTGTATGGAAGAAATGAGGTTGCGTTGGCACTCTGCGCAGGTTGTGCTTGTGGTATACGCAAGTCTTTTGTAATAAAAAAATGGAAAAGACCACTCGGGCAACGACAGGTAACAGTAAATCAAAAATGCTCAGTCCTTGGCTGAAGTACTCAGCAAATGAATAAATGCTTGCAATACTGCAATGGACACGGGCGGGTATCACGCTCCGTGTAAATGAAAGTCACAAGAGGCTAAAGTAATGGTAATGCTGCATGCGTAAGTAATGAATGCAGTACTCTTGGCTTTTTGAATAATGGGTCCTCTCTCTCTCTCTCTCTCTCTCTCTCCGGTTCGATATTCTCTCTCCCTCTTTCTCTTGCTCGATATCTCTTCTCTCTCTCTCTCTCTCTCTGGGAGCGTAAAATATGATAAATGACGAACTCCTTTGTATTTCTATGAACTAATGATTTTGATTTAAATATGACTCAATCTGCGTTGAATTATTTCCTTACGCTCAAGTTTAATGAAAGAATTGCTTTAGAATAAATTTTGTAAATAGAACGCACTAGCGATGAACGATTTTTACGTTACTTGTAAGTAGTTTGTGTTATAATATTGTGGCGGGATCACAAGCTAGAAAAAAAAGCCGCAGAATCCCCCCCACATATACCTAATCAGTCCAGCTGCCCAACTCACCCCAGTCACACTTTCTACTTTACACTTCAGAATACAGCAGGACAGTTGACCTAACAGCTACACAAAAACAAAACAAAACACAAAACAAAAACAACACAAAACACACTTACTTACCAACATTCCACTACCTCCGGGGCTATCCTGTGCTGTCTGCTGGTCGAGGACACAACAACAACCAACAACAACCACCAAGGACCACAACTACACAACAACAACCAAGGAACACAACCACAAAACAACTCAAAAACACAACAACCACCAAAGAACACAACCACCAAACAACACAGCAACCAACCAAGAAACACAACCTCACATATCACAACAAAACACAACAAAAGACCACTGCACAACAACAACCAAAGAACACAACCACCAAACAACACAGCAATACAACAAAAGACCAACGCACAAACAATTAACAACAACAAAAAACCAACAACACAAAAAGGCAACACAAACACCTACTAACAACTTCAAGAAATCACAACAGCTCCCAACAACAACCCTCAACCATAACAACTCACAATAACCTAACAAAAAAACTCACAAGCACAACAATCCAACAACACAGCTCTAAATCAATTAACATCAGACTTAAGAATAATCAACAACAAATCAACAACGCACAACTGAAACGAATTTCACCGCCTTCACTAGATCGCTGCCGATACCACCGACTATCACCAGTTTTGACTTAAGACTGACTCAAAAACTCTCACTCAAAACATAGACCTCCAACAGCAAACAGCCCAGAACCTACCAACAACCAATTCAGCCACTAACCATCCATACAGCAATTACACCCTCTCTCTCTCTCTCTCTCTCTCTCTCTCTCTCTCTCTCTCTCTCTCACTCTCTCTCTCTCTCTCTCACACACACACACACAGACGTTGTCAAATGGAACTTCATAACTCCTCCATATTTCCTCCCCTGTTACATTTGACAACGTCTCCTTTCACTCACAACACCCACACTAAATAGCCTTCCGCAACACCCACGGACGCTCAGGTGCAGGTCTCCTGGATCTCGTTTGAGGGCCCTCATACACACACTCAGTTACACCACCACCAACTTCTCCCAGACCACTTCCAGTCAGACTACCATTACTATCTCCCTCACTACCATCATCCCAAATCCCATTCACTATCTCATCTACCCCTTCTAACTCTTGTCCGAACATCTCTCGTAACTCTGCCACCAAATCACTTACCTCATTTACACTCCTGGCAAACTCCTGAAGAGACTCATTCATAATGCCAACTACATCCTTACTACCCGATTCCCTTCCTGGTGAGACTCCACTAAACCCTGACAATTCAAACCCACACACGCTATATGTATCATTACTCCCCCCAAAGTCATCTGTATTACACTGCGTAGCCTTATCCACCAATTTTACCCTAACACTAACCCCTCTATCATGCAGCTTACCTTTCTCCCTTTCATTCCCTTTCCTTACCTTTTTCCGCTTCCTTCCATACTCAACCAACACCAACTGCCGATCTTCCAGACCCATTTGCTCACTGACACTCGGCTCACATTTATTCACTTTCAACCACTCACTCATCGCATTCTCCCGAACATACTGTCGCATACTAGAGGACCCACCCAACTGAATCCCCTTAACACCTAGTTTCCCAAATTCCCAACCTGACTCATCCTCTTTCGCCTACACACACTTGCTACATGACCTTCCATTCCACATTCAACACATTTCCCACGCTGTTCTTTACACATCCTAGCATAATGGCCATTCGTCCCACAGTTGCCGCAAACTATGTTCATACGGGTACCCCGACATCCACTAGCGACGTGCCCTGCCTGTCCACACCTATAACATTTAATATCCCTATCTTTCTTACGCTCACTCACCAAATGCCCTGTGTGCCCACACCCAAAGCAAGCTCCTAACGCCCAACGACATTCATTCTTCCTGTGTCCTGGCTTACCACATCTATAACACTGATCTCGCTCACAACTAACTGACCCTACTCTTCCAACACTCGCACTCCTATCTCTTTTAGGGCTAACTACACTCACATTACTTGCCCTAACACTCCTATCTACTACTCGCTCTGCCATTCGCCTTGGCCCTTCCAAAACTGCCTCCCTATAGCTTTTAAACTCCGGTACAACCTCAGCTACTTCAGTCCTAACACTAACACTTCTACTCTCTTTCATACACCTATCTAACTCGTAATCCTCTACTATTTCTAAAATGTCGTTCCAGGTTAACCTTTCATTCGTCCATTGCATTTTCTCCTTACGCTTCAGATTTATAAACTCATATACACTCTCTGGTACAGTGTGCCAACAACTTTCGCACTAACTCCTTACACTCATTTATCCCTTCGTCCCCAAACTTTTTCCTAGCTAATGTTTCTAACCTACAGACATACATCGACAACGACTCACCAACATTCATTCTTGCCTCCTCAAAATCTTGCTTCCTCCTATATCTAACGCTACTCCTTATCCTCTTTGCCTGTTCTACAATCCTAGCTTTTACACTCTCATACGGCACATTCCCTACACTCATAATTACCCTATACATATTCAACAAAAATCCCGTCAAAAAGTTACCTAACTCCCTTGCCCAGACTCTCTTGTTATCCCCATACTTTGCCTCACAATACCTCTCATATTACTCAAAAAAAGTCCCTTATGTCCCTACTACCATGTTCCTCGTATTGTGCACATCGGGGTACCTCTCTCATATACACAGCCTTTCGTACTTCCCGCTCACTCTCACTCTCACTTTCGCTACTTTCATTCTGACCCCTCTTTCCCTCTTCTGAATACAGCGAATCCACTTCCATACTCACGTCCATACCCCTAACTACGCTCTTCTTACCCTTCTTCTTTCTACCTACCTGTTTCCACTCACCGCTATCCAAATCACTCTCAGCCCTTTCCCCAATGTATTCTGTCATAGTCTCATCCTGTCCATTACCCTTACTAACCTTCTTTCCCTTAGTCTTCTTCTTTTCCTCAGCCACTTTCTTATTCTTGTCTTCAGATTTATCCTTATCCTGTGTCTTCCCCTTCTTTCCCTTACCTATCACAACCGAATCCCCTTCTTCACTTGTACACTCATCCACTCGCTCTTTTGCTTCCTTTACCACTCCTGGCCCGTCACAAGACCCAGTAGGCCTACCTCCTACAGCTCCCTCTCCCACGAATCCCTTCATCATTTCCTGCATCATCTCTTGCACTGCATTCATCATTACCCCCAATTTTTCATCCATTTTCTCAACCATTCTCTCTTCCGCTCCTTTCACCTCTTCTTTCATTTCCACTTTCGCACTCCTTAACATTCCTCTCATTTCCTCTAACTCCCTCTTCTGCTCCTCACACTCTACCCTCAACCTCTCATTCTCCACTTCCAGCCTTCCCTTAGCTTCCCTCGCCAACCTCAGCTCCTCCTTCAGCCTCTCTATCTCCTTCAACCCTTCCATCCTCACTTTCTCCACCAATCACACAATTCAACACCCCAATTGCCCTGCAGCTGCCGCACCAACAGTCCCTGTTCGGGCGCCAAAAAATAATGTGGCGGGATCACAAGCTAGAAAAAAAAGCCGCAGAATCCCCCCCACATATACCTAATCAGTCCAGCTGCCCAACTCACCCCAGTCACACTTTCTACTTTACACTTCAGAATACAGCAGGACAGTTGACCTAACAGCTACACAAAAACAAAACAAAACACAAAACAAAAACAACACAAAACACACTTACTTACCAACATTCCAGTACCTCCGGGGCTATCCTGTGCTGTCTGCTGGTCGAGGACACAACAACAACCAACAACAACCACCAAGGACCACAACTACACAACAACAACCAAGGAACACAACCACAAAACAACTCAAAAAACACAACAACCACCAGAACACAACCACCAAACAACACAGCAACCAACCAAGAAACACAACCTCACATATCACAACAAAAGACCACTGCACAACAACAACCAAAGAACACAACCACCAAACAACACAGCAATACAACAAAAGACCAACGCACAAACAATTAACAACAACCAACAACACAGGCAACACAAACACCTACTAACAACTTCAAGAAATCACAACAGCTCCCAACAACAACCCTCAACCATAACAACTCACAATAACCTAACAAAAAAACTCACAAGCACAACAATCCAACAACACAGCTCTAAATCAATTAACATCAGACTTAAGAATAATCAACAACAAATCAACAACACACAACTGAAACGTATTTCACCGCCTTCACTAGATCGCTGCCGATACCACCGACTATCACCAGTTTTGACTTAAGACTGACTCAAAAACTCTCACTCAAAACATAGACCTCCAACAGCAAACAGCCCAGAACCTACCAACAACCAATTCAGCCACTAACCATCCATACAGCAATTACAAACCCTCTCTCTCTCTCTCTCCTCTCCTCTTCTCCCTCTCTCTCTCGTCTTCTCTCTCTCTCTCTCTCTCTCTCTCTCTCTCTCTCTCTCTCTCTCTCTCTCTCTCACACACACACACAGACGTTGTCAAATGGAACTTCATAACTCCTCCATAATATGAGTGATTTACAATGATGCGTTTACTTTAACAATTCTTTTAATGTAATTTGTTAAGATTTATATTTACTTTACATAAGGTAACTAGCTCCCTGTGACAATTGAAATGACGGTAAGGATTTTGAAGAAATGTTAGCAAAACATTTGTAAATAACAAAGGTTACGGTAAGGTGTAAACTTTTGCTCAGCGAGCGAGTGAGCGATGCTAAATGAAACAGGCGGGAGGTGAGCAGAGTCTGGCTGCTACATGCGATGTTGAAACAGCTGATCGGTCACTGTAAACGAGAGCGGTTTACAACGAAGAAATTCTAATTTCTTATTGAAAACGAATTAACATTAGTATGGAGATTAATATTATTTACGTTAAAATCTCAAGATTTACGTTATTTGGCTTAAATCATTGAGATAAAGCTTTAGGTGGTGAATGAATGCCTTTGTGAACAAAGAGATGGCTGGCACCGGGAGTGTCCCACGCGAGCTGGAAGGCTAAGGCTAATGCTAAGGTCACACATTCATGTATCAACGCACGCATGCTCACGCATGAGCAGAAATTGGTAGTTGGCAACAGCTTATATCAGTAAACCGTAAATGTAACATAAAACATACGCAAAATCATAGACGTACAGTGACGGGTCGTCCGGGCTCTAAGCTCCGCCCACTAGGGCGCCGTCGCCCACTTCAGTTTTGAAATGTTCAAAACAAGTCGTGAGTGGTCACGCCAAATGTCACCTGACGTAGCTCCAGGCATGCAAGTGGGACCCACGGTGACTGCTGCGGGGTAGGCGCTAGGGTCACCTGCTTCGTTCGCCGTTGTTGTTTTCTTTCCGCTGCGAAGCACGTGGGCCTCCTAATTGCGCTGTAACCTACGGGGAAACCGATTCGCACATTTACAGCCCTGTACAACATGGCAACGCTGTAGTGTGGTATAAAAGGTCAGGTTAGCGCTCAATACAACAACATTAACCCTCAGGTCAGTTGTTGTTTCTGTCTCCCGAGACCAGCGGTTTCCTCCAAGTACTCTCCACAACGCCCTTCAAGATGCCAAACCTCCTAAAACGACCAAGGAAGGGACCATCAACGTCACATCTTCTTGCAGGACCTTCTTTCGGCCCGGAGAAGACTCCTATATACAGCCACTCCTGCAGACACTCAGGTCGAGGAAATGTCATCTCCACCTACAGGAGTCGGAGTTGGATGAGATACAAAGTGATGACAGCGACACGGAAGACGACTGACGGACAGGGAGAAGTGTATATTGAACATATTCTACTTCCTCAAGCCTCACATTGTTCGTCAGAAGAAGCCCAAGATATTGGGACTTCCAATGGTATGTATATTATAACGACGTGAAGTGGACATACATAGAACATTACACTATCGGCGTAAGTTCCAGGTAGACGTCCGACCTTGCTTTCTTTGCACGTACATTTGCGGCGCAACTTACGGTGCTGGCTTGGAAGATGACATTTCCTCGACCTAAGTGTCTGCAGGAGTGGCTGTATATAGGAGTCTTCTCCGGGCCGAAAGAAGGTCCTGCAAGAAGATGTGACGTTGATAGTCCCTTCCTTGGTCATTTTAGGATGTTTGGCATCTTGAAGGGCGTTGTGGAGAGTACTTGGAGGAAAATGCTGGTCTAGGGAGACGGAAACAACAGCTGACCTGAGGGCGCCGACATGACCTTTTATACCACGCTACAGCATTGCCATGTCGTACAGGGTTGTAAATGTGCGAATCGGTTTCCCCGTAGGCTACAGCGCAATTAGGAGGCCCACGTGCTTCGCGGCGGAGAGAAAACAACGACGGCGAACGAAGCAGGTGACCCAAGCGACTACCCCGCAACAGTCACCGTGGGTCCCACGTGCAATGCCTGGAGCTACGTCAGGTGACATATAGCGTGACCACCCACGACTTGTTTTGAACATTTCAAAACTGGAGCGGGCGACGGCGCCCTAGTGGGCGGAGATTAGAGCCCGGACGACCCATCACTGTACATCGACGATTTTAAGTATGTTTTACCTTACATTTACAGTTTACTGACGTAAACTGTTGCCAACTACCAATTTCCGCTCATGCGTGGGCGTGCGTGCGTTGATACGTGAATGTGTGACCTTAGCATAAGGCCCCACCAAATCCGTCGCGGCGCGTCGCGTGCGTGCAACATGGCTATCCGTCTATAAGCGTCTCCGTCTTCTGCGAGTGTGGCCCAACCAGACAAACGAGTGACGGTTATAAGACAGACAATTCAAACTTCAGCAGTACTTGCCGTTATGAAGGGAGAGCGTGAGGTTTTCCTCTGACTTGGTGCTGTCAACCAAATTAGAGGCGTTGAACAGTAGGAAAATCTGGACTTATGACATAACTTTAGATGAGGAAAACATACATAATCCAATATTATTCCCAAAACAGAATGTGTACCATCACGGAATTTGCTGCCGCAACAATCCCATCAACCAGAAACGACCGGAAATGAATCCCCTTACATGATACATTTCTGTGGAATGCCATAGTCAACATCTACGAGAATAGTGCAAATCTCCGAGTAATCAATTTCAAAAGGAAAAATCCGCAACCCGATTCATTACAGCATCATTAGCAAAAAATCCACCTGTGAACACCTCAGGTGCTTCGAACCGCACTACAGATTTGTCTAGTCAGACTCACAACGCCAGAAACCCTTATTCTCCAAATATCATATACACAGGAATTATCACATGTTTATTATCACGTTTCTCAGCTAAGACAAACATTTGCCGTTTTTCAACAACTTCCCACGTAAAATATTAACCCCGAAATCTCACGCCAAAACACCGCAGATTTGCGCATAATAAGGAAAAAAACAGTAGAAGGAAATAAAAGAGAAAAAAAAAACGTAAAAGCATTCCGCCACCGAATTGCAAAAAAAGACAGCAAGAAAAAAAAATGCAATTGCACGACAATATATTAATCACCACAACCAATTCTTTTCAATTTCGAGAAATGTGCTAACCTCGACCGACCTGTTTTTTCCTCTAGGACTACGAATCTGTTTCCAATTTTCTCTTCAATGACTTTAAAAGGACCTTCAAACTTCAAACCTAACTTGTAATTTAGTTCATTTCTCACGTTAAGTTTTAAAAATACCTTGTCTCAGACATTGCTCTTGGGATCAGATGTTTTACTATTACTCTTCTGTACCATATCTCTGGTTGTGGATACGAGATTACGGCTGAGACAAGCATGTCTCTCTCTCGCTATGGATACCAACGCCTCGATCGTATCCTCCCCATGATGAGGTATAGTTAGCAAATCAAATGTGCCTTGTGCTGGAAAACCAAACAAAGCTTCAAATGGGGACATTTTAATGGAATCACTAACCATAGTGTTAATACTATGTCTAACAACATTAACATATCTGTCCCAATTCTTATCATTACCACCTACAGTTTTCCTGAGAGCCTCGAGCACTTTCCTGTTTTCTCGGGTCTGTATGGAATAATTGTTACTTTCTGTATCCCCATGACTTCCGCTAAATATTCCAAAGTTTTGTTCACAAATTCTCTACCATTGTCGGTTAATAGAACTTCGGGTGAGCCATATCTGCAAATGATACCATTGAAAAACGCTATGGCTACTTCTTCGGCCGTTTTATGCTTAAGTGGGAAAATTTTTACTATCCTTGTAAGTTCATCTATTATCACTATCAAGTACTTGTTCGCATACCTAGACTCACAAAAATTCCCCAGGATATCCATATGTATTCTCTGGAAAGGTCTACTCGGTATAGGATACGATCCTAATTTGCATGAAGTTGTCCTTGCAGGTTTACATGCGTTGCACACCGTACAATTCCTTACAAAATGTTCCACATCTTTCTCCATGTTTTTCCAAATGTATTTAGCACGAACCTCATCATACATTTTTTCTATTCCCAAGTGTGGACTACCGAACCTGCAGTGAACTATATAACGTTTCCTTAGTAATTCCCCTCTTAGAAATGCTTTTGCATCTCCTAGAATCTCATTTTCATCTTGCCTTTGCTCTATGAGAGGTATATCCCATTGTATGGCCTCGCTAGTGACTTTCGCGACTTGGAATCCTTCCGTGTCGCGAAAACTCCTACTGAGAGCATCCGCAACTACATTAAATTTGCCGTATATATTTGAGCTTTGCATCAAAATCTCTGATAGTTAAAAACCAACGAGCTCTTTTAGGCGACAAATCGGGTTTATTAAAAAGATCTAATAATGGCTTGTGGTCTGTAAGAACTACTTTATTCCCCATCAGTAACATTTTAAAATGAACTAAGCTCGACACTTGCAAAGGCTTCTTTATCTATGGTCGCCATGGATCTCTCGTTGCTGCCCTTTGTCCTGAACTTCCAGCTATAAAAAGCTATGGGATGGAATTTCCTATCGAACTTTTGCATAAGGCAAGCACCTATACCTTCCTGGCTTGCATCAGTCGCTAATGTAAAAGGTTCGCTAAAATCTGGAAACTTCAAAACAGGGGGATTCATTAGCGCATCCTTGAGCTTTTGAAAACTCTCCGCCTGGGGTTCCTTCCATTGAAATTGAACGTCTTCCCGCAATGCAGTGGGACAGAACGGGTGTGGTATCGGAAACTAAGCCCCATCGTCAGTACACAGTCAAGCTCAACGGGAGCGGCAGACTCTCAAAAAGGATCAGACGACACTTGAGTCCTCGCTCTGTCCCCCAGCGCCCCTGCATCTCAGCACAACACCTCCGCGAGCCCTACGCCCATAGAAACAGTAACACATTCCATGCAGGACCCGGCTTCGTTGGTAGGCCAAAATGGGCTGCTGGTAGACCCAAGTGGCTCCAAGACTTTATATAATGCTGATGTTATTTGTTGTTTGTTCATATGATATGCAGTTGTACAATTGTATCAAGAATTTTTTTTTTTTCTGTGTATGTGTATTACATGCATTTGAGTGCCACTAAGCAACGCACTCAGTGTATGTAACTGCATGTTTTTGTACTGAAAAGTTAGTTAAAAACATTTTTCTCTTCGTAGCTCATTTCCATGTTTATAGTGACATTGTCCCCTTTAATTTTTGTTATTTATAAGTATAATCTTGAGGGGGGGATTTACAATATGTCTTTGTAATGCACTGCCGGGCAATAACCCGCAATGTGTTTGTGAGTCAGTCGGCTCTCTGGTCTCGTACAATAAAGTCCTGTCACCAAGATGTCGTCTCATGCGATGTGAGTTTGACAACCCCTTCGGAGATCACATGACTGGGTGCGGCATTCCAAAAGGCGTGTCCATGTGTGTGTTCATGACATGTAATGTATGGGGCCAAACAGTACGAGGTGCCAAAGAAGATGACACTCTTTGATTACCGGTGTTGTGGTATAGAACACATTTGGAGCAGACTCGAGGGCGCACCCATCGCAAGGTAGTGTAACCTTAAGACTTTGGAAAAGTAACCCCTGTTGGAGTTATATAATAAATATGTCTCTTTATTTCAGATGAGTTCATGGCATTATATAGAGAATGGGTTCTCTAAAAGACTTTGACCATTTAAATGCATAATTAATCAGACTGTGGGCTTTAGGGGGATGATTACTTAATCTAGTTCAGGAGAGTATAATGACAGTTTGCGGTTTTTGAGGGTCAGACTTTATTCTTTTTCTACTCCATTTTATATTCATTTTATTCCATTTAATGTTTAGCTAATTTGGGAAATAAAAAGTATATTTTTGTATCTACAAGGATTCATTAGGTTAGCTTGCATTTTTAGCTCTTGCAGAAGGATAACCAGCAACGAGAGGTAAGAGTGTTGCCTGTTTGTTTAATTTGTTTAAATGAGTGCCATATAGTCGTAAAGACTCGGCAAGAGGTGGTGGCAGCAGGTAAAAAGCTTTATATAGGCTGTAGGTACGCTTCCGAAGAGACTATAGCTAGATTAGGCATATTTTTTGGGGGGAGAAAGGTTGTAATTATGTCACAGGCAACTTGTGTTATTGCTGAGTTAGGGATTAAGGGTCTCAGGGTTTGAGGCTGTGTGTCTCTCTGTGTATGCCAGAGCCAGTGTTCCTAGTCAACAGCTAGCGTGGAGTGCATGTTTCAGGGTTTTGGGAAATTGAAGTGTAATTTTTGGCATATTAAAGTGTTTATCGGGAGCGGTGAATAAGTTATGCGCACTTGCAATGGGTATACAAGTTTGGGCTCCAGTCATATGAAGACGTGAGTGTAATTTCATGTTTCCTTTCCTTTCTTTCTTTTTTTTCTCTTTTTATTGGTGATTAATTTGCTCAAAAGTGTGTTTTTATTTTTGATGTACCTCGAGATTCGGTGGACATTGGTGATTTTTTGGTAGCATATGCTGGGATATTTGGTGTTGTGGGTTACTTTCTGGAGAGGAGAGAGAGAGAGAGAGAGAGAGAGAGAGAGAGAGAGATATCAGAGATAGAGAGAGGAGAGAGGAGAGAAAGGACGGAGTGTCCCCTGAGATGGAGAGAGAGAGAGAGAGAGGCAAACGGGCGGATGGTTTTGCTGAGCAAAGCGGTCTTTTTCTCGAACTTTTTTTTTGTCTTCTCCCTTTTTTTTCCCCGGTGCGACCTTGTATTTAATATTAACAGCTGTTCATGTGGTGATTTACTGGGCACGGTGCATGTTTGTATTTTATCTTTTATTGGGGGATGTTTGGTATTAATTTTTCTGGATTGGGATTTGTGTGTATAAATACATTAATGTTATTGAGGTTGGGGAAGATTGCAAGGTATAAGAGCTTTCGTAAAGAGAGAAAAATGGCTGACGCAAGTGGTACTCAGACTCTGCTTCACCGCATTACGAATGTTAGTGCGTGCGTGAGTCCATTTCATGGAGTTGTGGACGGGGTTCTTCTACAACCAGTACAAATCTTTATTGAAGGTGTAAATAATTATTTAAGTGCCAAAGGGATAACAGATGATGTAGCGTCATTCAGAGAGGCAAAACTTTGTTAGATTTCAATAAGGGTGATCTTTCCTATCATTGCAGGGGTTTTCAATATGCAAAATGTCAGACATGGGCTGATTTGCAAGCATTTTTAAGAGCAGCTTATGGCTCAAAGGAACACGGGGATATGGTGAGAGATCTAAAAGGGCTATATAAAATACGGAAAGGCACAACTAGCCTCATCGAACATAGCTCAAAACTTTTTGACTCAGCGAGAGAATGGATAGAAAAATTGAAAACCTCTAAGTGGGTTAAAGGGGGTAGTGTCTCACTTGACAACATACATAAACTGATCCATTTTGCGATGTTGCACGACATACCGGATGCAATAGTAGATAGTTTTGATGAAAAGATTGAACCTACATCAGATAAAGAGTTAATTTATGCCCAAATTCAGAAACATAAGTCTAAATGTCCCACTGTAGATAGTATATTTTTTATTGGGACCGGCCCGAGAAATACGGTGCAAAGAGACACAGAATTTTCTTCTCCCCGTTTGTGTGCAAAAGTTGAATATAATAGAAGATCGATCGATCAAAGCCAACAGCAGTTGTGTTGCTACAATGTAATAAACCAGGGCACCCAAAGAAAATGTGTAGAGTAAAATATTGTGGAATGTGTAAGAGTGTGGACCACTATTGGCAATCTTTTCTGTCTCAGATACAGAAAGATGTGAGGCCTACACCTCAAAGTTCTGATAATTATATTGTGAGAACATCCCAGGCAGGTCAAACCAGAGGGCAAAGGGATCGGCAAAATTTTTGGAAGCCTGATCAGCAAAAAGGGTACAGGTGATTGGTATGTGCCATTGTGGTCTCGTGGAGGACGCCCTAGAGCCCAGGCCCTATAGTTTATGGAACAGTGGAGGATGTTGATATCCCAGTATTTATTGATACTGGCGAGAGCATCAACTTGATGGATCACAATTTGTATCAATCCATGTTCTCCCATTACCCTTTGAAACCCTCAATGGAGACGGTGTGTGATGTGCAAGCCCATAGATTAAACACCCTGAGTTGTGTTCAAATACGGTTTACTCTCGGTGATAGAGTATTAATAGAACCATTTTTGGTTATGAAAGGGGTTGCGTTGGGCAACAGACTTTTGCTGGGTCATCCTGCATGTAGGAAACACGAGATTTCGAATACCTGGCGTTTTTCTTCCTTATGAGGACGCGATTAGTACTGAGGATATTGAGATTATTGAAAAAGGGGATGTGTTTGGCTGTGCTAATGGTGATGATACTATGGTTATGGGGAGTGGTAATATCAAAACCCACACTGATGATACGGGGGATAACTACGGTGATGTTTTGCAAGATATTGGCGTCCACGGTGGTAACAATTTTGGTGAACGTGACAATGGCATTATGGGTGGTGGTACTGATACTAATATTCATATTATTACTGATACTAACAATGGGGTGGATGTAATGAGAACCACAGGTGGTGATGTTCATGGGATCGTGGAATGGGGAGGTACTAACCACAAATATAAAGGTGTTTTACCAGAGGATGTTGTTTTAATGCCAGGTTCAAAGACTATGGTAAAAGTCAAGTTGAGGGAAGTGAGAAAACCCACGGATGTGTGTGGAATTGAGGGTAGCGAGAAGCTAAGAGGGATTATTAGCACGGCATCAGTGAACAGTGTATCAAACACTGGTGTTACATGGTTAGAATTATTGAACTGTAATGATTCAGTTAGGAAATACCAAAGGAATACATATGTATTAGATCTCCATGATTGGAGTAGTAACAGTGGTTCAGTAGCTGTTGTAGAGGGGAAATCTGAGTTTTCAGAGGCAGAAATGCAATCAAGGAAGCGAATATTTAGAGAACATTTAGCTAATGCGGATTATAGTAAGCACGTTGAAGCGGTAAGCGAGCTCTTGGCAGAATTTGGGGATACAGTAGCCTTACAAGGTGATAAACTGGGATTGACTAATGTGTTAGAACATAAGGTAAACTTAGAGAATGGCACAAAACCTATTTATATTCTTGCATACCGCATACCTTTCAAAATCAGAGAACAGGTGGAGAAAGAGGTCAATAATGGGAAGAAGAAGGAATCATTAGGCCTAGTGTGTCTCCATATAAAGCCCCGTACACACTATGCATCATGATGCTCACAGTGTTAGATGGATGCGTTGAAAAATGGTTTTTTCAACACGTAGCAGCATCATGAATGTGTCGATGGGGCCAAGCCATTTCATTGCGCAGCTTAGTGATTCACCAACGTTCAGAGGGGGAGGATGTCCGCTCACCACCACCCGCCAAACCCTTGAGAGGACAAGGACTAACATTACATTTTGTTGAATTACTGAAGGAACATCCATCTGTTTGGAACATCAAATGCAAGCATTACAAGATGAGAAACATCAGGAGTGCAAGCTTGGAAACCATAAAATCAGAGTTATCGAGTTTTGTAAACTGTACATTGCGGAATGAAGACATTACTAAAAAGCTGCACACAATTCGACGGAAATTTCTGCGATCAAAGCATCACAGAAGTCTGGAGCTCCAAAGTTATGGTGTTTTGATGAGCTGCGTTTCTTGTAATAAAAAAATATTTGTGTACTTTGTACCTATATTTGAACCTTACTTTCAAATAATCCTCCCTAAGGACATTATAGATGGCTTCACAGGTTTCGGGGATGATTAGACCGAGGCTCTGTTTTGAAATCCTGGTTGATTATTGGAGGCTTGTATACGATCCTCCAGCTGCAAGAACGAGCTCCTGGTGATATGCTGTCTCGAAAGCTGGTGTCCTGCTTACAGATATATGGTTCAATTTTTTTCCTACAATTTATAATATGCAAGGATTGGCATTCTTGTGTAATTTTCAAAGTCTGTTGGATTTTCGACTTGTAGCTCCAAAAATATTTCATAGAAGCTTCCCTTAAGAAGTCGCCGAGAAAGCCATTGCTTACACCACAAGGTTCTACGTTTCTTCCTCAAAAGTTTCTTTTTTGCAGCACACAGAGCAACTACACCCCACAGTAGAGTCTCCTGGCAAAGTACATCATCGGCAGACATCTTGCCGTTGAAAGCTGAACTGCGAGAACAAGTGAGCAGTGTTGCAGTACAGTTTGGCAGCTATTAATTTTTTTCAACACCACTACTGCATCACGTAGCTGATACGTGATGGCATAGTGTGTACCAGGCTTAACTTTCCTCTGTTAGCAGTTCCTAAGAAGGACGGTTCTGTCTGCGTATGCATCGATTTTAGACGTTTAAATGAAAAGACAGTCCCTGACCGTTATCCAGTCGCGTGCATACCAGATCTTTTTGTAGAAATCAGGGTATCACAGGAGAATTTTTCCCCCACCATGACATTAAGATACGAGAACAATAGTAATAGGTACATATGCACTGTTGTCAGTCTTCTTGCCTGGAGACAGGGGTCGGAGAATGGTACTGTCATAGTTGACATGGTGGGTATGAGGGCTATTGACGCTGCCTGGGAATTAGGGTAGGCCTGTCCTACCTGCTATTACATTATATTCCTTGTGTGTATGGGTCTTATTACTGATGAGGCCAGGTGATGTCTTCCCACTGGGAAGCAATTGAAGTACTGATTTCCATTTTAGGGGTAAGGTACGATGGTATTGAAGAAAATTCCTGGTACTCAGCTCGTCTCTTTATTACTTATTACATCATGAAAAATTTCTCCCAGGGCTAGTCTCCTGGACTTGGTTAATTTACCTAGTCTTAAGAACTCCTGGACTAGATCCCTGGAAATATTAGTTTTATTTAATTTTGATTTCCAGAAAACAATACAAGTGAATAGTTTAAAACAACAACAAAAATAACTATTTATATTGAGAGACCTCAAGAAAATATATCAACTACATACTATGGGAATTGCTTTTCCTTCATAACAGGATAAGTATCAAACGTGGAGCAGCCCTGGAATCAATTAATGTGCAGTAAGGTGTCAATCATTTGATACCCTACTCCACACTGTACTAAATGTTTGTACACAATATATGTCAATGGATAAGGCTACCTGAAAGATTTCTGAGAAAAACTTAAACTAAAATGAGGTAAAATTAGGCTAAGGTGCCTTTTAACAGGATATAGTCTAGCCTAGGCCACTTCAGAAATTGCTAAGGATAGCCTATGCAAAGTTTACATGGCTGATTTTGACAGTACGAGGTGCCATAGAAGATGACACTCTTTGATTACCAGTGTTGTGGTATAGAACACATTTGGAGCAGACTCGAGGGCACACCCATCGCAACGTAGTGTAACCTTAAGACTTTGGAAAAGTTACCCCTTGAAAAGAGAGAGAGAAGTGGTGTGTACACGTTCATTTTGATTATCTTTACATGTTGGAGTGATATATAGTAAATATGTCTCTTTATTTCAGATGGGTTCATGGGATTATATAGAGAATGGGTTCTCTAAAAGACTTTGACCATTTAAATGTAAAATTAATCAGACTGTGGGCTTTAGGGGGATGATTACTTGATCTAGTTCAGGAGAGTAGAATGACAGTTTACGGTTTTTGAGGGTCAAACTTTATTCTTTTTTTTACTCCATTTTATATTCAATTTGTTCCATTTAATGTTTAGCTAATTTGGGAAATAAAAAGCATATTTTTGTATCTATGAGGATTCATTAGCCCAGCTTGCATTTTTAGCTCTTGCAGAAGGACAACCAGCAACGAGAGGTAAGAGTGTTGCCTGTTTGTTTAATTAAACGAGTGTCATATAGTTGTAAAGACTCGGCAAGATATATATACATGAAAGGTTTGTAATAATTTTGAAATGGGAAAAATGGAAGGAAATTGTTACAAACAAATTCTTGGGTACAAAATTTTAATTGTTGAAATAATGTAAATATTGTACTTTTGTTATTTTTATAAAAAAAAACAATATGGAAAATAATGAAATATTAACCTTGTCATGGGCACTGTCTTGCCTTTGTTGACCTTTGGTGTCATTTTGTGTTGGCCTACTTTCCTCGGTGGCGGGGAAGATGGTGGTCACGTCCCCATCATCCTCACCAGTAGCAACTTCAATTCCTTCAGGGGCATCAGAAAGGCCAGCGGCAGCAGCAGAGGATTGTAGGGAAAGGAAAAGGGAAATTTATTTTTATTCGGAAACAGCATATATGAAACATGAAAATCTTGTATATTATGATATTTAATAATCAGGAAAAGCGCAACATATGAAACCACTATAGAGAAGAACAATTACCTGTTTCAATCCTTCTATCTTGCATTTTTTCTGATGGATACTGTTTACAGAGGAAGGGGTGCTCATGCAGCCCATTCCTCCAACATCCTCTCCTCATAGTTTGAAAGGACCACGCAAGGAGTTTTCTTCATTTGTAGAAGCTGCTCAGATCCCTCGCTGACCCTCTCTGCTTCCGTCAAAGACTCCTCGTCCTCGGCAAACATATCCACCTTTGAGGGGAAGTACCCAACTAGCTCCTCCTCGACGTCAGTCAGGACCAATGACGCTGACTGAGATGAAGAATCTTGGCTGAAATGGAACTGATGGGGGGTCATCTGTTCCATGGCTGGGGTTGGCTGCTGAAGATGTACTCGGCTCAGAAACCACCTTCTTCCTCACCACCTTCACAATGTTTTGGGGCATGATGGTCAAACAAAGACCACAGTGAAAGCACACAACAAGGAAAGCACCAAAGGCCCCTAAAGGTCTAGCTAGAGTGCTGACCTGGCTTCTGGGGTGCTGCCTTTTATAACTGGAAATGCATGTGTCACACTCACAATGTGACTACTGCACACCCCCTCCATGCAACTTGAGGGGTTGCCAAGCATATCACTTACGTCATAATGGACAATGTACATCGAAATTGCTAATTACGCCTGCTGGAATCGCGTTACGTCAATCAAAACGAGCAATCACTCACTCTCTTGTACGGCATGACATGGAGACTTTTGACAGTTGTCGTGGCTCGACCGGGACAACTAACCGCAGCAGCTAGTTATCACAATCATTCAGCATACGTCGTAAAACTCGGCGACAGTATGAATAAACATGGAGACTTGATCATAATTCGGTTGTAATATGGCTTTTACAACGGTTGTGGGCTCAAATCGCCGATGTGAGACCCAGCCTTTTAACGGTGCAATTACGAGCAAGAAGCCATCACTCGGCATGATCTGCAACCCATTGGCGAGTTTGATGACATCTGCCAAGTGGTGGTGGATGTACAATGTCACGGGAGGATTTTTCCCTCACCATGACATTACGATATACGAGAATAATAATACTAGGTACTACTATACATGTGCACTGTTGTCAGTCTTCTTGCCTGGAGACAGGGGTCGGAGAATGGTACTGTGTCATAGCTGACACGGTGGGTATGAAAACTGGCGTTTATGCTTGTGTGTATGGGTCTTATTACTGATGAGGCCAGGTGATGTCTTCCCACTGGGAGGCAATTGAAGCACTGATTTCCATTTTGGGGGTAAGGTACGATGGTATTGAAGAAAATTCCTGGTACTCAGCTCGATTCTTTATTATTCATTACATCATGCCACATTTCTCCCAGGCCTAGTCTCCTGGACTTGGTGAATTTACTTAGTCTTCAGAACTCCTGGACTAGATCCCTTACGAGGGATAAATAATCATTTGTATTAATAATTTGGTAAAATAGCCCAAAAATGAAGGATGGACCAGTTGATGTCCTTCTCTCACGAGAGCATTCGTGATCCTTACATGTGTTGCTAGTGTTATCAAATTGCAGATGAAAGATTCAGGACAGCGCTTCCATACTCAAAGCGAAAGACAAACAAAACAGAGGACTGGCTACACTGCCACACACTCGTGTCCACAACAAAAACGAAAACATTTTTCAGTTCCAATCACTCTCACAACAGTAGTGTGAAGATATTAGAGGAGGATGGTGAATCAATTCCTAAATAAATCACTAATAATGAAAGGAATATTTTTCCCTTTACAACTAGGCTACCTAGCACCTACGCAGCTGAGTCACAACTGTGAAAAGTTGCCATGTCATGCCGGAAGACACAATGGTGCCATAATGACGTTGCGACTGCCGCAATGGCTTCAGCTTTTGATTATGGAAGACATAACAATTAAATTGCAATTAAATCATTATGACTCCTCATGCCTTCACAGAAGTCGCTGTCCTGTAAAAAAAGTTAAATGCGAGCATGGCCTAAATCATCGGCAACTTGTGCATACACAACAAAATCTCTTCTCGACGTGCGAAATGCTTTCGTAAATAGTTCAGTATGTGTGACATCATGGTGTCATAATCACCTGGCTGTATTTTAGCTAGTTTTCTTTTTTTGTAGCCCAAGGCCCGTAACTGATTGTGATTGATCGCTAAACCCAGCCATTACGATCATCAATGTGTTACTCAGGCATAATTGTTTGTGCTGAGCCTTGTACAATGAGGCTGCACTGTGAGGTTATTTCGACCTGCAATGTTATACGCAAGTATCGTGTGGTATACTTCCCATCCTCGTCTGAGATTGCGACGATAATTTCTAATTCAGTATCTTCTTTGGGTATAAAGGCGGAGATGTTTCAAACTCATGATGATCACTTAACAACGGTATATTTGCAAAACTACATCTCTTGAGTAGAAGGCAAGAAGGTGGTTAGGAGAACCTGATTCTAGGAGGGAAAGTAGAGTTCTAAGTTACAATGCATTTACAAAGGTATAGGAGAGCACAGCTTAGCTCAGCATACATAACATACAGACAGACGAACATATGAGAGGAAGTCACGTAGACGCCTGGGTTATAGGTCAATAGGTGCTCAGGCGAAGCACTGTGACCTGTTTGACACAATAGTAGATTTGATTACCACAGGCAAATGCAAACCAGGGCACTGCTGATTCAATACATCAAGCCTAGCTTGCGTCCTGTTTATCAACTCTTATCACACTCCTTGTTATCTCAACAGTGACCTCTTAGGTCATTAGTTTATTTATACATATTGAATATGTATTTCTAAATGTAACCCTTACATTAATACAGCATAAAATGCAGCCACGGCCCACAAAACTCCCAGTTATGACCCATTAATTTTCCGCCACGGCCCAGTGGCGGCCTGTGTTGTCTGCACTTAAAGTGCTGTCAGACATACAATCATGGCTATCTTCTAAATAAAATAAAAACTACCAGGCTGGAGAGAGGGCTGCAGTTTAGTACCTATATTTGATGACTGGAGTGTGGATGATCAACATCCCAATTTGCACCCCGTCTATCCTCAGTAGTTTTTAATCAAGATCTGAGGGCAGACAGAAAACGTGTGGATGGTCATATAGCTAAATAGCCATCTCGATAGTTTTCTTTTATAGAGAACTAAAAACCGAGTCTCTTATCACAGATTTCATTTAATAATTCTTGTTTTATATGTCACCATGGACTTCATATATTACATTTTATTTACTGGTGGTAAGATGTTGAAGGTATGTGTGTGGGTCTGGAGGCTAGTGTGGACCTCAGCAATTGTTGCCAACAGCAACCAAAACAGGCGACTTTAAAAGGAATTTCCTTATCCAGTACGTAGTAAACAAATGACGTCATCCATCTTACAATGCTGTCGAAAATAATGCTATAATAAAACGCTAAATCATGAGATTATATAGATTTTTTCCTGTGATAAATAGTGATTATTTGTAATTCTAAGTGAATCATTGCTAATTGACCTTTTATACGTGAATATCTAAATTTTTAGCAAATACAAGATGTGCCGTACTATAACATGAGACACGACTACGTCTTTGCATCACCTGTGTTAGGTCACAAGTCGGTGATAGCATTAGTTTTTTTCCCAGTGAATAAAGTCGCAAAAACTCTGTCTCAAGATTAAGGGCAGTTATTAAATAAGGACTAAGTTCCTTAACTCCCAAGTAAATGACGAAGCAGTGTTGTGTTAATCGTCTTCTCTGCGAGAAAGACGAAAAGTACCGAGACTGAGAGGGAGAGGGAGAGAGAGAGTGAGCGATGTATTGCCAGATATAACTCGGACACAAGGCTATTTTAATCTCAGTTTGTCCCCGGGAGCGGAAGAAGAGGTTTCCTCGCCGTGTAAAATTCTCACGAGAATGTAATTGTTTGTGTGGGAATGGAAGAAGTTTTGGGGGATTTGTCTGGAGTGAATCACGTGTTTGTTTGGGTTCCTTATAGTTTACTACCTAGGTAGTATAAGCCATTGACCGATATCCTTTCGTTGCTACGGAGGCTGCAGTTGCAATTTTTGTACAGCCATTCTTAGATGGGTTGGTGTGATTAGGTTATCGGGTCAACTTTGCCCCTTGTCATATAGGAGGCGATGGGTTTTAGGCTACACGAATAGTAGTTCGATGTTTAATGAATTCCTTGGACAGGTTAGGTTAAGATTTATCCAGGACAAGTCAGGTCAGATCAAGGAATCCCACTCACACAGTAGTGCCTTCAGTATTATGGTGTTGCATCGTCTAACAAAAGCCCAATCTTAATTACTCCTAGCCTAACTACTACTGCTGAGAATTCATAGCTACCTATATAGATTAGGTCAGTTGTGGTCTTTTGAGGATACCTTGCTCGTGACAGTATTTGAAGCCGGGACTTTAAAACTAAAGAGTGTCTTCCTGCCATTTTGTTCAAGGCTGTTACGAAGCTAAATTACAATTTGACATCGACAGTCAGACAGTCACCGACATTTGTCAAAATCTCAAGAAACCAGGAGGTATGGATGATGATATGGAAGATGAGATCATTTATGAATTGTTCACTGCTCACGCTCACATCATCTGGCGTTATTTAGGGGTAACTACCGCTGGGCTTGCCGAGATGATAATCCCGGGACCAGGCGAGACCTTCAAGACAAAGCTCCTGCAGCCTTGGCCCTTCATGTTCTTCATGTTTCTCATAATCGTTGCAAGCGTGGTTTTGCAGAGTAGCAGTAATATTCTGCGTCAGGTTATGGTAAAAGCTCACTATGCCTTGGGACTAGATAATGTTGGGAGTGGAGGGTTTAAGACATTGGGTGACCTGAATTTGGTTACCACTCTTGGAAACGATAATGTAACGTGGGACTTTCATGAGGGCATTGCTGGCATATACGGAATGCAGGGCAGAAGGGGCAACATGGAAGACCGCTATCGTGTCATACAAGATGTTGACGTTGGGGACAAGAAGATGTCATTCTTTGGCGTATTTGATGGCCACGGAGGACAGGTTAGTTTTCATAGTGTTGTGCCTACACCTTAGTTCCAAGTCTTTATTGAGCTAACACTTGCCATGGGTAACCTAACATACCCTTCGTTTAATGGTAAGGCCAGTTGTTCCTCTTATGAAATATTAGCAATAGTAATATTTGTGAAGTTATAAAATCACCTCTTAAATATAGATCAAAGTAAAGTGTTTTAGCTATATTTCACCGCGTAATATAAATCTAAAGTAAAGTGTTTAAGCTATGTAACATGTCAACCAAAAAACCAGTCTCAGAAAAGCATGCGATAGTCCTACCTATCAGCTAATGAACAACTATGTTGATGGAGTATTTTCATTGTACAGCAGTTACTCTCTCTATTGCAGAAACATTAATACTGTACAGGCTAGGACACTTTATGACCTATGTACAATTGCTTCATTGTAGGTATAACTTAACTTTCATGAAGTAAAATCTCAAATAGATGCAATTTAATGATATACTTTAGACTTTATAACCATAACAGGCTGAGGTAATTAAATCACTATTAATTACATTGTTAACTAATCTATGGCCAGCCTCTGTCACTTTTGACTTCTGTATTAGAATTTGTCCAAGCTTTAGGACTTGTCACCTTAACCCACCTGTAAGTTACGACCTTTTTTTGACAACTTGGATTGACTGCAATACTTTAAATTTAACATTACTTGCAATTAATTTTTGCCTTACCATGTGAAAGCAATTAGAAACAAGAAACAGAATTTCCTCTTGCATATTTTAATAACATGTCAGTTTAAAGATTATTTGGAAGATTTTTTCAGGTAATATTCCAAGAATTGGAGTAAAGTTTAACTTGCTAACCTGGCTTAAAGAATTTAACCTGCCTTTTTAAAATTTATGGTAGAAATTTTGCAACAGTAATACTATTTTTTCATATCTTGATTTTAGTGTTCTGTTCTACTATCTTTAAAAGAGTTTCTTTGAATTCTCTCTCACTCTTGATTGATTATTTTCTATATATTTGTATGCTGTTTTATTTTTATTTAGTTTAATGCTTTGCTTTTTGTTTTTGTCTCTTTCAAGATATTTAAATTGATCCTCATGAAAGTAATCACATTTGTACCTATTTACAAGGATTGATCTCAAAACAGCTTTTTAAAACTAGGACCAGCCATGAAGAACGATACAGTTTATATTGTAACTCACTGTCATACTGTTAACTCTGAAGTTGATATTTATTGCTGTCATATATTTTTGTATTGTCTCTTGTGGGTATAGAAAACACAGTCTTGTAGCATAACACCTGTTTAGTCATACTAGTTATAACCCCAGAACCTGTCCAGCTTAAGTGCAAAGCCTAATGGAAATTAGATGACCAACCCTTTGGCCATTCTAATCTGCTACAAACCCATTCTTAAATGGGCAGGTACATATTGTGCACTATTTTAACAAACATTCTAATTGAACTATCATTTGGTGAAGGCCAAACAGAATATTTTGAGTTATGACAGTTGTTGTATTGAAAAGATTGTGGCCAGTTACACTTAACAGTTTGACTCACAGATAAATAGTCAAACAAATTCAGTACTAATATAATGCAATTTACAGACAGGATTCAGCATAGTATATGGTATGCACCTGTGGTTGACCCTTGGTGTAGACTACCCTGACCTAGGCTTTGTGCACACTTGTGATCAATGTAATGATTAGTAACAATAATACAAATTGAACCCCTGTTTAGAAAGAAAGCAAATATACTGCAGGAACAAAAAATTTATATACTTTACATCCATACTTTTCTTCTTTGTCATTCTTACAGTATTAAATCTAAGGGTAAACATTTCTCTCTCTCTCTCTCTCTCATTAACATTAACATTTTACTAGGTCTTGTCCTTTACATGGCTCAATTTTCTCCACTCCATCTGGTCTTCATCCCATTTAGTTTTCATATCAGCTACTTTTCAGATTTAAATATAAATCATCCCAACTCAGGTTGCATTCCGACAATCTGTCTTTAAGATTTGTTTGTTTTCCAGTTGCTGGACACCATGTCAGGCAACCATGTTCGATCTCATTTCACTCTAGCCATGAATTTTTGTATCCAAAATCTCTCTCTCTCTCTCTCTCTCTCTCTCTCTCTCTCTCTCTCTCTCTCTCTCTCTCTCTCTCTCTCTCTCTCTCTCTTTATTTTTGTTTATTTATTTATTTATTTTTTTTGATGACCCTGTCTCTGCAACATGGAGTAATACAACCCTGATTAGCCTTTAATAAATTTTTCTTTGTTTACTGATGGGATAACGGATGGGATACCTTTATTTATTAAGACCATTGCTATGCCTCTCCTCACCCTGTCAGTACCTGTTTCAGTTGAGTTAGTCCATGAGATAACAGAAATGAATTGGGATGAGTCTTACTGTTAAAGTTAGCTTACTACTTCGTGCCATTAGGTGCAAATGCAATTGGCATTTAAAATTAACCAAAGAATAGCACTTGGCTGACCCAGGTAATGCGTCTATAATCACTTGTTTCCCACCAAGTGGGGTTAGAATGTGTACTGTGTGTTCTTGTCAAAGTTCTTCCTACCATCATACGTTGTGAATTGGTAGTGCTAATTTTGACTGTTTTGTCCTATTTTCTCTTGTACAACATTGTGCTTCCTTTCTGTTTTGCATTATGTCATTTACAGCAAGCAGAAATGAAAGTATTAGGTTATGTAGGAGTGAGTTTTGTGTAAACCAGATGTTTTTAGATAGGCATGATGGTCACATGGTGTGAGTTACTCGTAAAGGTAGTGAGTGTGATTTTCTTCACATAGTGAAGAATGTAAGAAGTTTGTTGAGATGCAAGAGGCTGATAGATGCACAACACTGCAATAAGTTCACTGCCACACCTTTTCCACAGCATCCAAATGGCCATTTTCTAACTGTCCTTTTTCCTTTGCTACTTTTCTAATTGCCATACATTTTATTCATCGCTCTGATTCTGTGGGTGGCGCTAGGGTATGTGCATATAGCAGCTCCCAGGGGTCTTCCTTATACACTCCTTTGTGTTTTTAACTTTACGATGGTACTTAGCAACAGACTTTGGGGATAGTTCTTGTATGGATGCATTCGATAAGAAAAAAAAAAAATTGACATCAATATCAAGAAGTACTTGTTTGCCAACATTGGAAACTATAGGGTAGAAGTTGTGATAAAACTCATTAGAGCAGATTAACTTTTAAGAGCATAATTTTACTTAATTGACTACATATAATATATACTTAATGGAACAAAAGCTAGTGAGCACTAGAATATGTGCTGTTTTTTTGCAGTTATATACTATGTACTCTTAATTTTAGCATTTAGTATGAAAAGCATTTTAATGAGGCCGAACTTAAAAAGTACTTCTTTGTAATGTATAATCCAATGTCATCATGATTTAACTGCAGTATATTTCCTAGCCAGCATAAACATAACACATAGCATAGAGCACAGTCAATTCAAAGATAAAGATTAAAAAAGGTGGCAGTGATTTACTTTAAAATGTGAGCCAAATATATTTGAATTCATGGCCATCTCTTCAGAAAGAGTATCCAAGTCTTTGAAGCTGTACCTAAGGAATGTTTTAAAATGTAGGATAAAAAAGATCTGAGTTTATATAGATTTTGTATTTTGTGTACAGTACAACATAAAATCCAGTAGTATTTAATGATTCAGGTTACAATTTGGGCTGTTCCATTTGATCAGATATTTTTCATCATTAGTCTTTATTATGAATCTCATAAACTAGTGTTATTTTAATTAGTACAATATTTTTCATCTCTTAGAGAGAACTGGATTATATTGGATCTTGTGTTCCTCATTGGATGAGTGGGTTGCGTACTTGCCTATCGATATGGTAGCCCCAGTTCGCTCCTTGGTGTGCCAAGGCAGAACCTGGGTGATTAAAAATTAATTTCTTGATATAATGTGGTTCAGATCCCACAATAAGCTGTAGATCCCATTGTTAAGTAACCAATTGGTTCCTAGCCACATAAAAATATCTGATCCTGGCCTAGAAGAGCTGTTAATTAATCAGCCTAGTGGTCTGGTTAAACTAAGATATACGTACTTAAATTATAATGGCTTGTACTTTTTAAAACTTGAGAAAGTAGTACTGTACTGTATGTGACAATATTCTTGATAGTTTTATTTACTGATTTGTGTTATTTTAATTGTCATCTTTGTTTTACCATAGTTCGTTTCCAATGACCCTGTTTTTCTCCCCCTTGTTAAGTTTGTTTCATTGCTCTTTGTCATGATTTTTCATCCGTTACAATGAAAACCTCAAAAGTTCAAGCAAGGATCCAATGCATTACCACCCTTAAACAATTCACACCGTATGTTTATGTTTATTTATATTTTGTGTATGCATTTATTAATTTATCATTTTTTGTTTTATTCTAAAAACTTAATTTTTTTTTCAATAACTTTTTTCAAGCGAGCACCATATTTGGAAGCTTGAATTTCAAGTCAATGGCCCATGTAGGCTTGTTCCATATGAATACTAAGGGACATCGTATGTATAATAATATTAATGATTAACTTTTGCTCTTATGTTCACTCATGTTCACTGATCATTTAGGGACAAACCCTGTAGCCATGTCTTTTGGGATTATGGAATGTGATGCTGTGATTGGGATGAACAACTTCCTCATAATTTGTTAGTTCAATACGAATGGAGGCACATTTCAAATACTATGCTAACAATACTGTTAATAAGAGCAAGTTGAGCCCTTGGAACTTCTGTTGAAGTAAAGCACCTTTATCTGATCAAAAGATTGGCACTAATACATGTGCAGTCCTGAAACCAAACGTCGCATATGATCAGCACCAAAGACCACTCTCCACCCACATCAGAACCTGGGGAAACCAGACATTGGGCTGAAAGGGCATGCAGCCACTTCATTCAGTGTTTATTCAACTTATTCATTCCTGATCTGAGAATTTGATAAAATTTGCTTTTATTTATTTAACACTTCCCAATTACTAGCAACCCCATCTCCATTACCCCATCTTTCTCATCTATGGTAGACTGTACAGGGGGTCCTCGAGTTACGACGTTGATCCGTTCTTACGATGCATCGTAACACGATTTTCAGCGTAAGTCGGAAAACATGAAAAATACCACATGATTTAATGTCCATACATAGCAATAACAACGAGAGAACAATTCCTTACCTTTATTAGTTTGATTGGCTTGCACACTGGAGAGGAAGCTGCGGTGCTGGAGAGGACTGGGGTGGGGGAGGTTAGTGAAGAGAAAAAGAACCTCCAGAAGTTGCTGGAGATGCAACAATCTTTTCGCCTTCTCCTGAATCACCATAAGGCTGACTGGGATACGCCGTTGATTTTGGTCTTCCAACCAAAGCACCAATAACCTTTCCATTTCAATTATTAGACCACTACGCTGCTTAGTTATCACTGTCGCTTTCATAGGAGCAGATCCTTTCACATGTTCAACGATGCGCTCTTTATCTTTGATAATGGTAGCAACGGTCGAACGGCTAAGGCCAAGCGAGCGGCCAATGTTTGTTGGCGTTTCTCCCTTCTCAGATCGCTTTATAATGTCCACTTTAATTTCCATGGTGATGGCCTTTCTTTTCTTCGATGCACTACCATCAGAAGAGTCCGCCTTGCGCTTGGGAGCCATAACAAAGAGCAAAAAGTTACAAAAACGATACAACACGAGGGAGAGAGAGGCAGTGTAAACAACCAAAATGGCGTATGGGCGAGGAATGAGCGTAGCGAAGCGACGCCGTCCTCTCCCCCACAAAGCGTATTCTTCCGCCGTGCGCCTGGAACTAGTTCGCGTTTGTTTACGTTGCTTACGACGCTAAACCGCGTAAGACGGAACGACGCAAAATATTATTTTTTATATTTTTATGGGGGCGCGTTCGTAACCACGAAACATCGTAAGTCGAGACCAGCGTAACCTGAGGACTTACTGTATTAGATTTGCATATTTACAGTGCAGTATATGCAACAGTTTGTTTATCTGTTGATGGATCTTTTTTCTGTTTTTCACTTGCAAGCATTCCATTCTCAGAAAGCTTGTTCAGAAAGTTAATGATCTTTAAGGTTTCTTTCTATAGATCAGATGCTATACATATTTTACCAGTAGTATATGATACTACCATACTATGAAAGTGCAGTTCTTGTAAGATAAAAAAGTATTTTGTCAGTTTTTTTATTTCCCGAATTCTTTTCATGAGTTAGGTTGGCTTGCAGATGGTGTGCGATATATTAAGGTTTGAGATCAAGACAATGTTGTCATGTGTGTCCCTCACAAATCCGGGTTTTTTTTATGTTCTTGGCAAGCTATGAGGTTGAGGCTTGCAGAAGAGTATGACAGTAACAAAACAATTATTCATGGTAGGAAAAAGAGGTTATCATTGATAACACTTTTTTCGCTGACAGTGAACGTTGCCAGTTGTTTGTCACATACCTTTGTATTGCATACCTGTTTTGATGGTATGGCATTGAGACATCATAGAGAAATATGACTGCATAAAAGAGTGGAGGTTGGAGTACTTCGAAAGATCTGTAGGACGTCATTTGATATGTCTCTCTCTTTCTGTCTTTTTTTTTTAAATCTTCGTCTGAAAACCCTTATGGACAGAGTTGGCAGACTATAAACCCAAGAGAGCTCCAAAGGGAAATCAGCATGTGGAAAGGGACAAGTTATAGGGAAAGGTGATAAATAGATACATATGAGGGAATATAACAAAAAAATGATACACTTTATGTCTTGGAAGTTTGTGTAGGCAGAGGGATGAAAAAAAATGTAAAAGAGAGGGGAATTTAAGTTTGGAATTCTCAAGGAAATTATACACTGTCAGAGTTAGGGAAAGTGGAAGGCTTGGTATGAACTAAAATTATGACTACCAGAATTTTCAAGTAGCTACACTTCTTACTTTTACAGTATGTTTTATACACTTAGTATACCTAAGAGAGTGAATAGATATGTATATCAGAAATTTAATCGTCTAAAAAGTGCAGTCCCATTATGTGCCAGTATTTTGGTTTGGTAACTGATTAAGGTTGGAAACCATTATCCAGTAGTCAGGTAACTGTATTAGTATTGAAAATGATGCATTGTAGTTGTATATTTTTTTTGAAATTTCTCAAGTGTAAGTGGATGTAAATTAAGGACATCTTATCTTTTGGACAGTATGTGTGTTTGACATACTGTAACTGTACCATACCCATACCTGAATTGCATACAAGCATACATTTCTCAGACTTGGGTATCTCACTTACAACCAATCCTAGAGACCACAAATTAAGGACAAACTGCCTTCGTAAATTTTCTCATATCATAAAACATAAGTTATGTGCATATTTAGATTCCTCCCTTTATAATTTCTGAGGTTTTATAGGAAAAAGAGACTTTGGACAGGTCACAGCTAGAAAAATGAGTGTCATTAAACTTTCCTTTCTCAAAGGATGAAAAGAACAGGTCACAGCTAGAAAAATGAGTGTCATTAAATTTTTCCTTTCTCAAATGATGAAAAGGACAGGTCACAGCTAGAAAAATGAGTGTCATTAAATTTTCCTTTCTCAAATGATGAAAAGGACAGGTCACAGCTAGAAAAATGAGTGTCATTAAACTTTTCTTTCTCAGATGATGAAAAATTACCTTTTTTAATTAAGGAGATGAAATGAATCAGGAAAAAGAAATTTTCTCAATCTTTTATGTAAGCTTGATGCATACAGTGAGGCTGCAAAAAACATGATGATATACATCACATTACATATTCCCTTTTGAAGGCATGGAAGTCTTGGATTTAAAATCTTTGTTCACCAGTGTCTGCGTTTGTTTGTATCTGTGTTCACTGGATGCCTAAGAACTGTTGTTTATAAGATTATGAGATGTGTCTGGATGTATGTCCTGATTTCTTTTTCATTCCAATTGTTACTGCTCTTGAGAAGAAAATTGAAACCATTCACACCCAAACTTTAGGTGTCCCAACAGAAATGCAAACCTACACTTTCATAAATGGGGTTGCTCACACAAGGCAAACAACTCCATTAATGAAATCATATGCTTGTATCCTAATAAAAATACAAGTTTAATTTAAATTTTTCTTAATTTGTTGCCAGACTATTAATTATCTGTACCCACATTGCATGACAAAGGTTATTTTGTATGTTCTCTTCAAACTTTTCATGAAAATCTCAAAAATTAACAGGACCCAGGAAATATTATTTGTTTATAAGATCATAAGGTTAGCATTATGAAGTCTTGTTTTATCTTAGTACTACTTTGTAGTACATCTTTTTTCATGAAGCTTTGAGTGGTCTTATACAGGCTGGTCCTTGCAAGTGACCATTTTAGGAAAAAGTCTCCAATTACGAGAAATGAAGCCCCCCCACGGCCTCAGTTTGGACATGGACTGAATAAACTCCCAGCCTGAACAAACTGCAACAATTACACAATTTACACACCTGTTCTTGTTGTACTTTTTGCCCAATCCAGCTCATGATTGCAACAAACAAAAGACAGACTTACAAACTGACCTACAAACCACCAACAAGGACGCTCTCAACCTTACACCACCACCACTTACTTGTCACTTCCCGCCACCGAACTCTTCACCAAACTCCCATCTTCTGGGCATCTTAACGTCAACAATAACTGTTATAACATTTCAGACATGAGCACATTGCTTTACAAATATATAAAATTAACCGTGTACTTTGTGTACATTTCTTGAATGTATAATGCATATACCTACTTCACTAAGCCAGAAAATTAAAATAACAACATAATAATAATTAGTTTTATGTATGCAGCTTACCAAGTAGTTACATAGCTATAGTTTCTAAAACCGTCGGCAGCAAGAATTTTTGAAATTCGCGGAAGCGCTAGTTTTTGTTGGTCAGGTGATACCCCCCCGCCCACTATCGGGGAAGTGAGGAACCAACACCGTCCGAAAATCAGTTGTTTCTGCCGGCTGGTACTGTCAACAGTTTCAGTAGCGGCGGAATTTTCGGAATTCTTTGCCGTCACTCATTGTTCGAGTTATTTGGTGAAGTACTCTGAATATTGGAAGTTTTGTTTTCGGTGATAGCTATTTAGGAACAAATAGTTTTGAATATTTTTGCACCGAAATTCACTAGTTTTGAATTGGTCTACATAATGTCAGACGCTAGTTCATCTGGGATTAGGTATTGTAGTAAAGGCTGCAATACTAGGATCACTAAAGCGGGTAATGATCCACATTCAATTTGCACAGGTTATAGGGGACAGACTTGTACACCAGATCAAACTTGTGGGGAGTGTATTAATTGGGATCAAAGAACTTGGAAGATCTTGACTAGTTACACAAACAAGTTAGAGAGAGATAAAAAGAGAAAAGCGGCTTCTAGAGCTTAAGCAAAAAGCTTAATTAGTCAGGAATTGTCTAATGATAATTTGTCTCTGTCTGAACCTTCCCCTCCACCTGTCATTCCCAGTCCTAATCTTGGCTCTCTCACACCCGCACCCGATGCTGTGGCCAATTTAGAGGCAAGAGTCGATCAGAAATTTTCTATCATGCTCCAAGCAATGGAGAAATTAGGAGTGTCCGTGAAAACCCTAATGGACAAGGTAAGTGGTGAAGTGAGTGCAAGTGTAAGTGTGGTGGAGGAGGTGGCTGTTCGGCCCACTGATTCTCCTAGGCAAAGGTCCCTGTCAAACTCCCCAGAACCTGGGAGGAGGCATACTGGTAGCCCAAGGGAGGTTAGTGGGGTCTGCCCATGAGCAGTCGCCCCCTCAGGCGATTCTGTTGACAAATCCCAGATCGCAACAGAGCGCCATTGGAAAGGCGTCTCTAAAGGAGTACCACTGTCGTCTAGTGCTTCCAGCTCCAGGGAGTCCTCTCCCAGGCGCCAGTGGCGATTCCATGGCGAGTCCCGTCCATTGAAAAGGAGGGCTTGTAAGTTGTCTCCCTTTCCAGTCCCCAGTAAAAAGGCTAGCCCTTTACGGAAGGAACAGCCTTCGTGTAGTTTTTGGGACTCTCCAGAGAGATTCTCTCAGGATACGGCAGGAGAGGGACATCGTAGTGAGAGGATCACATCCTCTAAGTTGAAGTCGTTGTCGAGAAAGTCTTCCTCTAGCAGACGTTCAGAGGTGAAGAGTATGGGGAAGAGTAGACTTCCGGAGATGTCTTCAGCACCGGTCCGCACCTGTAATACTGAAGGACAGGTAAGACTTCCATCAGTCCTCCTGGGAGACATCTTCAGCGTTCGGAGCATGAGAACCCGCTGACTCCCGAGCGCCCATTGGCGCAACAGTTTGCCCGCTCGCCAGAGCAGCCTTTGGCGCCCGGAACTTCCGCGGTGACGCTAGAACAACCTTTGGCTCCCGAGCGTCCATTGGTGCCCAGGATTACAGTTGCAACTGAGCGTCCACTAGCTCCTGAGCGCCCGAGAATTCCCGAGCGCCCACTAGCGCCCGAGCATCCACAGGTATATATGCAACCAAGTGCACAGAGGGACCAGTCTGAAGTGCTCGGACACCTATTTCTTCAGCTGAAGAGAGCATGCGCTTCTTTCCGTGAATTTCAACTTTCTTGGGACCATGACTACGTTAATTTACGTAAAGTTACACAATATACAGTCTTCGCACAACAGATAATATGTACTGCAACGAAATCACCAACGAATTTACGTTACTAAACGAAATCGTTGGAGCGAACGAATGCCAATTGCGTACGGTAAAGTTTCGGGTGCGGAGTGGCCGAGCTAAGGGACGCCAGCGCGTACGTATAGAAGATGCATGATGGGAGGGATGCTGTCCAATCAGAGAGAAGGATCTTATGGCTTGGCTAGCATCAGGAACCAATGGGAGAGCAGGAGGATGGTGGCGAGTCTACTAGCACTAAGATGGCGGCGTGCGGCGTGAGTTTCAAAATTGTTATCGGGCGAATCTCGGACTTTCAGAAACCTTTCGTATCTTGAAAACTTTTCGTATGTAGAGCAGTAAAATTTTTCGCATTGGCTTTCGTAACTTGGATTTTTCGTAAGTTGAGCCTTTCGTATCTCGAGGTATTACTGTATGGTGTTCTTTTACATCCAAGGGAGTATCTCGTACCCAAAAGTCTGCCTTGTTGTATTCGCCCTTGGATAAGAAGCACCTGTTTCCAGAAGAGACAGTAGTGCTAGTTGCCTCCAAATTGCAGAAGAAAGCAACACAGGATCTTCTCTCACATTCCACTAAACAGACTAGAGAAAATATCCCAAGTGTACGCCCCTCGCCAACCAGCCGAGGACAACCCTTTCAGGGCAAGGGATTCGGTAGATATTTCCCAAGATCAAGGGGCAGAACACGTTTCACCCTTAAATCTATTAAAAAATCCTCAACCAACCCCTCGACCAAGAAGTAGTGTATCAGTCCTTCGTGCGCCAGTAGGAGCGAGGCTCCATCAGTTTTGGGAAGAATGGGAAGCAAGAGGGGCGGAACCTTGGATCGTAAAGGTTTTAAGAGAAGGATACGATATTCCGTTCAAGAGAAAGCCACCGTTATCAGGCTCTCCAATAGCTTTGACAGCTTACTCAGAAAATTCAAAGAAGTTCATCGCCCTATCAGAAGAGGTTTAGTTTCTCTTGCAAAAGAAAGCAATAGAGTTAGTAGAGGAGCCACTAACACTGGGGTATTACAATCGTCTGTTCGTTGTCCCAAAGTCATCAGGGCGATGGAGACCCGTATTGGACGTAAGCACTCTGAACCTTTATGTTCAAAAGACAAAATTCAAGATGGAGACGAATCAGTCTGTCCTTTCATCAATCCGTCAAGGGGATTGGATGATCTCCATCGATATGAAGGATGCATATTTTCACATCCCAATACACCAAAACTCAAAGAGGTTTCTGCGTTTTGTCTTCAGGGACAAAATCTACTAGTTCAGAGCACTGTGTTTCGGGCTTTCGACCGCACCACAAATGTTCACCCAAGTGCTAGCTCCCATTGCGAAATGGTTACATCTAGTCAGGATAAGGATATCCCTTTACTTGGACGATTGGCTTCTCCAGTCACAAACAAAGGAGAGGTGCACTTTAGCTCAGGATCTAGGACTGTTAATAAACAGACGAAAGTCGCAGTTACTCCCCAGTCAGGAATTAGTCTATTTGGGGATGAGGATCAACTCAGTGAGTTTTCAGGCTTTTCCATCCCCACAAAGAATCGAGTCGTCCCTACAGAAGGTAGTGAAATTTTTAGTTCTCCAGGAATGCTCTGCAAAGGATTTGATGAGTCTTATGGGCACTCTATCCTCAATAGAACAGTTCGTAATACTAGGGAGACTGCATATGAGGAACCTACAGTTCTTCCTCAGAGCAAATTGGAACAGGAAGAAGTTTCCGGACTCTTTTGTGTTCCCTATCTCACAGGAAATAAAAGAGGACCTGCAATGGTGGAAGTTAAGAGACAGATTTGCGGAAGGGAGATCCCTCCTCCCACAGAGCCCCAACCTAGTGTTCTTTTCAGACGCATCAGATCAAGGTTGGGGAGGGATTCTGGGGGAAAATGAAGTATCAGGCGTTTGGAATGCAGAACAAAAACAGTGGCATATAAATCGGAAGGAACTGACCGCCATCCACTGGGGATTGCTGAAGTTCGCGGACGAAGTTCGCAACAGAGTAGTGGCGATGCACTGGTACAGCACGACAGCACTCTCCTACATAAAGAAACAAGAAGGGACACACTCGTTTTCTCTTTGCGAGATGGCAAGGAGCCTGCTGGTATGGGCGAATTGGAATCAAACCACATTAATTCCAAGGTTCGTTCAGGGGAAACTCAATGTTCTCGTGGACGAACTGAGCCGCAGGAGGCAAGTACTTCACACGGAATGGATGATGAACCCAGTGGTATGCCTTGAATTGTGGAAACTGGGGGAAACCTATGATAGATCTGTTTGCCACAGCAAGAAACCATCGTCTCCCCCTTCACTGCTCACCAGCCCTGGACCCGAAAGCATGGTCGACAGATGCGATGCTTTTGGACTGGTCGAACAAAGACATGTACGCTTTTCCTCCATTCAAGATGGTGAGAGAAGTCATCAACAAATTCGAAACGCATCACAACGTTTCGATGACTCTCATTGCTCCATTCTGCTCAGCGCAGGAATGGTTTCCAGATCTTTTAGATTTTCTAGTGGATTGGCCATGGTTACTTCCTCGGAGAACAGATCTACTCAGACAACCCCAGTTCAGGAGGTTCCATCAAGGACTATCCACTCTGTCTCTAACCGCTTACAGACTGTCTGACAACCCTTACGAGCGAAGGGGTTTTCAAGACAAGCGGCGAGAGCTATTGCGCAGTGCAGAAGGGAATCTTCAAGTAAAGTCTATCAGGCAAAGTGGGCTGTGGTTAGAGCCTGGTGTAAAGAGCATAATGTTTCGTCTTCTAAAACAACTATAACAGAAATAGCAGATTTTCTATTATATTTGAGAACAGATAGAAATCTGTCTACTGCAACTATCAAAGGCTATAAGGCGATGTTGGGGTCTGTTTTCAAGCACAGAGGATTGGAAATGTCGTCGAATAGAGATCTTGCAGATCTCATTAAGTCCTTCGATATAGAAAAACCCAAAGGTTTGAAGATATTATCTTGGAACCTAGATGTAGTACTTAAGTGGTTGTCGGAAACTCCGTGTGAGCCGTTGCAAAGAGCATTGTTAAGAGATTTAAGGAGAAAGAACTAATTCCTAGTAGCTCTGTCTACAGCTAAAAGAGTGAGTGAAATAGATGCCATTGACAAGAGAATAGGCTTTGCACAGGGTAATGCGGTTTGCGCATTAACCTTGGGGTTTTTGGCAAAAAACGAGATCCCGTCCAAACCGTGGCCTTGTTTGTTCAGTATCAAAAACCTCACGGACTTGGTAGGACCAGAAGAAGAAGAGAGGTTGCTCTGCCCGGTCAGAGCTCTGAAATGTTATTTACAAAGGACAGAGAAAGTGAGGGGCCTGTCCGATTGTTTATGGTGTTCTGTAAGGAATCCGGTGCACCCGATGTCTAAAAATGCCCTGGCGTTCTTCTTACGTAGCGTGATTGCAGATGCTCATTCACAAGTGAAAGAAACCAACCTTAATAAACTTAAAGTGAAAGCTCACGAGGTAAGAGCAGTGGCAACCTCTCTCTCGTTTAAACACAGTCTCTCTTTGGACTCGATTATTCAAGCAACGTATTGGAAATGTAAATCAGTGTTTGCCTCACATTACTTGCGTGATATTGAAACAGTATATGAAAATTGCAGTACCCTAGGTCCGTATTTAGCGGTGGGCACAGCATTGGTTAAGGGTGTGTAGGAAGTCATACCTTCCTAGCCTATCTCTTCGCCTTGAACGAGGTTGTTGAGTTTTTTACGGGAGCCTGGAGGTACTATGGATGTACTAGGAGTACCCTTCAGTCAAGTGTAGAGTTGGGTATGAATTTTATGGTTATGGTTAAGGTGATATGTTTTTTACTCTGGTAACATTTGGTTATTTGGTACTGCGGCCTGGGCAGGGGCATCCTTTGGTTGACCATGCTAGCCACGGACATTCCTTAGCTGTATGGGTCCCACTGTTTAGAGGACGAGCCATGGCTATACCGCCACGTCCCTATGAGTTAAGACAAGTGACTTCCAGAGGCAGTAATCAACTGTTCAGCTCTCTTAACAAGTAAGGAACCAACAAGCATCTGCATGGATGCTAGCTCTAAATATATATTTTGTATTTATTAAATTTTAAAAAGTTATGAGCATTTCCATGGATCCCACCTCCTACAATGTGGGATTCAGCTATGTAACTACTTGGTAAGTTGCATACATAAAAATGACTTTTTTTTATGATAAAATAAGATTTTTGTATACTTACCAAGTAGTTACATGATCAAAGCCCGCCCTCCTCCCCTCACATGGATAATAGGGCATAAACAACTGATTTTCAGACGGTGTTGGTTCCTCACTCCCCCGATAGTGGGCGGGGGGTATCACCTGACCAAAACAAACTAGCGCTTCCGCGAATTTCAAAAATTCTAGCTGCCTACGGTTTTAGAAACTATAGCTATGTAACTACGTGGTAAGTATACACAAAATCTTATCATAAAAAAAGTCATATTTATAAAACTCATAGATAATCATCCTCCCCTTCAGGTGGATGAATCTTTGCTGAATGAATCTGAAGCTTTAACTATTCAAGATGTAACTTTTGAGACATATCTAGTAACTTTTGAGAAATATCTGCTGATTACTGTAGCCTCAAGGTCCTTTCTTCCCAGTCTGCTGACTACTGTATCATCATTGATCTTTCTTCCCAGTGTGCTGAATACTGTAGACTCATCGTCCTTTCATCCTAGTCTCTACCAACTACTGTAGCCTCGGGGTCCTTTAGCCTAATGGTTCTTTCTGTAGACTCATGGTCCTCCCTTCCCAGTCTGCTGAATACGCCTAATTGTCCTTTATTCCCACTCTGCTGACTACTGTAGCCTCGTGGTCCTCACCTCCCACTCTGCTGAATACTCTAGACTCATGGTCCTTTCTCTCTACTCTGATGAATACTGTAGCTGTATGGTCCTTTCTTCTCAGTCTGCTGAGTACTATAGACTCATGGTCCTTTCTCCAATATGTTGAATACTGTAGTCTCACAATCATTTCTTCCCAGTCTGCTGACTACTGTTGCATGCTTTTTCTCAGTCTGCCTACTTCTGTAGTCTCATGGTTCTCTCTTCCCTCTATGCTGATTACTTTAGCCTCATGGTCCTTTCTTATTGGTCTGGTGACTTCCACAATAGTCAACTAAATGTCAAGTATATAATCCTGAGTTTTTGGTTGAAAGAGGGTATAGTGTTTATTTCAGGAAATAAGTAACTTTCCCTTGCCTGGAATCGACCTTAGGCTCCCAGCAAGAAATCGAGGCTATTTAAATATTCAATAGCCCCTCAACTTAACCGACGCTTTGGAGATCTGGACTGCTGATAAGTAACAAAGACTTTATATTATAGTCTGCGCTTGAATATTTTCTAGATATCTTACAGCTGTCAATAATTCCACATGGTTCCTAATGTAAAGTAACCAGCATTGACAATTGACACACAAATCAAGAGATTTATCTAAAAATGTTATCACATCTAAAATGGTTGTGTAGGAAAAAATAATCATGATTTTGAACCTGATACGTACTGAAGTACAGTAACTTGGGGTATTACTGAATTCTGCAAGAATAATTGGCAGCACGTCCAGGATTCTGATGAAAACCACAAAAGGCAGAAGTTGCCGCTGCTTCGTATCCATATTCGGAAGTATTTAGTTCTCTGTGACTTGATTTTCCGAGAAAAAAAGCAAGCGTTGCAGAGCCGAAGGATGTTTCATGGATGGTGTTGGCAAAAGGCCTGACGTTACTTTCATATTATTCTTTCTCTGATGCTTTGCATTTTGTGGTGGTTTCTTTGTAGAGCTCGAGCAATTCTAAATGCTTCTTCATATTTTTGTTGTCATTTTTACCATGAAAGGGAGTGTTACTTTTTAAATATTCATGTTGACATTCAGGCGTAGAGAGGATATTTATCCTTTTATATTTAGGCTGGAAAACCGAAAATAAGATAAAGAGATAGTCTTGTGTTTCTCGTGATGTTCAAGCACGGATAGTCTATACAGGTCTGAGGCAGATAGATTTACGTTCTTCTTCATTTTAACAGAGAGAGAGAGAGAGAGAGGTGGGGCCGGGTTTGGGGACAGGAGGGAGTTTTGGAGTTTGTGGATGTTAATCTTCATATTGACATGAGAGAAATGAAGGTATATTCACTTTCTAATTAGGCTTCATATTTTTTGTGAAACTTTTATTTTTATTTTGTCGTGTTCCTAGGGAGCAGAAGTGTGCTGCATATATATAAATACGTGTGAGTGACTTTCTCTTTTCTTAATTTGGGGCCTAGTGACATATTTAAGGTGAGGTGCCAGAATTTCATTTGGGGCAGGTGGAGCTCCCGGGAAATTCTCTAGTCACCAGGTAAAATTTCCCTCTCTGTGTGTGCGTGCGTGTGTCTGCTTGTGGTTAATTATAGTGTGTAGCCAGGAGACACGTGATGTGAAATGTGACTGCAGTTAAAGGCAGAACCCACCTCGGAAGAATTGACGTGTCGGGTGTAGTACCCCCTGGTGGCAGAGGTGCACATTTTTGAGCTTCGTTCCTTCCTGCAGCTGCATAATTGAATTAGAATAAATTCGACCTAACTTCAGTTTAACCCTTTTTCCACTCGAGCCAGTTGTCATGAAATTGATCAAGATGTCAGTGAAAATCATTGACTTCACTTTAGGACATAACTAGAGGAAAATTCGGTCCATTATTGTGGTGTTTCTGCAAATCGAGCTACAATTTTAACCCGCCATGAGACATTCAGCTGTGGTCCTGCTCGTTCGGGGTGAAGTTGGTCATATGCCAGCACGGGGCGTTGCTTTGGGCCAACCAGGAAGAGTTGTGATTACTTTGTACCGAAGGAAATGAAAGATCATGAAAGTAAGATAAATCATTCTCGCGACACAAATAATGAGGAAATAGTTTGAGTTTTTTTTTATCAAAGAATATGTACAAGTTCAGCATCGAAATTAAGTCTTTGTTCATTAAAAATCCACAGTTGTGTCGGTATACATATTGTATTATTGGTAGAAAGTTCTTCTAACGCTTGCAAATGGTACTGTATATGCAAATACTTTAGATTTCAGTCTTTTGATGAAAGTAGGGGTATTTGGTTTAATGACGAGTTTAATCGCCCCCCCCCCCCCTTAAAAAAACCCCCCCCCAAAAAAAATCCCACGGCAAAAGAAAAAGAGAAAAAACAATTATGTGAAAACCGTCATTAAACTAAATGCCCGTATTTTTATCATCAGATTAAAATCTAATGCAATTTGCAAATAATACAATTTACTCATGATACCCACAATGGTGTTAGCGTAAATAAATAAATAAAGTCTTTCTTCATTAAAGATCCACAGTTATGTCGGTATGCATATTGTATTATTGGTAAAAAGTTCAAGTTTCTAACTCTTGCAAATGGTGCAGTATATACAAATACATTAGATTTCAATCTTTTAATGCAAGTAGGGGTATTTAGTTTAATGACGAGATTTTATCCCCCCCCCCCCCCCCGCCCCCCCATAAAAAAATCCCATGGAAAAAGAGAAAAAACAATTATGAGAAAACCATCATTAAACTAAATGCCCGTATTTTTATCATCATATTAAAATCTAATGCAGTTTGCAAATAATACAATTTACTCGTGATACCCACAATGGTGTTAGCGTAAATATATATTATATATATATATATATATATATATATATATATATATATATATATATATATATAAAATATATATACACTGACATCAGTGGGTTTCCTCGTTTCAGTGACTCACGCGATTAGGATTTAGTTAAAATATAAAATATATTGATATTTATAATAGATTAGATATGATAACAATAAAAAATACGCTGTTAAGTTGCCTTTTTTTTTTTTTTTTTTTTTTTTTTTTTTACAAGAAGACCAAATCGGTGTTGTTACTGTGTCGTCTGGTATGTACTGTGTGGTTGCGTGTACGAACATCAGATCTCTATTGACGCAGATCATGTTTCAGGTTTGACGTATGAACAACTCGGGGAAAGGATCCTAAAAGGTTTTGTATGAGTTTTAGCAAGAGACATGACGGAGGAAATGTGTGTGCACGTCGTACTTAAGCATTTCCAAAATTCAATAGAGAGAGGAGAGAGAGAGAGCTACTTTACTTTGCAGTTAAAACCAGTCGGCATTTAAAATTACATTGTTTTTTTACGGCAGTAAAACAGAAGTTTTATTATTATTATTATTATCATCTTCTCCGTGCCTTATAATTTTCGTTCAAGAGAGCTTTTGACTTCAAGTTGTAGTGGCGATGATACGTCAAGCATACTGACAGAGAACGTAAAATTCTCTCTCTCTCTCTCTCTCTCTCTCTCTCTCTCTCTCTCTCTCTCTCTCTCGTTTACCTGTTTATCACATATCAGGATAGTTTAGTCCTTGACATATTTATTATTATTATTGTTCAGCGTATGAAGAACAGTCCAGTCCTAATGTAAAACTGCGTGTTTCCCATGTACTGTTGTGTGTGTGTATATATATATATTATATTTATATATATATATATATATATATTAGTGTGTGTGTGTATATAATATATTATATATATATATATATATATATAGATATATATATGTGTGGTGTGTGTGTGTGTGTGTGTGTGTGTGTAGCGCTTCGTTGGCATGATCAGTATGTTCTTGGTCTGCCACCTCGGTGGCCGCAAGTTCGATTCTCAGGTATTCCACTGAGGGGTTAGAGATGTGTATTTTTGGTGATAGAAGTTCACTCTTGGCGTGGTTCGGAAGTCATGTAAAGCCGTTGGTCCCGTTGCTGAGGAGCCACTGGTTCCATGCAACGTAAAAACACCATAAAAGACTATAAAAGAATCTATATATTATATATCTATATATATATATATAATATATATATATTATATATATATATATATATATAATATATATAGAGAGAGAGAGAGAGAGAGAGAGAGAGAGAGAGAGCCAATCACTTAGTGCTGCATCAACACACACACAGACGCCTTTGATGGCGAATGCAGAACACCTCTGAGGTATCTGAGTACGTGTCTTAATTGGCGTCAGGGTGATTCGTCGCGTAATTCGCATCATTTCGATGTCATTCATTACGGTTGCGTCATGCCTCACTTGCGTGATCGATTTATGCGTAATGGCCGTCGTGTTCTGTGCCAAAAAACTTATAATCATTTTTTTAAGTGTTACTTAATTGTTTTATACCCAAATGGGTTGTTATTAAGTGGTGCGTGAAGTGTAACAGCTATTTTTATTATTGTTATATGTTTGCATTCGTAACTAGTAATCATAACTACGTGAATTAATGAAAACTATTGAAAAAAACCGTAAATATGAGCCAAGGGACCTCGAGTGCCAGTGCAAATAGACTGCACTAACTAGCTATATGCCAACACGTCCTCTTACATCACCTTCCAAGGTTGCTTATTTATTTGTGCATGTGATCGTTTGGTTAGAAAGCAACATATTTGCTCTTAGCGGTCTTTCACATATGATGTTTCAATTTAGATTGAGTTGTTGTTCGTTCCATAATAAGAATCGAGTGATACATCCTTTTAGGAAGCTGATGTAAGCCCAGTGACCACCTTATAACAGCTATTGTAAGCTTGGTGATCATATAAAAGCTATTGTAAGCCTGGTGGTGACCTTATAAAAGCTATTGTAAGCCTGGTGACCTTATAAATAGCTATTGTAAGCCTGGTGACCTTATAATAGCTATTGTAAGCCTGGTGATCTTATAGCAGCTATTGTAATCCTGGTGACTTTATAATAGCTTTTGTAAGCTGGGTGACCTTATAACAGCTATTGTAAGCCTGGTGACCTTATAACAGCTATTTTAAGCCTGGTGACCGTAAAGCAGACAGATCTGGTCATAGAATGATCTCGCGTATTGGCTGGTAGACGTGACCTTCATGACGTCATACATGGATGTTGCGTAATGCAGTTTTTTTTATGCCTCTTTATGTATTTATTTATTTATTTCATCACATGGGTTTGCTTGGCCAGTAGAGCAATGTCTTAGCAGATAGAATAATAATGAGGATACTAATAATACTTCTGTTTTAATGGCGCTAGAAGATTTCACTCCCAATGTTGATAAAAGGAGTGGTTTAAAAGATAAGGCAAGGTGGTTAATTTGCATAAACTGTTCGTATCTACCTCTCTTAATCTTTCTCTCTGCTTATCGTCGTCATTGTATTATCTCTCAATTTCTCTTTCTTTTTGCATATTTATTTTCAACATATATCTTTTTGGTTAAATTATATATATATATATATATATATATATATATATATATATATATATATATATATATATATATAGTGTATTATTTATATAGTATTTGTTATTTACCCTTGTAGGGATTAATTATGTATATTTTATTATTATTATTATTATTATTTAATTTGACATCGTATCATCCAAGAGGAATAGAAACCAATTACATCTTTATAGTAGATTTTTTTTACAACTTATCCTAGGGCAGTCTTTGATAAAAAGTATACAGTCATACATACCACTCATTTGACCCTCATTACAGATATATGTATATTTGTGTGTGCGCGTGTATATATGTATATGCATATATGTATGTATATTGAAACTGAGAAATGGCAAAGCTTACGATCGGAAGTGCGTACTCTTGAGAGAGGGAGAGAGAGAATTCAGGTGCCAACTCTTCCTGCGTCAGGCCAGAAAACTTTTTTGTCCATGGGCACTCTGCTTTTTGGCAGCGTGCCCCACACTTCGTGGCCATGAATTCCCCCTGGCGGGAAGGGGCAGAGACCTCTCTCTCTCTCTCTCACACACACAGAGCTTTAAACGGGACCCACTCAGTCTCAGGCGCTTTACGGAAGAGATTCGGAAATGAAAGAAGGCTTTTGCTGAACGCCGGCGGTGGTGGGCCGGGTGAATTGGGTGTTGAGGGGTGATAGGACCTAGGGCAATAATAAAAAGTTTTTTTTCTCTCTCTCTCTCTTTTTTTTTTGAACGCATGTCACGTTGGGCTCAACGTGAGAGGGCGTGAGAAAGACATACATACCGACACAGACAGAAAATATGCCTGGCTTTTGATTGAGTCGTGATTAGAGCTTATCTATTTATTTTTTTACAGAACCCACTTTTGGTTTCATACATTGGCTAATTGATGAAATTAATTGTATAACTGCCCAGAATATATATATATATATATATATATATATATATATATATATATATATATATATATATCGTAGGCTACATCCATACATACCCATCTTCCCCCTAGAAAGTTTGGCTCTGAATAGTGTTGGGCTCATGTTTGTCAATACCGACTCGTAAAATACGCAAAAATAAAAACTCCTCGAGAAGAGAAAAACAAAAAAAGAAAATCACACGACTCACTGAACCCAGGAGATACAAACCAAGAAGTCCCCCGTCCTCTGTGACGTCACTGCGGCTCATCCCGAAAGTACATCCGTATCTTGAAACGGTTTACACTAATATATATATATATATATATATATTATATATATATATATATATCTATATATATATATATAATCGAATGTTTTGAGCGTTTTAATTCATTAGTAGGTGAAGATGACTGCAGACTTTTTTTCTGTATATTTATCAGATCTTCCCGATTTTTTCTTGGTATAAGAGAAGGGAGACGGAAAGAGAGACAAGAGAAAAAGAGACGAAGACAGGGAGGGGAGTCAAACAGACTGAGACAAAGAGAGAGAGAGAGAGACGGAGGGAGAAAAAGAGGCAGGCAAAGCGAGGGAGCGAGAGAGAGACACACACTGATCCTCTCTTCTTGCTTCTTCAAACTTCTCTTCTTCGTCTCTCAGCTGCGACGAACGATTGTCGACTAACAACCATGGCAGGCGTTAAGAGACGGAGATGGAGAAGATTGTCTCTTGTGTTCTTTTACTGCGTATTTTGGTAGTTGATGCCAAGATCGTCTACCTATGTTATCAACCCGAATAATCCCCCCCCCCCCCCCACCGAGCGCATATCCGTGAAACCTCCCTTTGATCGTACATGTATTCGTATGGGCTAAATGGTAAATTAATTTTATTCCTACACACTCCCTGTAATAGGCACTTTTATTTTTATACCTTATAGTATACGTGTGTAAGTGTTAAAGTTATGGGTAAAAGAATCAGATTCTAAGTAATTCATTTTGTAGTTTGGGGTATTAGTGGCATTAAAACAAAGGAAGGATTTGAAACGATATAAATGACTCTCTCTCTCTCTCTCTCTCTCTCTCTCTCTCTCTCTCTCTCTCTCTCTCTCTCTCTCTCGTAATCTATATCCGTTTATTGTTTACTTGACCGCGAGTACGCCAACATTTTTTCCCCGATATCATAAACAAAACAAAACAAATAAAAAACTCGAAATCTGGCACAAGTGATCATCAGTTTATCAATGCTGAATTTGTCACGGACGGTTTGTAAAGTGATGTCACACCAGGACAAGCTAGCACACGACTTCACTTTTTATCACCTATGTTGGCTGCGTGGTTGGGAGGAACATGAAGAGAAAAAGAAAATGTTTAGTAGCGACGCTAAATTTAAAAGCAGTTCATAGAGGTTCAACATCGCCCCCGTTTCAGTGAACCAGGAAATGCGTTTTGTTTAAATACGTTGATTCATCGGGTTTTATTCAACCTGCGTCGATGGTTGTCTTCGTTTCAACTCGCCTTCATTGAAGGAGCAATGCACGGGTAACACGAGTTGATTTATCGAACGGAAAATTACAGTAATTCGTCGTAGCGCAAACAAAAGATTTTGGTCAAAGCTGAACAACTGATCGACCTCCTTTATTTCAATTTATTTTTATTATTAATAACCGTTTCAGTCATTGCTGATAGGGTGTATCATTTCAAGTGTTGACAATACCTGGCACTTTTTCCAAAGCATAACCTCCCTATTTTTATTTGTAAATTGGTGATATATCGTCCAGGGACAGAAGAGTAGGTTATGTTTACCAGTTGACCAACTTTTATGTCAAAGAAACACTGGTGATGATTACCAAGCTAATTAAGAGTGCGAACTTCATTTCTCAAAATTTTTTAATCCTGTGTGAAGCATGAGTACATTTTCAGAGTACCTGTTATTAAGCTAAATAATCCAGTTGGGATTATCATATATACCGTTGTCGATTGTTTATCTTTAATGAGCATGTGTAAGATCGCAATTATCTTTCAGATTTGTCATAAATGATAACCATTTGTAAGGTGGTAATCGATTTTAAATTATATATATATATATATATATATATATATATATATATATATATATATATAATACTATGATTTTTAATGAAGTCTGCACACATTACTGTGCCCATAGTCAGACCAGTTACTCAGAAATTGTTAAAAAAAAAAAAAAAAAATTAAAAAAAAAAAAAAAAAAAAAACATTCACTCAAAATAAATCTGGAAAAATTTAGGCAAATGAATGTGGCATATCATGAATGGTATTTTAGACATCCTAATCAAAAATTTATTTGTTTGAAGAAATATACATGAGCAATCAATAACCATAGGTTTTGCAATGCCAGCTTAAAGAAATCAATGTATTGGATAGTGTAATATTTATTTTTACGAGTCCACATCTAGTACGTACCTACTTTTTATATGAATATTATAAGTGATGTATTTACCAGTTCATCATTGCCTTTTGGTGATATGTGCTCTTTAAGGAGTAAGTGCTGGCATAAGACCAGCTTAAACGAGTTTTAGTATTGAAACTGTTTATATACAGAGCTTTCAAACTTACTCTACATTATGTATAATTGAAACATCAAGTTATTAATATTTAAGATTTTGATGGTATTTTGAAGAAACATTTTAAAGCATTACAGTGTATGATTGGATATTTTAATTTTTTTTATTAGAGTATGAAGACTATTTTGATATCACACTGAACCAAGATGTTAGTATTGGATGTTTTGGTAAACTCCAGACTGTGGATTTAAGTTATGGCTTCTATTCTCTGTTTACAGTACACGGCAGAATTCGTGAAGGAACACCTCTTCAATAATGTCATCGAGAAGATCAAACAGCTCCGGACTCTAGACCCATGCGACAGGACCAAAAGTTCAAAGGTGAATGTGCCGCCAAGGAAGGCATCCCTCATTTCGGACAAACCCACAAATGGCATCAACAAGGAACTGGTCACCAAGAATGACGAGCCAGAAAAACCTAGTGGCACAAACGAAGAGGCTGTTACAAGTGAATCCTGCAAAGCGACAGGCAATCTAAAAGAGGAAGTCTCGAGTGGCACTGGCGTGGAGAACATCTCATGTGAAGAGGACCCTGACCCTTCGCCAATGAAGAAAGATGACAGCTACTGCACCGTCAGCCTTAAGAAGAGAAATTCGATCATCAGTAACAGCAACTCCAACGGAAACAAGGAGAAGAGAGAAGAACCCTCTGGGGTGGATGACCTGTACATTGACATAAACAAGAATGTCAACTACACAAGATTGCTGACAGATCAGATTATTGCTATCGATAATCAGGTTGTGGAAGAGTGTAAAAGTAGAACGGATATGTCAGGTATGTCACCTTAGTCTCAGTAGTGTGTGTGTGTGTGTATATATATATATATATATATATATATATATATATATATATATATATATATATATATATATATATATATATATATATATATACACATATATATATATATAGATATATATATATATATATATATATCTATATTACATTATAAAACCATAATATATATGTATATATTAATATATAATAATATATAATATAATTGTATATTCGTATATATATAATAATTTTATATATATATATATATAACTTTTTTTTTTTTTTTTTTTTTTTTTTTTTAAACATTTTAACGTGTGAAGGGAAATTTGCCATATAGTAAATCTTTTTAATTAAATGACAAGCATGAAGTACAGTTTAATTTTGTGGATTTAAATTTAGCTTTAGGATAAACTGTATCTTCAATGATCATTGTATGAGGATTACACTTGTCACAACTTTCAAGTGTTTACTGTTATTCAGGAATTTTAGTATACTGACAACCTTTGAATCCCTCACAATTACAGAAATATGAAGAAATAACCTTAAATATTTTAGTATCTTCAGCATGCCAGTATAGACAAGCTTCTTCAAGACATAAAAGCCTAGGGACATTTAGCTACATTGTAGTTCATATCTAAAAACAAATTTGACATTTCTGTGCTGAAATGCTCTTTAATGTTTGCAAAAGAAAGAAAAGAATAATTTCTTTAAATAAATCCATTTAATTAATTTTGATTAGCTTTTAAATACTATTCATGCATTATTTTTGTTTTGCATAATTTGGATAATTTTGTTTATGGAGGAAGCCAAAGAGTTAGTAACCTGCTGAATGAGGTTTTACTGAATAGAGCAGTTCCAGAAGTGTGCAAAAAGACCCACAAAAACAAACTGTTCGTTGAAATAAGTTGTTTGTCAATAATGTTCAGAAAAAAAACAGAGAGAGAGAGAGAGAGAGAGAGAGAGAGAAAGAGGAGAAGAGAGAAGGAAGAGGAGAAGGAGAGAGACGAGAGAGAGAGCAGGAGAGGAAGAGGAGAGTGAGAGGAAGAGAAGAGAGAAGAGAGAGAAGAGAGAGGGTAGGTGTGGGGCTAGTGGTTGACCATATTTCATAAGCACAAGCATACTCTCTACAGGCATATTGTAACTGGTTATGGTTTTCTATTGTGGAATATTTTTGTTTTACCTACCAGAAATTTTTATGTACTTACAAATGCACCAGCTGCAATTATAGTACTACTATATTGATAATGATTTAATTATAGGGACAACAGCTGTGATTGCAGTTCTGGATGGGGAACTGCTGATCATCGGTAATGTAGGCGACTCCCGTGCTGTAATGGGAGATATGAAGGGTTCAACCATCCCCTTGTCATTTGACCATAAACCAAATCAGGTAAGATTGTTCAAGTAAAGGCTTGAAAAATGTGACAAGGGAAATGCACTTAAATTTCTGAGTTACACACTTTTGTTGTGTAGAAAAAGGAGATATATTGAGTCTCTTGCTTTTATGTTTTAGTGAATAGGTAATTTAATTTATTGTGGTACTTTATCATTGTAATTTATTGTTTTGTGTGTTTATTTCATTGGTAAATTATTAAGACTTCTTTCATTTTCTACTTAAATCAAAAATTAAATTTAGCATATATGAGTGTCACTGGGATGCAAGCCTTGCCTTGACTTCCACCAATCCTGAGATATGCATCACAAATCTGTTCTGGCACAACTTAACATAGCCTTCTTCAGACTCATGTTCCTTAACATTTTATATATGTACGACTCCCAGAAATGAACTGAATGTCAGATACTTTACCAAGGAATGCACAATTAACATACAAGTAGCGTTATACTTTCATACCTCAGACAAATGCAAATTGCCCTTGCTAACAGATTTCACGGGAGGGAAAGTGACTTAGTTTTTATAGAGATAATAAAAAATACAGTAACAGGAGGTATAAAGATAATAAAAAATACAGCAACAGAAGGTATGGACAACTCAAGTGCTGATGTTGTAGGTGTTTCTGTACAGTACAGAAAATTAATAAGTAGAGTTTCTGTTCCATACAATAATTAATTTGTAAAGGAGATTTATCTTTTGAGCTAAAAAGGGTGGGTTTTTTATAATCTTTTATGATTTTTTGATGGATTTTATTTCTCTTCAAACATTAAACACAAGTATGGCCAAATTGTTACACAGTGTACAGTTAGGTTGTCACATATGTCTTTAAATAATATTATGGAAAAATCATAAAGAAATGAGGTATTAAAAGTTAAATTTTCTTTTAATATTCTCACCTCTAACACTTCAGAATCCATGTATTTAACTAGAGTTTTCATTTGCCCAGCTGAAGGAAAGACGAAGAATTAAGGAAGCTGGTGGATTCATCACCTTCACTGGGGTGTGGAGAGTGGCTGGCATCTTAGCCACCTCACGTGCATTTGGAGATTTTCCACTGAAGGAGCCTCGTAAGCTAGTCACTGCCGAGCCTGATGTTCTTACGTTTAGTCTGCGTGACCATAAGGTGAGTTTTCCTGAAGTTATTGGTTGTGGAAATTGTTTTGGATAAATTTGAATTTGGGGTGAGAAATAAATTATTGGAAAAATATTTTTCTGGCGCTAAGATTCGAAAAGGAAGAAGGAATAGTTGTTAGAGGGAAAGGGTTTGAAGAGGCACTTTCTTTTGTGCAGTAAGCAGTACAGAAACTCTTTGTTAATCCAGTCTGTAATGGGGGAAACTCATGATGGATGGGTTAGCCAATGGGATTTTAGCAATTGATTGGATGAATGCACCTATTGAAGGACAGTCACTCTTCCGAGCTGGTTTATCAGCCATTTACTTTGTGGAAATGGATAAGTTATGTTGCTCATTCCATTGAATTTCTATTGGGAACTATCAACTTTCTTTCCATGTTTCCTTTTATTTCTGATAATCGCCCTGCTTTCTGGAAGCAGGATATCCCTCCCTTCAGTTGAAGAGAAAGGCAATGTGTTACCAGTACCAATTATAAAATCCATATCCTTGTAATCAGGGTTACAGGGACTTTTGCTGCTTGTTGTAAAATATTCCAGTACTGTAGAGTATACAGTGCAAACCCTTTGTCAGAAGAAATCTTCCTCACAACCAGCACAAAGGAAAAAGGATTGTTTTTTTTATAATTCTCATCAAAGGGCATCTGGGTGCTGATAGCAAATATCAGACACCATTCTAATGATTATTTAACATTTAATTTTATTCTTCATAGTAAAGTATGGGTCAATATTATGTTATAGGTGTAAAATTTTGCTGTGAATTTTTTTTGTAGCATCAAATGTAATAACCATACCATAGAATCATAACTGTATAGCTCATAGGAGTCTCCTCAATAAGTATGAATATTTGATTGGAAATTCAGTGCTGAGATTTTCAGCTGTAACTAGATGTTTCTGTAAACACTAGATCTTAGTGTAAAACACAAAAAAATTTACTCAAGACTTTTTAGATAATAGGAAGAAGCAAATGATAATTTTCATGTTATTTGCTAGGTATTTTATTCATAGAGTTTAGAAAATAACAAGCTCATTCTGTAGTTTATTTCATATGGTAAACTATTAGTACATTTGTTGTTTTCAGAGAGTTTAATTGATTAATTTGTGATAAATATAATGAGATCAATAAACCCAGGTATCTTCAGTGAGTTAAAGATACCTTTGTGGCAGGGTCACAAGCAAGCAAAGTTATGTTAATTGTATCGGCTGACAAATTTTCCCACAGCCACACTATCCCCTTTACGTTACTTTTTTACACACAGGACAACTGGCTTACCAAAATACAGAGCTATATCTACTGGATATAGCTAGGCTAGGCTAGTCGAGACACAACCACCTCTGAGAATCACAACAAAACAACCAACCGAGAACCACAACCATACAACAACTTAACACCCACCATGCAAACTACACCAACAGCTCAAAAACAACATGACAAATCATATGCCAACTGCAACCCAGAACAACAAACTGACAACACCAACAATGTCCCAAACCACCAACTCAGACACCAAAACACACAACCAACCTCTTCATCTTCACCACAACCAGACAGACACATGCACAACAACTTCACAATACCAAAATCACTCAAATCACGCAATATCACTGACCCTCAATGGACAACACTGCTACCAAACCAATTGTTTAGTATGACTCTGACTTCACCGAATTCCTCGCTTCTCATGACTCCCATAACACACTACTGCCACTGATATACTCGGCGGTAGCCACAACAGACAACAGCTCATGTGCTTACGCCCGCCATCAAACCACTCTCTCTCTCTCTCTCTCTCTCTCTCTCTCTCTCTCTCTCTCTCTCTCTCTCTCTCTCTCTCTCTCTCTCTCTCTCTCTCTCTCTCTCTCTCACGCAACCCTCGGAGACGTTGTCAAATTTAAACTACCATCATTACTCCTCCATACCTTGTCCATGAACACCCTTTTTTCTCGTTTTATTCACTGGTGTTCTTTTTGTTTCAGGCACACTTTGTAATCCTAGCAACAGACGGGCTTTGGGACGTATTAACGAATGAAGAGGCTGTGGCATATGTCCGCGAACACATTCACGAGCCAGATTATGGGGCCAAGTCTTTAGTTCTACATGCGTACTATAGAGGATCTCAAGACAATATAACTGTTGCTATTTTAAATATAGAAAAGTTAGGATTGTAAATTTCTTCAGTAGATTCAGTAGATTTGTACAGCTTTCCAAAGAGAAGCAAATATATCTCCAGTGTTGTATGCATACTCTTGACTTGACAATCTTTCCTCATTAATCAATGCTTGATTTCTCTTAATTTTAGTTACTTTATATACAAAGCATTCTGCGGCTCAAGCATTTGCCAATTTGTTCCAATAGATTTGTGCTTTATAGGAATTTGGTAATATCGCACGTTTTTTTCAATTGTAGTGATTTATATTATTATTAGCTTATTTAAAAGTGCATGGAAGCTAAATCACTAAATGTAGAACCAGTTGTATGGTAACGTTTCTGATAAAACACTTGTTCAGTTGGTCTGATAAAAATTCATACCCTTTGTTCAGGAGAAAATTCTCTATTTTCAGGTCAGAGGAAATAAGAATCCAAAACATTTAGATAGGTCACAGGAAGTGAAGGACATTGGCATTGTTAGATTTAGTACAGATCTATGAAATACTTAACATCTCTGCCATATTGCACATCACAAACATTAAACTTACCAGTGATGATCTCACACGTGGTTCAGAATGTTGCATTTCTTACCTGACTGTCCCTTACCATAAATATATTTAGAGAATAATTGAAAAATAAATTAGAAAAGCTGAAAAATTAAACTCTCCATTCATTTCAGTAATGAAAAGATTTACAGGGCTATTTGATGGTTATTGTATCAAGAAAGTCTTTAAAATATGCATAAATTTGACTAGTATTTTGAAGAGGTAAACCTTCACTCCAAGAGAGTGTAGAAGTGCCAGTTATTTCAGTTAAAAGAATCAGGCAGTCAGCATTTTTTTTTTCTCCACACTCACCCAGTGTCTTATTCAAGACTGGTTTTTTAAAGTTATCATTTTCGTTGTCATCATCATCGTTTGTTTTGTACATCATTGAAAACATGTTCTATTTGGAGGTGTATTTGCTTCATGTAACAATAAAGCTCTATTTATTTAATATGTAAAATACAGAGTATTCCTATTTGCTTTTAGTTCTAGTTGGATATATAAATCCATGACATGTGATATGATCAATTTTTTTTTTGTTACTGTAGGCATTTTGTAATTAGATTAGATTATACAGTATACTATATTATTTTTTGTTTACTTCAACCTGTTTTTAGCACTGTATCATACTATGTCATTTTTGTTACCTATTCTTTTTCTTAGGGCCATGTTACACTTCACAGTCTCTGATTACTGTGCGCAATTTTACTTGTTTGGTACTGCATTAATCAATGTATTTGACATCATGAGGTTTACTAGTCAGTTATAGCTACTCGGTCTGCAAAACCCCAGAGAATGTGCTCGAGTGGCACAGCTTTTAGAATCTGTTCACTGAATAATATCGACTTCGTTTTACATGCAAGAAGGATGTATGATGTGTATGGCCACTCAGACATCACTGTATATATATGTATATCATTTAGATGAGTGTGGAAGTGTATTTTCAATATCCACAAACCACCAAGATGTTCCTTTGGCTGCACACTTTTAACCATAAATATTTAACTATCAGTATATATAACTTGTAATTTCTTTTATCACTCTTACTGATTCTGTGCATTGGATGTTTATGATTATATATCTGTGATGCTGTTATTCCTGGTTCTAATCTTCAGTAATGCCAGAATGATTACTGCTCATTTTCCTCGTTATCTGTTCTCATACATGCATGCTTACAGCACTTTGAACTTGAACCCAGGGAATTCAAAACTGTATCAGCAAAACAAAAGTTTAATTATTGTTGTCATTTTGAACTGTTTAGTTCATAAAATTGATTTTCACATCATTAGTACATGATAACTTTGTAGGCTTCACATTTAAAAGTTAATTCTATGGTTTTATGGAGATGACAATAAATTACTATTAACTTTGATATTAGTTTTTCATATGACGTTTTTGTTACCTTAGAAATACACTGGATTTTGATAGTAGCATTGGGATGGTATTAAAAATATAGTCTAGCGGTGCCTGGAAAAATGGGAAGAGATTACTAAACAGCTGATAAATTGAATACTGTAGATTCCAACTCTTGACTCCTTTACAAAAACATTTGCTCTTTGGAATCAGCTTTAAACACTGAAAAGGAGCTGAGGTAATTCTTAAGAGGTGAGGCTGCAAAATGCTGAGATTTATGGCCAGCATACATTTAGAGGCACAATTTGTGAATGAGATGTGATGCAAAGAGGCTGGGAAATAATACAAGATATAAAAAATCATAAGGAGTAAAGTATGTAATGTGCGTGCAAGACAACACTGCAGAAATTAGATGTCCATAATATGGCTTTACTTATTTGTACGGGAGCCTATAGAACTTCACCAGTAGAAAGCCTATATGTTGAGCCGGGTTTTACCCCACTATTTATCCGTAGGGAGGAATTAGGCTTGAGAGTCATATCAAGAATACTTACGTCAAAGCTAAACCCTAACTATAAGTACGTTAGAGAACCAACTGATAGAGCCCCAAATAGACCGAGACTGCCAAAGCCGCTTGAGGTCCGACTAGCAAGCTCTGCCAGGGAGGTGGGATTACTTTCCCCTGCAGTAGCTGAAATTTTGCCCTCAAAGTTTCCTCCTTGGAATAGACCATGCCTAGAGATCTGCCCAATTAGGGACAGCAGGAGCAACAATTCTGGTGATCAGTTGAGGGCAAGTTTCTTGGACCATGCTTCCGAACATGGTGATTCTCATCATATATATACTGATGGCTCGAAGGGTTCTGATGGTGTTGGTTGCTCTGTAGTGACTAGTGGTAATATCATTAAAAAGAAGCTTCCTTCTAATTCTTCTGTATTTACAGCTGAACTGCTGGCAGTTTTGACTGCTCTTAAATATATTTTTTATAGTTCTTGTACTAACAGGGTTTTTACCATTTTTACCGACTCTCTGAGTGTTTTATCTTCTCTAAAAAGCCTAGTCTCTTGCCACCCTTTAGTGCAAGAAGTACAAGATTGGTTTTATCTTTTAATTAATAGAAGAGGATTTTCTGTTAGGTTTTGTTGGGCTCCGTCCCATGTTGGAATTGTTGGGAATGAGCGAGCCGACGCTGCTGCTAAGGCTGCAACTAGGCTTAGGCCACATTTCCAACATAGGCGTCCCTGTATCTGATTTTAAAAGTACCATTCGATTTTATTGTAGAGACCAGTGGCAGGCCCACTGGTCTACTTTAGATAATAATCTTAAATTGAAATCGATTAGGCCTTCTGTTCATCCTTGGCCTCATAGCCGGATGGATAGAAGGTCTGAGATAGTTTTAGCTAGATTACTCATTGGCCACACTAAATATACTCACGGGTATCTAATGATTGAGTGGAGCGGTATAGGCAGGTTCCTTCGCTGTTCCCACTTATGTCATGTGGATTTGACTGTGGTGCATATTTTGGTGGAGTGCCCTCATTTTGAAAACAAACGTAGAGCTTGTTTGCTGGCAAATAAGTCTCTTCGCAATATTTTTAGGTGAAGGTGCTCAGGCAGAGCAAATTATGACATTTTAAAAAATATTGGTCTTTTTTATGAATTTTAATTTTCTCTTAATTGCTTTAGGTTTCTTGTTTGGTTTTTATGAATGAATGATTTGTATGTTAATCGGTTTGTGTGTATGTTTGTTTGTAACGACAGTGACTTTTATTTTTTAAAGATATATATGCGCTGAATGGCCCCTCGGCTCCGGCGCTTGGCTATGTGCTAAAAATTTTATAATCTAATCTAATCTGTAATGAGGTGATTACAAAGAGGTATGTCTAATTTCAATGTTGTTGATTGAAAAGAGAGTACATGTAGATCACTGCTCCTTGTGTTCTACAGCTACAATAAAGGTCCAAGTTCACAAAAAGTAGCCCATGACTGGTTAAAGTCACTTGGGTTTCTTGCAGCCAAGATAGTATGTATCTTTGTGTAGAACAGACTGTCCAATATGGTCCAAATCAACAGAAATTACAAGCCTATTAATAAAATATGATTAGTTTGCACTTACCTACAGATTTATAATGCATGCCATGGTTTATAAATAAGTAGGTTGCAGTTAAGTGTGTGAAAAGCTGTCACTACTCCATACGCATAATGCTTTTAGACTTGAATAAAATACATGATTGGTGTAAGAATATTGTATTAAATGTTATGGAAATGTATGCTACATTTAAATTAACATTATTTTCCTTGGATAATCATAGCACCCACACTCCTTTATTTCGGAAATCTTATAAAACTTCAAAGGATTCAGCATTTGGATTACACTTGAGAATTTACTATACCTGTTCTGGGAACAGGATGTGGGACTATGAAACTACATTGACAAATGTGGTACTACGAAACTACATTGACAAACTGTCACTTCTGTTGGGTCAGGACTATCCAAAGCTTTCTGCACAGTTTCCAGCCCAGATGAGTCATGCCAAAGGGGCAATAGCAATTGGTGCGCTGATCAACTCGTATGCATGGTAAAATGCACATCAAGTTCACACTGACAGATTATTGTAGTCTTCATGAAAGGCCGTGATCAAAACTGTATCTTGCCTCAAAAAGTCTTCTTGTAAGATACTATACCTCAAGGTAGATATACAGTGTTCCCCCCGTATTCGTGGGGGATGTGTACCAGACACCCCAGTGAATAGTGAAAAACTGCGAATAGTTAGAACCTCCACTAAAAATGCTTATAACTGCCTATCTTGAAAGTTCAGATACCAAATGTACACCTTTAATAACATCCTATTCAAATATACATAAAATTACTAACCTATTACTGTATTAATCTTTGAGGTTATATTAATATCATTTCAGTCATCTTAAAACATTTTAACATTAAAAATATATACCTACAGCCAATAACAGAGAGAGAGAGTGAGACCCGTGAATGGCAACATCATATATCTGACCATCAAGAGTGAACTTATGAATTATTTCTGAGACAGAGAGAATAATAATGAGAGAGAGAATAACTCTTAAACTCCGACTCCTTCCCCTCCGCCAATACTATATCAAACTGTCATTTACTCCCTGCTGCCCACCTTTCCTCCACGTATAAAAAGGACTGGGAATCGCTATTTTTTAATTAGTTCTTCTTTAATGTTTTAAAATTAGTTATAAGGTAAATCATTTATTTATACTACAAAATAAATAAACATACATAAGTAAGAAAGAGAGAGAGAGAGAGAATGTTATTGTTACTGTTTAATCTCATTAAACTTAATATTATTTGTAAGCTAGAACTGTATATCATTATTTTACCATAAAATGTAGTAATGTCCTTAAAGATACACTTATACATACATTTCCAGCCCAAACAGAGGTCGAGAGTTACCACTAGGACATACTATCTCGTGTGGCAAAAGAGAGAGAGAGAGAGAGATGGGCAGGGGGGTTATCCTTATATAAAAGTCTGAAATGGATAGATTATTGTACTTCTATAAAATACTATCACATATGAATTTTGAAACGAGTTATATTACTATTATTATTATTATACAAAAATATTAATAAACACATGTACCATAGAAATTCTCTCATCTCAGTAAAAGAGAGAGAGAGAGAGAGAATTTACGTGATCCTCAGAGGGCAACAGGCATTCCCCCTCCTGACACTTGATAAATTTGAGTTGTTGGACCCCAGCCAACTACGTGGAGTTCAAAGAGAAAGATGCAGGGTAAAATGCATTTTCTTTCATCTTACATAATTTTTTTATTTATAAACTAAAATCTTCCTAATTCACCTTAGTATTTTCTTTAATGAATTGATATTATTGCTGTTTACATTAATATTGATATTCGAAATTCAGTACATCAGTTATCATCCAAAAAACATACATCTCTGTAAGAGACAGAGACAGAGAGAGAGAATTTTCGTAGTATTTGTAAAATACTTTCACATATGATTTCTTTAATTACAGTTATTATTATTATTATTATTATTATTATTATTATTATTATTATTATTATTATTATTATTATTATTATTATTATAAGAAAGTATTAATAAACATATTATACATAGCGTACCATAAAAATCTCTCATCTCAGTAGAGAGAGAGTGAGAGAGAGATTGGAGTTCGAAAGAAAGATGCGTGAAGACTGGGATTTCCTTCATTCTTACATAATTTTTAAAATTTATAAACTAAAATCTTACTAATTCAATGTAGTATTTTCTTTATTGAAGTGATTGCTCTTTACATTAATATTAATATTAGAAAATTAGTAAATCATTTATCACACAAAAAGCATACATCCCTGTAAGGGAGAGAGAGAGAGAATGTTTAGTTATTATGTGATATCATTTAATCTTATTAAACTTACTAATACAGTATTGATCAATATTAATATTTTAAAATTAGTAAATCATTTTTGTATCATAAAAATGTATTTAGGCATGAAAATAACATCAAAATACACTAATTAGTGATTATTTGTCGTCGGAAAATCCTGCGAATAGGCGAATTCACAGCAAACAATGGGTAGATATGGTCCAGATAAAAATATGCGAATCTGGAGAACGCAAATACGGGGGACCCACTGTATATATATATTATATATATATATATATGTATATATATATATATATATATATATATATATATATATATATATATATATATATGTGTGTGTGTGTGTGTGTGTGTGTGTTTTGTTGTGGCAGGATCACAAGCTTAAAAACAAGCAGGCAAATTCCCCCCCAACATAATCCTAATCAATCTAGCTACCAAACTCACCTTCAGTCACACTTTTCTCTTTGCACTACAGAATACACGCAGGACAATTGACCTACCTACACACAGAACAAAAAAAACACATGTACTCGCCCAACTCCTGATACTCCGGGCTGTGCTGTCCGCTGGTCGAGGTCACTGAGACACCACCAACAACAAAGACAACAACCAAGGACCACAACCCCACAACTCAACAACACAACAACAAACAAGGAATACAACCACAACTCAACAACACAGCAAACAAACAACACCCAAGGACCACAATCCCACAACTTAACAACACAACAACAAACAAGGAACACAACCACAACAAAAGACCACTGCACAAACAATCACCAACATGTAAAAACAATAACACAAAAAGCAACACACACACACCCACTAACAACACCAAGAAATCACAACAGCTCACCAACAACAATCCTCAACAACTCACATATAACTCAACAAAAACTCATAGCACAACAAAACTAACAACACAGGCACAACAACTCTTCCGCAAACATTACCAAACTCAACAACCAAACAACAAACCAACAACACAACTCAACTGACTTTCAATGCCTCCAACACTTCATAGACCACTGTTGACTCTACTAATCATCACCAATTCTGACTAAAGACTGACTAAAAACTGACTGAAACACAGAACTCTAACAACTAACTCCAGCTGCACCAGCAGACAACCCAGAACTCACCAACAGCCAAGTCAATCGCTAACTATCTATCCAACAATTACACACACTCTCTCTCTCTCTCTCTCTCTCTCAAGGACATTGTCAAATGGAACTCCCATAACTCCTCCATATCTCCTCCCCGGTTACATTTGACAACGTCTCCTTACACTCGCAACACCTACACTAAATAGCCTTCCGCAACACCCATGGATGCTCAGACGCAGGCCCCCTGGATCTTGTTTGAGGGCTCTCATACACACTGTTACACCGCCCTCCACTTCTCCAAGACCACTTCTAATTAGACTCCCATTACCATCTCCCTCATTACCATCCTCCCAAATCCCACTCACTATCTCATCTACCCCCTCCAACTCTTGTCCCAATATATCTCGTAACTCTGCCACCAAATCACTTACCTCATTTACACTTCTGCCAAACTCCTGAAGAGACTCATTCATATTGCCAACCACATCTTTATCATCTGATTCCCTTCCTGGTGAAACTTCACTAAACCCTGACAATTCAAACCCACACACGCCATATGTATCATTCCTAACCCTCAAAGTCATCCGTATTACATGCCTTATCCACCATTTTTACCCTAACACTAACCCCTCTATCACGCAGCTCACGTTTCTCCCTTTCCTTACCTTCTTCTGCTTTCTTCCATACTCAACCAACACCAACTGCCGATCTTTCAGACCCATTTGCTCACTGATACTTGGCTCACATTTATTCACTTTCAACCACTCTCTCATCACATTCCCCTGAACACACTGCTGCACACTAGAGGACCCACCTGACTGAATCCCCTCAACACCTAGTTTCCCAAATTCCCAACCTGACTCATCCTCTTTCGCCTACACACACTCGCCACGTGACCTTCCATTCCACATTCAACACATTTCACATGTTGTTCTTTACACATCCTAGCATAATGCCCGTTCTTCCCGCAGTTGCCGCAAACCACATTCATACAGGTACCCCGACATCCACTAGCTATGTGCCCTATCTGCTCACACCTGTAACACTTAATATCCCTATCTTTCTTACACTCGCTCACTAATTGCCCCATTTGCCCACACCCGAAGCACGCTCCTAATGCCCCAACCAACATTCATTCTTCCTTGTCCTGGCTTACCACATCTGTAACACTGCTGCTCTCGCTCACAACTAACTGATCCTACTCTTCCAACACTTGCACTCCTATCTCTTTTAGGACTAACTACACTCACGTTAGTTGCTCTAACGCTCCTATCAACCACTCGCTACTTCAGTACTAACACTAACACTTCTACTCTCTTTCATGCACCTATCTAACTCGTAATCCTCTACCATTTCTAAAATGTCATTCCACGTTAACATTTCATTCATCCACCGCATTTTCTCCTTGTGTTTTAGATTCATAAACTCGTATACGCTCTCTGGTATAGTCGCCAACAACTTTCGCACTAACTCCTGACACTCGTTTATCCCTTCGTCCCCAAACTTTTTCCTGGCTAATGTTTCCAACCTGCACACATACATTGACAACGACTCACCAACATTCATTCTTGCCTCTTCAAAATCAGGCTTTCTCCTATATCAAATGTTACTCTTTATCCTCTTTGCCTGTTCTACAATCCTGGCTTTCACACTCTCATACTGCACATTCCCTACACTCATCATTACCCCAAACATACTCAACAAAAATCCTGTCAAAAAGCTACCTAATTCTCTTGCCCAGACTCTTGTTATCCCCATACTTAGACTCACAATACTTCTCATATTCCTTTAAAAAGTCCCCTATGTCCCTACTACCATATTCCTCGTATTGTGCACATCGGGTTACCTCTCTCATATACACAGCCTTTTGTACTTCCCGTTCACTCTCACTCTCACTTTTGCTACTTCCATTCTGACCTTTCTTTCCTTCTTCCAAATATCACAATTTGTCAAAAATTGTATTTTTCCTAACTATACAAAAGGAATGTAATCAGCGGCAGCTGGAACTAATCGTAAGCTTCGAACAAGGAGGTTCGGTAGTTAACTGCTTGTCCGACAGTCGGTGGTCCCGCACGACTGAGAGGTGAAGAATCACTTTGCTTTAGGCCCAGGAAACAGTGAGGGATGGCATGAGGTGGGACTATGTTTGAAGGACCTCAGGTTTGTACAGTTGGGAAAAATACAATTTTCCGACAAATTGTGATTTGATCTGATACGTAATACAAACCATCAGTCCTTTAACAATAGGAAGACTCACTTATTGGTGGGTGGAATCTGAGTCTTATGAACAGGACTGGTGTTCATCTGACCTTGGTTCCCTCCTGGTCGTAAGAGCAGAGGGAGGGATCCTAGCCTCGGCCCAGCTGATCGAGGTGGGTGCACCGCAGGATCAGTGGTCAGACCTTCTTGGGACCAAATTCATAAGAGGGAGGCAAAGCGTGCCTCTTATGAATAGCAAGCAAGAACTAGTTCCTACTTCAAGAGCCAATATGAAGTCATGGGTTTGTCTCTTGTTGGCGTCAACTTTCCCCCCTTGTTAGGGGAGTGGTGGATAACCACTCCTATCCCTACTGAAAAGGATAGGATGGTGCTCAGTAGCGTAGCTTACCTGCATCTGCCTCCTGTCCAGCGTAGTGACGACCGCGGCCCTCTGCCCACAGGTAGAGGAGAGAAAAGAGGAGGAAGAGAAGCCAGTCACACTCTCTTTCACTCGTCCATTCATGCAGTCACACAAGGATGCGATGCTGTTCTGTCCGCTCGGGTGCTGGATAAGCTACACAACTTGTTGAGTAGCCACCACGGGTCCCAAGGAGAAGGTATCCAAGGACCTGTGGGTGATATCCCGAAGATAAAAAGATGTGAAGGTGGTCCGGTTGGCCCAAACCCCTGCCTTCAGCACCTGTGCCACGGAGAAGTTCTTGCGGAATGCAAGGGTTGGACCAATACCTCTGGCTTCGTGGGCTCTCGGGCGAGGGATATGGGTTGTTGTCACTCCTATCCCCAGCGTACGCCCTCCTGGTTAACTCATGAAGCCAGAACGAAAGAGTGTTCTTGGACACCTCCTTCTTGGTAACCCGGTGCTAACGAAGAGGCGTCGACACTCAGGCCTGAGGTGCCGAGTTCTCTTCAGATAGCACCGTAGCGCCCTCACAGGACAAAGCAGCATCTCATCTGCATCATCGTCGGTGAAGTCCTTCAGGGAGGGGATCGTGAATGACTCGAACCGGTCGTCAGGGACCGAAGGATTCTGAGTCTTCGCTACGAAGTCCGGGACAAAATCGAGCGTCACAGATCCCCATCCCCTCGTATGTTTAACATCGAAAGACCATGAAGTTCCCCTACTCTCTTCGCCGATGCCAGGGCCAGCAGAAGAGGGTCTTGATGGGTCAGATCCCTGTCTGATGACTCTCGGAGTGGCTTGAAGGGTCTTCGAGTCAAACTCCTAAGGACAAGAGTCACATCCCACCCCAGTCGAGTTCCCTGGGTGGGCAAGACCTCTCGAAGCTCTTCATTAGAAGGGAGATCTCGAACGAGTTGGAGATATCCACTCCCCGCAGTTTAAGGACTAGGGCCAGGGCGGCTCTGTAGCCTTTAACTGCGGAGATGGAGAGGAACTTCTCTCGGCGAAGGAAGACAAGGAAATCTGCTACCTGCTGAATAGTGGCTCTGAGGGGAGAGACCCCATCCAAGACACCAACCACAGAAGACGGACCACTTCCCCTGGTACACAGCTGCAGAGGACTGCCTGAGGTACCCAGCCATCTCTGTTGCTGCTCGGAGAGAAAAGCCTCTCCAGCCAGCCATGAGAGACAGGGGATCGAACCAATCTGTGGTACCGTTCCACTGTGGCTGGGACAGGAGGTTGTGCCAGGGGGGAATCTCTCTTGGAGCTTCCAGCAAGCAGAAAGCCCAGCCAGGTCCGGATACCAAAACGGCCTGGGCCATTTGGGTGCCACCAGAATCATCTGAAGATTCGCGGTGACCAGCATCCTGCTGATCACCTTGGGAATCAGACGGAAACTGGGGTAAAAGGCATAATACAAAATGTGATAAAGTTCTATACGGATTAGGACCGGTAAATGTAAATCTTTCTTTAACCAATGTCTCAAACGGGCAACCATCAATATTCTGTGAGAACTGGGCAAATATCGAATGCATTATTCGTACATATGAGAGATTTAGACCATCCTATTAACTGGAGTCAACCAAAAGCCTTAATCTCATATAATGACACAGTTAAAAGGAATATCATTGAATCTTGTTTCAAGTCGAAATAATAGAAATGTTCTAAATTTAAGTCTTGGTTTATTTAAACTTGATGCTTTCATTATGAAAAAAGTTGTAGATAAATATAAGCAACAAAATTTAATATATTCAGTTTTTACATGTTTTGGACTGTAAAGATACTTTGTAGTTTCGGTTAGGTTTGTGACCGTTTGATACCCGATAATCCTGGATTATCTCTTTTAATTTTTACCCTTTTGACAATTAACCATCTGGTATTCTTGATCTTGTTTTGTACCTGAGACCTTTATCTCCAATTGTACTTCATTAACTCCTTGACGATGTCTGAGTAAAGACAAAAACGCTTGGATTTCTGACTATTATTTTCCTGTGGTATTCGCTTACTTATGAAGTCACGTGCATCTACAGTGATTTTTTAAGCATATATATATATATATATATATATATATATATATATATATATATGTAAGACATAGGGTTTTGATTAATTATATATTGTTCGTGCATTCTCTGTAACCTGTGGAATGTGGAGGACAGTGCAGAGTAACGACCTGAGAGTAGCTGATGAATGAGTTTCTAGAGGATGGCGTGAGATAAAAGTGCTTAGTTCGTCGAGTCAATGTACGACAGTTTATGAACTCTTCCCAAATGCCTTTGTGAAACTAGATGCAAGCTAGAACCGCGAGGCGCTAGCGAATGCTGTGTGTTCGTATGTGCGTGTGCGCCTCTTTCTGTTAAAAGCGTTCATACCCAAGCCTATGGGAGGGATTTTGACAGAGGGCTTCGAGTCATAGGCAAAGATGCCGTGGCATTCGCCGGGGGAGTTTTTTGACATAGTGTTTAGTGTCCGGTTGGGAATGGGTAAGTGTTACCTTTACTTTAGCCAAAGGGGTGGCTTGTTTGATATCTTGTAAGATGTTCCATTTTATTAACTTTGTCTTTAAACTTGTGTGTGTACTTACCAGAATGTGTTCTGTATCTTTGGCAGATGGTTCTGGATTTCTGTGGGACAGAGTTCCCAGGGAAAGGTGTGACCTTTTGGGTGACTTGACAATGAGTTGTTTTAAGTAGCCTGTAAGACTGGATTACTTAGTTAATTGATTTATTCTTGTAAATAAACGTTATGTTATGATGCAACTCTCTCATTTTCATTACCTGTTAGAATGGAGAGAAAGAGGTGGAGAGAGAGAGAGGAGAGAGAGAGAGAGAGATGTGGGGTGATTGCCGGGAGAGAGAGAGAGAGCCTGTGTGTGGGGGTCTGCCTTCCGTTTCGTGTCCACGCTTACCGTATGAAATACATGGAGGTTTCCCCATGTAATAGTGGTGGCAGACGGTTAAAAAGGGGATATAGAAAGTCTTCTTTCTTTTTTTATGCCTAGGAACGCCAATGTAGAGATATGAGTGGCCAGTTAGAAAAATAAAAAGGGGCCGTGACTTAGCGATAGTTTTGCGAACGACAAAAGCTTGTGGGATTGTGGAAAATCGTTAAACTGTTAGTTTTCAGTTACTTAGTGGAAAAAATGAGAAAATGTCTGTCTGATTAAAACTGTGCTTAAAAAGGGAGGGAAGGATTTTTAGGGGGACTCAGCATTTTTTTTCCCCCATGGGAGTCAGCCCCTGAAGCAGTGAGCGCACCCAGTGTGACTTTTGCTTTGTGCAATGACGAGTGTTCCGAGATACCTGTGCGGCGGTCGTTTTGTTATATCACTACCGCGTTTTTACGAAGAATTTCGAGTTCCTTTTGTTCCCATTATGGAGTGGGTGAGTGTTAAAACTATTGTTTTGAAAGGAGGGTGGGTTGTTTAAATATTTCAGGGTTATGGGATTGGTTCAAGAGGTCAAAACAATTTTTTCTTTCCCCATAGTGAAGTGTTTTCTTTATTTGCACGTGTTTATAATAGACGTATGCATTCGTCTTTGTTTAAAACATAGGAGTGTATTTTTCTATGCATGGGAACTGTGCTTATATAAGCAGATTTTGGCTTAGAGACACAGAGCGGCCACAATTTAAGGGCTCAGCATATTTCTGCAGAGAGGCGCCTTGCATTGCGAGGGTGTACGGGCATCCCTTGGGAGGATAGTTTGCATGGGTACCACTAGCCTCACTCGAGAGATAGTGCAGGGATGGGGATCCTACTGGCATGCCTCGGGGGAGTGTTCTGCCGCTTGACTGAGGGGTTGTTTCTCAGGGGGGGGAGAAATTTTTTTTTCTCTTTGTGTTGGGAGATGGATTTGGCCTTGACATTGGATGCTAAGATATCAGCTGATTGATTAGTTGATGAAGTGAAATGCCCGTAGAAAGTTTAGAGTCTTTTTTTTAGAAAAAGATATTTTTTTTTCTCTCCCTTGGTTATGAAGAGAAAAGGAAATGAAAAGAGATTTTTCTTTTCCGAAATGAGAGGAAAAAGTAGTTAACATGCACGGGATGTGTTTATGTGTTTCTTTGTGCCTTGAAAGACACAAATATAAGGGGGATACACAGATTGGTTTTTTTTATCGTGTTGGAGAAAATTATTTTGAAATGCCGATGATTGGTGTTGTATCTGTGTTGTGTGGCAATGGTGTTATGTCATGGTGTTGCATGCTTGAGAAAATTGTATGTCATAGGGATCAGCAATACTGTTGTATGCTATTTGAATTTCACCCTTTGCGAGAGAATTATTGCTTTGGAGAGTTATTATTATTGTTATTATTATTAATTATTATACTTGAGATGTGTCACTGGAGGTTTGCCTAAGTATAATTATCATTACGGGAGAATTGTTTTACGAGAGATTTGAGATATTTCATGGGAGATTATTCAATAATTATTACAGATAATTATTCAGGGAGAATTATTACAATGAATTAATGGGAGAAGTCTTGTGTTAATTATTTGTTCAGTTCTTGTAACTTTGGAGAATATTTTCAGTGATTCACGGGGATGATTTGTTTGCTGAATCTTGATGAATCTGACTGAATCTTGGTGAATTGTGTGGAATTTTGCTGAACTTTTGCTGAATTTTTGGAGAATGGACAAGCATTAACTTTGGTGTTAATTTTTGTACTGATACTGATGATTTTGATGATAGCAATTTTTTTTGGTGATTTTGTGATAATGATATTTCTGATACTGATTTTTTTTATATACTAATACGTGGGTGTTTTAATGCTGTCAAGGGAGGTGAAATCTTTTGTGATTATGGGAAGAACTAACAACACATTATTTTAGTATTTTTTTTTCTTTTTTTATGAGTTCAGCAGATAATTGCTTGACATCTAGTGAGTTACGGGAGATAGTTAATGGTGCCGTTGATTTTTCTTTTCTCCTTTTTTGGAAGTTAGCCATCGCTGACACAAGTTTTTTTTACCATGGGTGAATTTGAATTTGTTTTTTCTCTCCAGTTAGTGTGAATATTATCTCAGTTCGTGACTTAGAGTCATTTAAGAGAAAGTGTTTGTGTTTTAGCTATTTGATGCTATAGAGTAATATAGGGGAGAATTTCTTGCATGTTTTGAATGCATACGTAATGGCACTACATTTTTTCTCTGGATATTTGTGTTCCAGAAATTGTGAGTTTTCTTGCACAATACATTAGTTGTATTTGTGACAACTTTGTGAGAGATAGGAAACTTGGTTAAGTTTTCTAGTGGCTTATGTCGTAGTGCATATGGGGAAGTCTTTGCTTAGACACTGTGAATTTGGAGTTCTGTTATAATGACTTGTGGCACATTGGTGGTTTTTTCTAGAACTTTCTAGACAGTTTTATTTGCCGAGTTTTTGCCCTTTTTTTTAGCAGTTATGCTAAATGGAGTGAGTTTTTTTATAGTTTTTTACTATAACATTGAGTTATTCTCTGAGAATTGGAGTTATAATTGAGATATATTATTTTGGAGAGATTGGAGGTATATATTATTTGGAGTTATATTTTGAGATATAATATATGGAGATATATTTTTTGGCCATTTTTGATATTTGCCAATGTGGTATGAGCTATGTTTAGTTCAATTATTTTGCAGCCATCTTTGTTGCAAATGGAGACACATATTTGGAGATTATGGGGCAATATTTGGGAGTGTGTGAGTTAGATGCCTTGATTGCACATTTTCTGGAGATATAATTGTTTGGAGCCTTGTTTTGTTCCACATGGAGTTATTGTGGAAATAGAGGTAAATATTTTGTATTTGCCGAAATAGAGGTGATTATTCTCTATTCTTGGAGTGGTGTTTTTTTTTTCTACTGACATGTGGCTATTGGAGAAATAAGAGAATAATATAAGGGGGTTGGATTAAACCAAATGGAGGAAATATTTCTATAACCGGAGTGGTGTTATTATTGATATGATGTCTCATAATGGAGTTGGAATTAATCTTGGGCGGGTAACCCTTTTTTTTGTGGTTATGGAGTTTTTTTTTTCGAGACAAGAGAAGATTTCTGTGGTTCTCCTTTTTTTTGATTTCGTGACTATTTAGAGAGAAGTGGCATTACTGCATTACGAGTCATATGGAGATGTGTGTGCATTTTTCATGTTCACAAGTGTGTTATTCTTGGAGAAATATAATTTGGGAAAAGTCATGTTGAGAGAATAAGTCTTCGAGACAAATTTTTGAACACATTAGTCATTACCTGGAGTTTAATTCTGTGAAATGTGTCAGTTGGACCTTTTTTTTCTTGAGAATCATGAGTTTCCAAACTTATGTGTCTGACTAGACAATTTTTGTGCTGTTGTTTGAGCATGCGTCCGCCAGGTGATTTTTTTCTGCTGACAGGCGATGTGATGAGCCGTGGTGTGGGCTGAGCTGTGCTGTTTCTTTTTCTTCTGATGGTGATAGATCAGAATTTTTGCAATATCTGGGAAAATGTTGGCTATAGCATTTCACGGAAAGCGCATGTATGAGAGTTTGCTTTCTGGCAAATTCCATAACCTTTTTTTTTACATGGAGCATTTTCTTGGGGATAAAAACGCGGGAGTTATGCATATTATACATGTATTATGTATTTTGTGATTGGGGAATCTACTCGTGATTATTCCTTTTTTTTATTATTGTTTTTCTCCTTTTCCTATGAGAGATATGATTAGGGGATTGAGCTTTAAGTAACATTTCTTTTTTTTTGGACGGGAGATTTGATTTTACCGGGAGGTGTAATTTTTCGAGGGTTGCTATTTACGTAATGGGAGTTTTTTTGACATTAAGTCTCATTGTGATTAATTATTGAGCAGTAGAGGGGTTTTTGCTGTTAAAAGTTGGAGATTTTACTGATTTTGTGGGTTGTTTAAATATCAGCTTGCGAGAATATTTTTTGGGTCTGGGGGTTACGTGATTCTTTTCTTTCTTGGGCTGTTACGAATTTTTTCTTTTTTTTTTTGTGTGAGCACATTCGAGTTCGAAATGTGAGTGCAGAATTCCCCTGGAGTTGCTGTGATTTCTGAGTTGTGTGTGTGCTGATGTGCGAGTTTGGAGAATTGAGTTGGAGAACTTGATGTTTTTTTTTTTTTTCTTAGAGAGTTGCGATAATGACTTATCCATTTTAGTAGTCATATTTAAGGGAGTTAATTGGGAGACGTTCAGTTAGTATTTCTGACCTTTTTGAGATCATTGTTTGATAGAGGTAGTAGTTGGGTAATTCTTAGATGACCAAAGACCTGACTGACATACTAACGCCCAAAAAAGTTCACCGACACCAGCAAGACGTCCACCAGCCGTGAAGAGAGGTTGCTGCCATGTTGTCCAGGGTGATTACAAGTATTTTCCACGTGGGGTGTTCGAGAGAATTCTACAGCGTGTTTTTTGGGGATCTACAAGAAGCCGTGAGAGTCTTCTACGATGAGGGAGGCATTCCGTCTTCCTACAGTTGCTACAGTCTACTGTCTGTTCAGCTACTTGCAGACAAGCGAAGAGGGGATGTTTCAAGAATCCTAATGCAGAAAATATCAGAGAAAATGCGTTTTGTGTTATTGGGAGATTAAAGCGTGATAAAGACTTTATTTTATAATGCCAGAGACGTGCAGTTTTACTTATTTATTTTAAGCCGGCCAATGTTTTATATTGTATAAGCAATTTTGCTAGGCGGGAGCTAGCATATAGGTGCGAGGCCGAGCAATCTGTAAGACATAGGGTTTTGATTAATTATTATATTGTCTGTGCATTCTCTGTAACCTGTGGAATGTGGAGGACAGTGCAGAGTAACGACCTGAGAGTAGCTGATGAATGAGTTTCTCAGAGGATGGCGTGAGATAAAAGTGCTTAGTTCGTCGAGTCAATGTACGACAGTTTATGAACTCTTCCCAAAGTGCAGTTTGCCTGAAACTAGATGCAGCTAGAACCGCGAGGCGCTAGCGAACTGTGTGTTCGTATGTGCGTGTGCGCCTCTTTCTGTTGAAAGCGTTCATACCCAAGCCTATGGGAGGGATTTTGACAGAGGGCTTCGAGTCATAGGCAAAGATGCCGTGGCATTCGCCGGGGGAGTTTTTTGACATAGTGTTTAGTGTGGTGGGAATGGGTGAAGTGTTACCTTTACTTTAGCCAAGGGGTGGCTTGTTTGATATGCTTGTAAGATGTTCCATTTTATTAACTTTGTCTTTAAACTTGTGTGTGTACTTACCAGAATGTGTTCTGTATCTTTGGCAGATGGTTCTGGATTCTGTGGGACAGAGTTCCCAGGGAAGGTGTGACCTTTTGGGTGACTTGACAATGAGTTGTTTTAAGTTAGCTGTAAGACTGGATTACTTAGTTAATTGATTTATTCTTGTAAATAAATGTTATGTTATGATGCAACTCTCTCATTTGCATTACCTGTTAGAATGGAGAGAAAGAGGTGGGAGAGAGAGAGAGAGAGGAGAGAGAGATGTGGGGTGATTGCCGAGAGAGAAGAGAGAGAGGGAGCCTGTGTGTGGGGGGGGTCCTTCCTCTGGGGCCTTCACCCCGTTTTTAGTGTTTCCCACGCTTACCAGGTAATAAAAAAATACATGGGAGGGTTTCCCCCATCCCCCCCAAGTAAAATATATATATATATATATATATATATATATAAATATATATATATAATATAACATATATATATATATATATATATATATATTATATATATATTATATATAAAACATTGTATAGTCTGGATGAGAACTAACCTACCTATCAATGCGATTTTAAGGTCCTTGTATTTCACTCATTTTGTTTAGCTATTCCTTTATCCAAAAACCCAGCTTTACTATAAAAAAAAAAAAACCAAAAAAAAAAAAAAAATAAAAAAAAATTCTGCTATTTATTCACAGACCTTTCTTTATTTCCTGGAACTTCTTTCCTACGCAATATTTATCATTTTAAACCTTACACTTGCAAACTTGTGTACTAACCCTCACCTTTAGCCTAACTACTGAATGGCTGTCAGTCATTCTATGATGTCTCAACCCTTCTACACTGTAAGAACTTTCGAGAATTTCATACCTTTCACACAATGGATACTTTGAATATTATTATTTCTACGACTTACTGGAGCCATGACACTAAGGAATACCTCAGGACTTCGTTAGGACTTGGGAAGTTGGGACTACCTCACTAACTTTCTATTTGGCAGAACGAAAACATTGGGCACTACTAGCTATATAGAGACGCGAGGCTGCGAGGGACTAGGGAGCATGATGCATGAATATAAAGTCAAATGTAAATAGTCATAGGGACCGCATGCATAAAACGATTTACACGTGTGCAGTATACAATGATTACAAATTACCTAAGGAATATATATATATATATATATATATATATATATATATATATATATATATATATACATCACATATATATATATATATATATATATATATATATATATTATATATATATATATATATATATATATTCCTTAGGTAATTTGTAATCATCTTGTATACTGCACACGTGTAAATCGTTTATGCATGCGGTCCCTATGACTATTTTACATTTTGACTTTATATTCATGCATCATGCTCCGTAGTCCCCCCTCGCAGCCTCGCGTCTCTATAGTGCCTAATGTTCGTTCTGCCAAATAGAAAGTTAGTGAGGTAGTCCCAACTTCCGAAGTCCTAACCAAAGACAATACACGAAAGATGGGAAACTGACTATTAATACCATTAAAAAAACATCATCCAACACGTCAGAATGCGCGCCCATCTATTGATCATGCCCTCACTAAAACTCGGCTGTGGCGTAGCGCGGCTTTTTTAAATGTTAAAATTTATTCTTAGTGCTGCATTAACCTCTCTTTAATAAAAGTTATTGAATACTAAATCGATTAATATTGCTTGTTAAGATGATTATAGGGCTCTATCATAGCTTATGACTTATATATTAGGCATTTCTGAATCATTAAATAAAAATCCTTCAGTTAATGTAACTTTAATTGCTAAGTATCTTTATCTAAAACTTGAGAGGGCATTTAACATTATTGCTTAATGAATCTTTATCTACTGAGAAGAAGCAGTTAGAATGAAACAAAACTTCTCATATTATCTTATTATTTCACCATTATAGTATACAGTAATTATTTTCCTTTTTTTGGGCTTGTGCTTATGACTGTATACTGTACATACCTAAGCGACTGTACACAAATGTTCTTGCAAAGAACATAAACAAGTAAAAGAAATGGCACATGCTTCATTTGCATGCATAGTCATACAAGTCATGCAAACAAAACATGCATATATCAGAATTTAAAATATCAAACAAAGCATGGGATAATCAAAACCAATAATATGAAATCAAAATGCGAAGCAGACTTAACTTGCATGCTGATTAGGCAAAAGTTTAAGCAATATTTGATAATAAACTAAGAAAAGTACAACAACAAAGTAGTAAAAGTAAGGTACCCTTTTATAACAACTGCAATGCTGTATTTTACAGAATACTGTATAAGCAAAAATCTAGGTTTAACTTAATTTTCATAAAAAGCAAATAAAAATTGAAATCACAAATCAAATAGGAAACAAACCTATTTATAACAATTTATTAAAATCTCATAGCCCAATTGTGGGAGTTCTCAAAAATGCATATTCAATTGGCACCTTTTTATGAAGGTAATGTAACCAACACTTCTGCCTGGTATTTTCTAGTAAAATGCCATTTCTGCAAGAAGCATGCACATTCCTAAAAAAAATTGAAACAATTATTCTAATTGACTTGAACCATGTTTCTTTTTGTATCATGTACAGTACAAGCAAATATCATAGGTTTTCACAACTTGTTTTTGCCAATTTATTACTACTGTATTACTGCGTACATTTGCGGCCAAATGGTAAATTTTACTTTGGAATAACTATGTGGGGGTGTTGGTACCAATTACAAGATTCCATTTTAAAAATTGAACAATTATGAACATATAATGCAGAAACATAGATGAAACGGTAAGAATGGATCTTGTGGGAGCAGATATGCTGCTTTGCATGTAAACTTTTATTTTTTTATTTTGAATGCTTTTATCCATACATATAAGGAAATTCAATCATAGATTAAAAGGTTAGTGAACTTGAAATTAAAGTAAAACACTCTAACTTAACTAACCTACTTATGCTCTCCCATATGAATGCTCCCACAAGATCCATCCTTCCTGATGAAACAACTTTGGTTTGCTAAATAGTTGTTATTAATGAAAAATTAAGGTAAAACATTTATAACTACAACCCAAGGGTAAGCTGCTGAGAATATAACATAAACTACAGTATATATACAGTATATCAAAGTTGCGTGATGAGTAGCCTATCTGGAAAAGGCATGGAGACCCAATATTCACGAATTGTATGACAGTGATAGGAATTGGTATGTTTATTTCATATTTCTAGAGATTTTCAAGATATGCAAATATAACTTTAAGGTATTTATTTGAAATACAATTGACGCCTGTAAATGACAAGAAAATATAGTTTTTCTTGTTGATTTTGATATGTTTTGCAAGATAGCTTCATTTCCATTGCAAATTACTGTTGACTTGGTTAGGTAACGGTTGGCATGGTTATGGTACTCCTGATATGGTTAGGTTTACTGTTGACATGATTAGGCTACTGATGTACACTACCAGGAAGGTTAGGTTGGTTGTTGGGGTTTCAAATGGCAAATATTTTTTTTCTAGTCGAAAATTACAAATAAATATATTTTCTTTCCGCTTAGAGGCGTCCACCGTATTGTAAATATTTTCCAATATTTATTTCGGAATAACACGCACGACATTCAATTTTTCTTTTGCTTTGGTCTATTTTATTTCTTCATTTTCTCTAAAAGTCATCATGTATTTTGTAACAGATGTAATGATTTTATTTACCTTTCTTTATTCTGAGGAAAAGCATGAAAAATCAGATGGGGAAAATCATTTTTCGTCCTATTGCAAACCACACACGGGTGATGATGGCTACGCCCACTCATGATTGAAATTGAATGCCCCGCTTTGTGAAAAAGTAAACAACAGACGATGTAGGCAGGTGCAATGCTACCGCCATCTTCATTTCATGCCAGGTACTAAATTGTATGCGGCCGATGCGGCTGTGGCTTGAGCTTCCCATCTTTCGTGTATTGTCTTTGGTCCTAACGAAGTCCTGAGGTATTCCTTAGGGTCATGGCTCCAGTAAGTCGTAGAAATAATAATATTCAAAGTATCCATTGTGTGAAAGGTATGAAATTCTCGAAAGTTCTTACAGTGTAGAAGGGTTGAGACATCATAGAATGACTGACAGCCTTTCAGTAGTTAGGCTAAAGGTGAGGGTTAGTACACAAGTTTGCAAGTGTAAGGTTAAAATGAATAATATTGCGAAGGAAAGCAGGTTCCAGGAAATAAAGAAAGGTCTAAATAAATAGCAGAATTTTTAAAAAATTTTTATAGTAAAGCTGGGTTTTTGGATAAAGGAATAGCTAAACAAAATGAGTGAAATACAAGGACCTTAAAATCGCATTGATAGGTAGGCTAGTTCTCATCCAGACTATACTTTGTTTTTTTCCATCTGTCCATCCGCCTGTGGTGTTTGCACATGGTAACACTGCGTCCCGGGCTTTAAATAATATCCAATTTCGATTATTAATGGTGTAATTCGCATACAGTAAATTATTAAAACCCTTTTCAATTGCAAATGTACACCCAGATATCCTTTTATTTACCTAAAACTTGGACAAAGTGTAACTATTTAAAGCCTGGGACGCAGTGTTACCATGCGCGACCACCACAGGCGGATGGACAGATGAAAAAAAAAACAGAGTATAGGTTAGGTAGGTAATTGTATGGAATGTTTTCAAAATAATACTATCATGGACTAGTGTGATGCCTGGGTACTCTAGGTTAAGTTGGTTCGGTCATTTGCTTACAAAACTAATGTCAGAAACATTCAAAGCGCACATTAAAATTTAGGATTAAAATTTAGGAAAATTTTATTTTCAAATCCTAACTGTATAGGCCTAGTAATGGTTTATATATAAATAGCTAATATATAAAGTAAAATTTTACCAAAAGTAGAGTGACTTGGTGAGTCACCTCCGCCCTCCATTGTGCCAGTAGACTTGGGTTCATATCATTAGGATTAATGACCGAGCGGCGACATAGGGGTTATCGATCCTGGAATGCGACCATTTCCCAAAAAAGCACTTTAATTACCTATGCCATTATTTGATAATTTAGGAGAAAACACTTACATTGAGGGGAGTGTAGAGGTCATGTTGTGTTGCTGAGATGGGCCACAACTCTTGACTGATGCTCATGGCAGCGAATTCTACTACTTTTTAGGGAAGGTGCCTGCACTCCAGGATCTGTGGCCAATATGTTGCGGCTCGGTCAGTTACCCTATAAAAGAATATGTTATAAGATGCATCTGCTGCCCCTTCCGTTTGTCAAAGTTTTATAAGGATTAGGAGTTGGGTGTTTTCTAGGTGACTTATTGTCACAGTCAAAGGTACCAAGGAATATTTGAGGAACTTGAAAATTTTCTAGGTATCTCACAGCCCTTGAATATTTTCTAGGTATCTCACAGCTAATAGCAATACCACATAGTTCCTAACCTTCACTAACATGTACTTTACACATAACATTCAATTTCACATAAGTGACTTACCAAACAATTACACTAGCTGTACGCTTTCTTACCTGGCAGTCAAAAATTCAAATTCCTGGCGGCGGTAGCAGCGCTGCCATTGTTTGTGTAGGTGATACAGATCCCGCCCACTTTCGGGAATACCTGGTACTGCTGAGCTTAAGACTTCAATTCGTTTTCTGCCGGCCACCGGGTAACACCGGTAGTTTGTTGTTGCAGTCGACTTTCGTCGCCATTGTGGATTTTTTCTTTTTGGTGATGTACAATTTCTTGGTTGGGTTTTTTGCTTCATCAGTTAGCTGCCTAGTTATTAACAAGTTATTACGAAGATATCTGATGCCAGTTCCTCTTCAGTTGGGTTTTGCAGCAGTGGCTGCAAAACTAGATTAGCTAAACTATGTTATGATGCACACTCCAAATGTGTTAAATGTAGGGGTCAGTGCTGTAGCAAGGAATTAACTTGTGATGAGTGCCGTAGTTTAGATGAACAAGGTTGGAAGACTTTTCAAGCTCATTTGGATAAGATGGACAAAGATAGGAAAAGGTAAGCAGCTCTTAGACCGGGTAGTAAAACTAGAGTAGAGACAACTCCCGTGCCTTTAGAGGCAAACAAACCGTCACTATCTTCTCCACTTTTATCGAATATTTCACCTATTGATAGTCCTCCAACTTCAGTACCAATTACTCCAGACCAGGTATCCCATGTTTCCGATCCCAACACCATTTCCTTGTTAGAGTCTAAGATGGACAAGAAATTTGAGTTCTTGGCAAAATCCGTTATGGATTTGGGTATGTCGTTTCGTGCGTTTGTAGAGAAGTCAAGTGAAAAGGCCATTGTTAGGCCAAGTGTCAGTGTCGTGTCTGAGGAGGCGGCTGTCCGTTCCCCCTGTTGTCCTAGAACAAGGTCCCTGTCCCACTCCCCAGCTCCCGGGAGAAGACATACCGGAGGTCGAAGGGAGATTGGGGGAGTTTGCCCACGATCAGTTGCTGACTCCGTCGATGTAGTCGACTCGCGAGTGCCCAGGAAATGCCACTGGAAAGGCGTAGATATCAGTGACGTGCAGTTGTCGTCCGACTCGGAAGTGCTGTCACCTGTGTCGAGGCGAAAAGTGTGGAGTGATTTAGTGTTGCGTCCTTTGAAGAGACATGCCCAGCGTACGAGAGGGATGTCACCGCCTGTTAAGAAATCCAATGAGCATTGGAGTCCACAACCTTCCCGCAGTTTCGCGCCGGACCAGTTTTTCCGGGAAGATTGTCAGTCCTCTTTGGATAGCGTAACTTCGGACGGAGTCAGACGCTCCCGTGCGTTACAGCGCTTGCGCGCTTGCGAGACTGACTCGCCGCGTTGTGTATCGATAGGAGTTTTGACTCGTTCGCCTCATTCGTCTCGAGCTGTTTCGACTTGTTCGCCTCATTCGCCTCGAGCTACTTCGACTCGTTCTTCTCATACGTCTCGTGTTGTTTCGACTCCCAGTCGTCCATTTTCGAAGAAGAGCCGTACGACAGCCACGACTTCGTCTTCGCCTAAGGATGATTCGAAGGCCAAACCCTTGCTAGAGGATTCTGCTTTGGGTCCCTTTAAACATCAACTTCAAGAATTGATGGTCTTTTTGAAGAAGACAACGAGCCAGACGGAAGAGGAAGACGGGGTATCGGCCGTCCTGTCGGAAGAGGAAACTCAAGACCAGGATTCGAAGCCCTCTTCTGCTTATTCTAGTCTGTTAAGGTTTCTTTTACAGACTTATCCGGACTTTTTTGAACCAGCTTCGCCTTCTTCACCTCCGTCGATGTTTGTGAAGGATAGGAGATCAGCGCCTTCGGGGTTACCGAAACCAGTTCTTTCTCAGTTCTCGAAAAAAGCACTGAAGGAAGTAGAAGAGTGGCTTGCTAAGAAGAGGGAGTCAGGCAAGGCTTCGTTCACCTTCCCTCCGTCGAAGCTGCAGAATAAAACCTACAGGTTTTATGCGACAGGAGAAGTTCCTTCTTTGGGAGTTTCTGCCTCCTCCCAAGGAGACTTCTCCGGTCTTGTGGACTCTCACAGAAGAGCAGCGTTCTCGGCTGCGAAAGTGTTGTTCTCTTCACCCGAGTTAGATCACCTGGTGAAGAACTTATACAAGTTGATCGAAGTCTTCAGTTTTCTGGATTGGACTATTGCAGCGTTAGCCAGGAAAATTGAAGAATGCCAGTCTCTAGATGAGGATTTTTCTGCTGACTGGCTCAATGTGTTGTCCTGTGCGAACAGGGCAGTGAGAGATGGTTCAGGGGAATTGGCCGCCCTATTCACTATGGGAGTACTACAGAAGAGAGAACGGTGGTGCTCCTTCACATCTTGAGGAGTAACCACGAACCAAAAATCGGCTTTGTTGTTCTCCCCCCTGAGTAAATCTCACCTGTTTCCAGAAGAAACCATCAAGCATGTGCAGTCGGACCTCGAGAAAAAGTCCACCAATGATCTTTTTCAGTCAGCAAGAAGACCTAAGGAACCTCCAGCGACAGGAGCCAAAGCTTCTCCTCTACAAAAGCATCCCTTTCAAGGAGGTAAGTCGAGGTGGCAGCAGAGACCAAGAACTAGTCTATGAACCACCTCCAAGTCTACCAAGAAACCTTCCTTTAAGACAGAGAAATGATCGGAAGGTTCTTCACACACTCATGGGGGCAAGACTCCACGACTACTGGGAGGAATGGAGTCGAAGAGGAGCAGAACAGTGGGTAATTCATGTGCTTTGAGAGGGATATGTGATCTCTTTTATGCAGGATCCACCACTGTCCAATACACCTGTCTGTTTGACAGCATACTCGACAGGATCAACAAGAGCTTTGGCTTTAGCCAAAGAAGTAGAAGAGCTCATCAACAAAGAGGCCATAGAGGAGGTAACAGACACGAACTCCCCAGGATTTTACAACAGGCTCTTCGTAGACCCCAAGGCATCAGGGGGATGGAGACCTGTGTTGGACTTAAGCGCTCTGAACCTCTTCGTCCGGAAGACGAAATTCTGAATGGAAACCAGTCGATCGGTAATGTCAGCCATCCAACCGGGCGACTGGATGGTATCTCTTGACATGAAGGATGCATACTTCCATGTCCCCATCCATCAGAACTCCAGGAAGTTCCTGAGATTCGTCTTCAAGAAGAGAGTCATCCAGTTCAGAGCCCTCTGCTTCGGTCTGCCAACCGCCCCTCAAGTATTTACTCGGGTTCTTGCTTCTCTGGGAAAGTGGCTGCATTTGATGGGGATCAACACAGCTTTTTACTAAGACGACTGGCTCCTGACAGCCAGATCCAGTCGTCAGTGTGTGAGGGACTTGGAGAAGATACTTACTTTGACACAACAATTGGGTATCATAGTAAACACGGAGAAGTCCTAATTGATTCTAACTCAGAGGATTCTCTATTTAGGGATGATACTAGACACTCTAGCTTTCCGGGTTTTTCTCTCCCCGAAGAGGATAGAGTCCTGCCTGTCGACAGTCCAGCAATTTCTGGTTCGCCCGTCCTGCTCAGTGCTCGAATGGATGAGCCTACTCGGGACCCTGGCTTCAGTGGAGAGTTTTGTCAGGTTAGGATGCCTATACATGAGGCCGCTTTAGTTCTTCCTGAAAGCAAATTGGTCTCGGAAGACACAGTCGGACTCACTAGTTTTCCCCCTGACGGAAGAGATGAAGATGGATCTTCGTTGGTGGCATTCGAGGGAAAGATTAAAAGAAGGAATCTCCCTAGTTGTGTTGAACCCTGACCTGCAGTTCTTCTCAGACGCCTCAGACAGCGGATGGGGAGCCCTCCTAGGAGACAAGAGAGTATCAGGTCTGTGGATAGAACGAGAAAATACCTTGCACATAAATGGGAAGGAATTGAAGGCCATCATCTTAGGGCTACAAGCGTTCGACCACTTAGTCAGCGGAAGAAACATAGTGGTCTACTCGGACAACACCACGGCGTTGTCATATGTACGGAAGCAGGGACGGACCAACTTGTTCTCTCTCAACAAGATAGCCGAAGATCTCCTCACCTGGACAAACGAAAAGAGGATCACCCTTTTTCCAAGATTCGTGCAAGGGAGAATGAACGTACTTGCAGACAAACTGAGTCGGGTAAATCAGGTGTTACCAACAGAATGGACTCTGAACGAGAGAGTGTGTCAGGACCTCTAGAAGCTTTGGGGAAGATCATTGATAGATCTGTTCGCCTCATTGAGGAACAATCGCCTTCCCATTTTCTGTTCTCTGATTCCAGAACCACTAGCGAGGAGAACAGATGCGATGCTGCTAGATTGGACAGGACTGGACGTTTACGCTTTTCCTCCCTTCGGGATGATAAGAGAGATCTTAAACAAGCTTCAATTGCACCAGAATGTGACAATGACCCTAGTAGCGCCATTCTGGCCCAGGAAAGAGTGGTTCCTGGACCTTCTCAATCTGCTTGTGGATTTTCCCAGACTACTTCCACAAAATCCATCGCTTCTCAGACAACCCCATTTCAACCGATATCACCAAGGGTTGTCTGCTCTGGCCCTGACAGGATTCAGACTGTCAGGAACCTGGTCAGAGCAAAAGGGTTTTTGCAAAGGGCATCAGAAGCTATTGCTAGCTGCAGAAGAAGCTCTTCTGCCAAGCTCTACCAGTCCAAGTGGAGAGTCTTTAGGTCATGGTGCAGACGACATAGCATCTCTTCTTCTGAGACATCTATAACAGAAATTGCAGAATTTTTTTTATTTCTGAGGGACACCAAGAAGTTGGCCACTTCAACTATTAAAGGATATAGGGCCATGATTTCATCGGTTTTCAAGCATAGAGGCCTCGACATTTCGTCAAATCAGGACATCAGTGACCTGATCAGATCCTTTAGTTCCTCCAAGATTTTCAAGCCTGAAGAAGAGGAATGGAACTTGGATGTAGTTTTAAGGTGGCTCAATGGGCCCCAATTCAAACCGTTGAATTCTGCAACCTTGAGGGACGTAACTAGGAAGACACTATTCCTAGTCGCCTTAGCCACAGCGGGAAGAGTAAGTGAGTTGCAGGCGATGAGTAAGGAAGTGGGTTTTGCCCAGGGCAATACAGTTTGCTCTTATGTATCAGACTTTCTTGCTAAAAATGAGGATCCTTCAAATCCTTGGCCCCGTTCTTTCAAGTAAAGAACCTAACGGACTTAGTCAGGTCGGAAGATGAGGAACGTACATTGTGTCCAGTCAGAGCCATCAGACACTACCTGACTAGGACAGAAACTGTGAGAGGAGAGGAGAGCTGACTCTGGTGCTCGGTGAAAGACCCGTCTCGGCCTCTTTCAAAGAATACGAGAAGCGCATGCCCAAACTTGGAACATGCTCTTAGGGTGCTGAAAGTGAAGACGCTTGAGATTCGTGCAGTAGTGATGTCTTTGGCTTTCAGACAGAATATGTGTCTATCCTCCATTATGCAAACTACATTCTGGAGGTCGAAATCGGTGTTTGCATCGCACTATTTGAAGGAGGTAGAAACTACTTACAAAAAATGTTTTAGATTGGGACCGTTGTCAGTAGCGGGAATGGTGTTGGGAGAGGAAGCATAGGGGGACCCGGATTTTTCCCTCTACTATCTCCTCACCTTGAATTTGAGGTTTTTTGAGTTTGTGGGAAGCCTGGGGGTACATGTACCTGAAGTACCCACCAGTTCTTATATCTGGTTAAGGGTACCATATGGTTTTTAGTGTAGGTGATGGTTTTGTGTGGCTTTTATCTGGTCTTTTTGCCCAGGGCAAGGGCAAATTATTGTTGTTTTTGTCAATCATCGGTGCACTTCCATGATTGCAAAAAATCCCACTATTAGTAGGGACGACCCTGGCCTTTACTGCCACGTCTTCTACATGTGATGAGAGCGCCGACCAGAGGCAGAATCCACCTGTAGCTGCTCTCTCACAAGGTAAGGTACTGCAGACGTTATATATAACTAGCAGAAGTGAAAAATTTATATGAACTATTTGTTCAGCAATATTAAAATAAGGGCGATTACACGAATAGTCTCTCTCTCTCTCTCTCTCTCTCTCTCTCGTAATGTAATTCAAGGGACGATCACTGAACGCAGAGAAATTCTTATTCATTGTTGTTTCCCCTCCTTTAATGATATTCTCTCTCTCTCTCTCTTAAAGTAAGTGAAGGGACGATCAATGAACGTAAAGAAGTTCGTATTCATTATTGTTTACTCTCTTTTAATGATTCTCTCTCTCTCTCTCCCTCTCTCCTCGCTCTCTCTTCTCTCTCTCTCTCTCTCTCTCTCTCGTCTCTCTCTCTCTCTCTCTCTCTAAGTCAAGTAACGAAGACGGTGATGGGATTATCGGATTCTTAGCTCTCAAATCACAAATTATCTCCTCTCTCTTTCTCTCTCTCATTTTTCGATAGCAAGATAAAATTATAAAATTGAAGTGCATTAATGTCGTTAAATGGCTCTCTCCTCTCCCCCCTTCTTCCTGGTCTCGTCTTCTCCCTTCTCCTTCTCTCGTCTCTCTCTCATCTCTCTCTCTCTCTGCTCTCTCTCTCTCTCTCTCTTGTCGGTGACTTCCATTTAACGGAACAGGGATCTTGATTGGTTTGTTCCTTTGTCAATTACTTTGCACGGTGATACGAATAATAAAGTATCTTTCTTTTCATTATGTTACTGCAAAGACGCAACTTGTATGTCAGTGCATTATGGGTAATGCTCTTATAATCCTGTGTCTTCCAAAAAAAAGAGTAGAAAGTAGGAACTTGTCAGTTTCCTTTTTATTATTATGTCCATTGGCAGGATCGAAATTCCGAAGCAACATTACCGGGCAGTACTTCTTCAACATTATTTTGTGCACTGGCAGTCCCGATGGATTTAAGTTATTCAAAAAATCTTGCGGATATTGATGATAATTTTCATCTTCTATTGTGTCTGAGCTGAAATATTCGCGACTTTCTCCGGGGAAGTTGTACAGAAATTATGTATAAAAAATCGTAAAGTAACTAAGTCTACAGGAATAACCAGCCTCGTTTTACGGCCAGAAACAGCTCCGTTTCAGGGAATCCCTTCTCACCCCCACCCCCTACAAAGGAGGGGGGTAGGTTGGATGAAACCCCATTACAAACCATCTTAGGGGTCCCCACCATAACCCTGCCAAGTTTCATGCCCATCTGACCAGCCGTTTGGCCGTGATTGAATGACAGACAGACAGACATTACGCCCACTATAGTATGATGATTATATAGTATGATGTGAGCACATGACTGTTGTTTTTGTTCATAAAGCTGTCCTTATACCCACCTTCCGGGTAATGTGGAGTCAGCTAGTGTAATTGTTTGGTAAGTCACTTATGTGAAAATGATATTTTAATGATAAAATTAGGTTTCACATATACTTAACAAACAATTACATAATCAGAGCCCTCCCTCCTCCCCAAAGATGGACGTTGCGGCTCAACGAATTGAAGTCTTAAGCTCAGCAGTACCAGGTATTCCCAAAAGTGGGCGGGATCTGTATCACCTACACAAACAATGGCAGCGCTGCTACCGCCGCCAGGAATTTGAATTTTCGACTGCCAGGTAAGAAAGCTTACAGCTAGTGTAGTTGTTTGGTAAGTATATGTGAAACCTTATTTTATCATTAAAATATCATTTTAAGAGATATTTCTAAAATGTATTAAATCTATAATGGTAACACATCTAAAATCTAAAATTGAATCACATCTAAAATGGCACCATAGCAGATATAACCATAATAATGTAGCTGACAAGTACAGAAGTCTGTTAAGCTGGTATCTGTTAAGTTGAGGCATTAATGTATATTAATTTATTGGAATTAAAACAAGAAAATGCTTTTGGTAGTGGGCCAACTCTTTGCACAGGATGAATGGGTATTCTGTGGTTCAGGAACATTATAATGATAACAGGGAACAGTTACTCATAAATTGAGGAGGAAGGATTAGCTCTTGTTGTCTTCCAAGAATTTCTCCAGTAAGTAGGTTATATGGAGTATTATATGTATACCCTAAGAACTACTCATTTTAATCCTTGGTCCTAAAAGATGTATGCCAACAATGGCTGTTAAATAAGCTCTGGGGTGGGTCCTACAGTCAGCAGTTCTGACTTCAAAATTGAATGTCAAACGTTAAGTCAAAATCATTATGCTGATGCCTTGTTAAGCTTTCTGTTATCTGAAAAAAGCATGCAACAGATTATTAACTGAACACAATACTGTGGAATTGCTGATAAGAACCCAAGTTAGTTTATTGCCACTATCATCAGGCCATTAATATGGTCTAATATTTTCAGTGATGAAATTTATATTATAAATGGTTGGCCTGTTGCAGGAGATTTAAGGCCAGAACTTACGCCTTATTGTTAAAGGTATAATGAACTAATTCTCAGTTGTGGGATGTCTGAACCATAATACTAAGGTAGTTTCGGGACCAAATCTTAAGAGGACCTTCATGATAATCATCATGGGTTTGTGAAAATGAAAACATTCATTCATCAACATCTATGGTGGCTAGATTTAAATGGGCAGAAGATGGTATGAAGACATCAACTTTGTTTGGAGGTCTTACCCAAAGCAAGAGCAGGAGAAAGTAATCTTTTGAAATGGCCATCGTTACCATGGCAACAATTGCATGTGAACCTAGAGTTAAAATTTCTGTATATTGATGGATACACATTCAAATTGGCCAGAAGTTCAAATGATGAATACTGTCACTGCTTCAGACTTTGAACCACAAGAATTTTCTTTCCACCCATGGAATATCAGAATAATTAGAGCTGGTATCAGATAATGGAAGACAATTTGTGCAGGGAGTATCCAAATTAATTTGAAAGAAAAATTTTGTGAAGCCTATTTTATTAGATGAGAACTATCATTCAAACTCCAAAGGGGCAGCTGAAAGATTTGTAAAGTATTTCCATTTAAGTACAAAAAAAGAAAATGTGGAATGAGAAAATTACATTGTTCCTGTTCTTGTAGCAAAGTACTATGACACACCCTCCTATCTGCTTATGGGTAGAAATGGAATGGAATATGAAAATTAGGGCAAAGGCTAAGCACTGGGACCTATAAGATCATTAAGCACTGAAAGGGAAACAGAGATTAGAAAGGTTAAAAGGTGTAACAGTAGGAAAATCTCACTATTATAAAAAAATTGTTAGTATAGATGGTGAAAAATAAGATGAAAGAAAAACAATTTGAATGGAAGGACAGCCAAAGGATTGAAAAGGGTTGCAGCTTGGGGCCAAAGGACACTACTGAGTGCCTTATGTAATGCCTATAGCGCAGCACAAGGTGCAATGACAGTGTTACCGCCCTAAGATGCTTGTGAGTAGGTAAAAGACTTAACTGGATGCACTGACACTCTATGTAGGAAACAAGTTTCAGAAGAAATGAGCTGGGAGAAGAAAAATTAAAGATAGTGAAGTAGGGGAACCTGTAATGGCCAGAGCCATATGCAGCAGAAGGTTGTCTGAATGACTGGTGATCTTGAACAAGTTGGGTCCTGTGACTCACCTGGTACAAGTGGAGACCTAGTTTGAAAATGGCACATTAATCAGTTGAGATATAGATGGGTATTTGCTGATGTAAAATTCAGAAAAACCATAGGAAATGGAAGATTATAGCATATCACAGCCAAGTCCAAAGGTACATTATTTGCCAACGCTAAGGATAGAACAAGAGTATTCATAGGTAACTTCCACTTTAAAATTGAAACACATTCTACTAACGGTTCTAGAAAGTTCAAGTTTGGAATGTTTAAAGGAAATCCCCCTTTTCACAAAGCTTCTCATCCATTCTGTTACCACCGCTTCTTGCATTTAACTTGCAACTTGCACCTGCAATAGGTACAACTTTAACAAACAGAACCATCTCAGAAAACTTTTCGCTGTACAGGGGTAACTCAAGCATGTGCAAGAAGTGAATAAAGAAATTTAACCAAGGACCAAACTCTGTCCCTTTCTATATATGTATATGGCTGAAAAAATATGAAGTGTCAAACTACCTTTAAAAAAAAAAGTTAAGCCAGTCTTTCATGAAAGGTATGTATTGGTCTGAAAGCAACGTTTTGAGTGGCCAAAGAATAAAGTAAAGTCAGTCTTTCATGAAAGGTACATATTGGTCTAAAAGCAACCTTTCAAGTAGCATATTACGTATAATTTATTTTTACAGCTGAACTTCTTTATGAAAATGTTATATGTATTTTGTTCACTTCACTTAATTTGAATAATTTAGGTTAAAATACACTTTCAAGTACAAGATTGTTACATTAAAAAACCAAGAAGAATATTATCAGTTTATTTATTTGCGAGTATCAAACAGCAGTATCCTCATAGTCGTCAGATTCATGGCCAAGTCTAGAGTACAGCTGTTGCATTCTGCTTGCAGATCCTCTTACAGTCACTACCCATAAGATTAAGAAAGGAAGAAGGAGCATCAGGAAGGCTGCAAAAGCCAACACCCTTAAGTCTTCTCTAGACCATCTGGAGTCATTCTTTTTAGATGATGGTATCCCTGAAGAATTGGTGACTGGAAGAACATCTGGTGACGAAGATGAATGCATAGATTCTGTCTGAGTTAGCAGTGGAGACAATCGATCTGAAGGGGCTAAAGATGAAGGCAAAGGGACTGATGGTGAAGGCAGTTTTGTTTGATACAACAAGTGATGATACTGGTTTTGCTGTAGGTGACAATGAAGAAGACAATGAGTCTGCTGGAGATAATGATGAAGGCAATGGTTCTCCTGGAAGTAGAGATGATGTTGGTGGTTCTTCTGGAACATACTGTATTTCTGGAGCTGCAGGTAGTGGATTTTTTTGTGGAATCAATGAGGCTGTAAGTCTACCTGAAGGAAAAGTTGAGAGTAGTGGTCTTGCAGAAACGAGTGGCAAAGGAATCTCCACCTGCCAATGAAAAATGGTGGAATTTAGGGAAAAGTAAATGAATATTTTTGTATATGAGACTTACCCAGCAATTATATAGTTATTAGTTTCCACGTACGGCAGCCTAATTCAAATTTTGCTCAGTGTAGATATACAGTGCCGTCCCCCAACAGTGATACTGGAAACCACTTAGCTAAGCACTTCATTCTGTTTTCTGCCGTCTGCTGTGCTTGACTATACATTGGTTGCTTACAGCAACTTATTCTAATTTTCCAGTTATTTCACCAGATTACAGTAGATACACAACCACCGGACCACATTTGTAGCCTTCAAGTTGGATGGGTCTTGTCTTTTGTTAGTTTAATTCAGACTATCATTCAATTAGGCCAAATACTTTTGCATATACTGTATGTTTTACTTACCGGGCTTATGCTATGCGCAAGTCTTGGTTAAAAATTGCCATAAGTAATCTTGATTTTACATAATTCCTTTAGGTCACACTTTTTATGCAAGTTGCTGGTTAATTATTTACCTTTAAAGTAATTCTTGAAGGTTTTATCATTCCCTTAAGTTATACCTTGCTTTTGGGATTTTGTTTACCAGCCATGGGCTATTATAATTACAAGTCACTGGTAAATATATTTTGTGCTCCACATTTGCCAGTGCGAGAATCACCAGACAGAGATATGTCTCTAATATTAGACTCATTATCATCTTTCTGTTTACCCCAGGGTACAACAGAAGTCTGTAAGTCTTTTGCTTCATCGCAATTGGTCCATAGGCCACTGTGATAAACAGAATTATTTTTCAGACAAACAAAGCAATTTTTTGTCTTATATATACTTCTTTCTAATTCTTAAAGTGTTCAACAACTAGTTCTTCACCCCGAGTTGGAGTGAATGTTGGAAGACTTCTATATGTATACTTTTTTCTAGTTCTTAAAGTGTTCAGCAACTAGTTCTTCACCCCAATTTGGAGCGAATGTTGAAAGACTTCGCCTGCCCTGATGTCTCTGCTTCCAGTGTACAGAGAAGAGTTCCTCCCAGAACCTGTCTCTTCCTCTGTCTAAACGTGTTGTCTTCCATTTTATATGGATTTTATGTCTGAGACACACTCAGTGTTGTGGAGTGTTTTTTTGGCCTACTTTGAAGCAAAGCTAAGGATGTAAGAACAGCTAGCTTCTACTTCCTTAGTTTTCAGACGTTATTTGCTCTTTACGCCCATTCTGCTATTGAACTACTGGCGGAGTAAGCAATTTTCGGATCTTATTTTTTTTATGTATGCTTGAAAAAGTGTTGAAAATTTTCAATACCTATAGACCATTTTTTGTGACTGGCATGGCATCGCAGAAGGAAGCACAGGATGTTCTCATATTATTATCTCTTCACGTTTTCAGTAAGGTGCTGAGTTTGGGGAGCCACGCCAGGGGGTACAGTATACCCAGAGCACCCACCACTCTAGGTGGATTGGTCTTGACTTTATTTTAGTGTAGGTGTCAGCGTTGTCTGGTTGTTTTATTTTGGTGCTGCGCCTAGGGCAAGGGCGGGAGCCTGTCATACTTTGCTAGCCATAGCAACATTTCCCTCACTGGAAAGTTTCCCCTAAGTAGGAGGCAATCCTTGGCTCTACCGCCACGCCACTACGAGTTAAGATGAGCACCAACCAGAGGCAGTATTCATCTGCATAGCTCTCTTAACTGATAGGAAAGACGTGTTATTTTTTCAATGCTAGCAACATTTCTATTTCAAATTCACTACATGAATTAATGGTTTTGAGTAGAATATGTCCATGATCCCATGTCCTTTCAATGTGGAATCAACTATATACGTAATTACTGGTCAAGTCTCATACAGGTACAGAAATGATATTTTTATAATGAAATAAGGTTTTGTATATACTTATCCAGTAATTATATAATTGGAACCCACCTACCTCCCTTCTGATGGACATTATGCATAATGGGGGGCGGCACTCAATGTTTGTATATACACTGAGCAATCGAAATGCTAACCACAAAATTTTAATTAGGCTGCCACATGTGGAAACTAATAACTATGTACATATATAATTACTGTTTAAGTATATACAAAACCTTATATTTTTATAAAAATATCATGTTTAAAGAGTTAATCCTATCATTCTCTTATTAATCTTGGTAGAGACAAAAAAAAAATATGCCTCTAGTCCTGTTTTAATTACCAATATGAAATCTTACAAATTGATCTTAGATCAAGCTACCATTGTGCTGGGACAGGATCTTGTTCTTTTGAGTTCATGCTTTGTCTGGACTTTTGATCCAGTTTTTACTAGTAAAAAGGTCATAGAGGGCAGTACTAACTCTCCTTAAGTACTGTGATCTTGAGGCTGTTATAGTAAATCCACCATGCGGCAAACAAAGGAGCAACTGAGGGATGTATTCTGAAGTGGAACATAAACTGGGATCTCAGTGAAAAAGGTTGTTTTGCAATGGCAAGTAGGGGCGCAATCAATGGCATGATAGTAGGCATGTAACTCAATGTTGACTAGTGGGAGGGTCAGAGGATAATGAAAAAATCTTGTTAATGTGGATATAGGACCTTTTATTTATTTGAATTTGTGCAAGACAGGGAAGAGGAGAAAATTCATATGACGTCTCACCCTGAAATGGGAAAATTTCATGTCAAAATGTTAATGACATATATACATACAGATAAAGTATGTATATAATATGTATGTAGGTATGTATATATACATATATAATCATACAAGCAAGTTCTGTGAGAATGTTTGTTGTTTGTTAAGTTAAATTTGATTGGAAGTCCAGCTATGGAGGAGTAATGATAGTTTATATTTGACATCTCCAAAGGTTGTGAGAGAGAGAGAGATTGGTGGAAGAATGAATGTGAGTGGTTAAATGGCGGTCGCAAGCATGTCTGTTGTGGCGCTCTATAGAAGTCAGTGGAAGTCTGTTTTGTACGGAGGAGTCCCACCCCCCCGGTAACGTTAAAAATAAGAATAGTTGATTGGAGAATGGTAATTTCATTCGTGGGAGAATAGTCGAATTGACTAGTTTGTTTGTCTCTTACTTTTTGTCCCCATTTCTGGTGTTCGTTTATGGACGGAAAGTAAACTGAATGATTGCCGTTTGTTAATATTAAATGTAAATTCTTAACTTTCCCCTTTTTGTATTCTAATTGAATGAATCAATTTAATATTAAATGTATTCCTTATAAGGAAACAGTTTTGCTTTCCCGTCTTGATATTTCAACGTTGTTCGAAAGTTTCGGACAAAGCGAAAGAAAACGGAGTTGTTGACTGTTTTTGATCCGACAAGGAGAAGAGTTGTGGTACCTGTCGGACAGAAGAATGAGTGTTCTTTTTCTGCCGAAAAGGGTGAATTAAGGATTTAAAAATTCGAAGATAAGAAGAAATTGTTCTGGAAGATGGTGCAGGTAAGTTGAAATATAAAGACTTGCCTTATAATTGATTTGAGTTAGATAATTCTAACATATTCGAATTTTTAACTTTTTACTCCGTGAGATTTCAGTTTACTTTTCGTCTTGTTTGTTTTGTTTTGTTTGGCTATGACACTTGTTATTGGGCATAGCTGGGTGTGGAGGTTGTCCGAGTTGTGCTTAAGAGAATGTGACGGGTTTAATTACATCTGTAAAGTGGGCGCAACCTTTGAAAACATCAAGGATGAAGTAGAGCGGTATTTCGCTAACCCAGGAGGTCTAGGCCTAGTCGCATCTTTGTGTTCTTGGGCAGCAATGATTTGGATGCTATCCACAGTACTGCGGAGGTATGGAAAGTAGAGCACTGTTGTGAGGCCTTTGCTGAATTACTGAAAAAGTTGTGTCCTGATGCTAAACTAATTTTTGCCCAAATAGAGGATAGATTCTTTTTTAACCACTGTGAAAGTTTTGATGCGTTGCGGCAGGATTTCAAGGCAAAATCTAATAAATTCAATAAGTGGTTGAACAAATGGAAGGGCAAGGATAGTTTGTTTCTAATGAAAGGGGTTAAGGGATTTTCCGACCCACGCCTTTATGCCAGGGATGGAGTACACCTCAATATTGATGGAAATGTGTAGTTGGCTCGGAGAATGGCTGACTTTTAGTATGAGCAAAGCTAGTTAGTTAGTTTAGCTCTTCTAGTGTCAAGTATATATTTTTTTTTCTCTTGGCTCATCTGGGTTTTGTAATGTTAGGATTTTTTGTATACTGTTGTTACTCCTTATAAGGAAAGGAGCAGTATTGGTCCTTATTTATACTTGTATTAATTTAAGCTTAGATTAAGTTAGTTTAGGTTAAGTTAGTAACCTTTTCATTTAAAATAACCTGTTGATTAGCCTAGCTGATATTAAGTGTAATCTAAATTATTATTGATAAAGTTTGAGGTAGGCTAGCCTAAGTTTTGCTGTTAGCATAGTATGCTGTATTTTTTCATTAGGAAGTAATTGATGATAACTTGCTTTGCATTAACTTGATTAAGTTAAGTTCAGATTTTTTCTTTGGGTAATTTAGTATTGGTTAATAGCTTTGTTCAAGATGACTGATTCTGAAATAAAAAAGTTAATTAAAAAGAGGGCTTATTTTAAGGGTTTTAATAACTTTTGATGTTAGAAGGTTGACTCTTTAAAGGACGATCAAATTAATAGTCATTTGTTACAAGAATTTATTCATAAAATTGATGCTAATTTAGTAATAGTTGAGAATTTTGATGCAAGCATTTGTGAAATTGCTGCTGAAGATGAACTAGATAGTATTATGCAAGCAGCAAGAGATTATCATTATGAAATACAGAAAACTCTGTCAGAATTTATAGTAAAATTGTAAAATTACCTCTCCCTCCTATACAAATTCAGAAGTTTGAAAACAATGCAGTTAATCCATTTTGCCTATTTTAACTTTAAGAAGGCTTTTAATAATGCTGTGGCTGGTATGGCCTAACTAACTAATGCTCAAAGGTTTTATTTATTTAAAGGGTTATTTGTTAGGTGAAGCGTTAAGTATAGTAGAAAACATTACAGTAAATGATGAGTGTTTTTATTTGCTTTTAAGCAATTAGATCTTAATTTTCTGGATGAAGACAACATAATTGATCAAGTAATAGGTGAAGTTTTGAACACTGCTGAAGTTAATCTCTTAGTGAAGTAGAATCTTTCGGTTAGATATTTGAATAATAAATTCATTGACTTGAAGGGACTGATATAGATCTGATTGAAGTCGATTCGGCTGCTCTATTGCTAATTAGCAAAATTGTAAATAGGAAACCTCTTAGAAATTTTTTGATAGAACTTTCTAGAACTACAGGATCTTCTTATCCTAATTTTAACCAGTTGTTAGATAATTATCAGAGTATTATTGCACGCCTTAGTTTAGGTCATAATGAAAATTCTGGTGCAAATCCTAAAGTTAAATATGAAGGTAAAGACCGTAATTTCCAACAATCAAAGTATAGTAATAAATCTACTGCTAGTAATGACTCTAATAAAGTTCAATTTACCCAGTAAACCTTTATCTTCTGGTAGATGTAAATTTTGTAAAGAAACTGGTCATAACTCTTCTAAATGTACTAGGTTTGATACTTTGCAAGCTAGGAAGAATAGAGCTGAAGAACTAACCTTATGCATTAAATGCTTGAAGTGATAGGCATAGGGCCTCGGAATGTCCGGGAAATAAATCATTGTTACCTTATAAATATTTTTCTTGCAATAAATCTGAACATCATGGAGCAATGTGTCCTCATGCTATTAAGGATTTTGGTAAAAAAGTATCAAGTTGTCAATCAGGGTCTGAAATATTTGTTCCCTTTAATACACTCAAAGTTGGTAGGGGTAGGAAATCTTTTGAATATTTTTTTCTATTAGACACTGGAGCCCAGTTTAGTGTTATTAATAAACAAAATTGTTTGATTGTAAATTAGGAGATTATTGTGGTGCTCCTTTATCTAGGTTAGTTTCTTCTTTTGGGTTGCCAGCTAGTTAGTGAGGGATTTCATTTGGTAGCTGATTTAACAATGCCTTGTGGGATAAAGTCTAGTCATCTCTTTTTGCAATGGAAAATTTTAATCTTTCCCTCCAAATTCCCATGTTGCCTTCTGTAGTTAAAAATTTGGAATCTGCAGGTTATTCTGTATGTAATAAATTACCCACCCAGGAAGGAATTCTGAAATTGTAAATATATTAGGTATCCTAGGGAATGATATTCTTCAGGAATTTAGTCAGTTAGATTTAGACTCTGTGGAGTTATTTAATATTAAGGTTAGAGTAATTAAGTTGGCCAATGGGGTTATTCCATTTGGTACAGTAGTCAATTTTGTTCATCCTTCACAAAGGAAGCTTTTTTATGAGAGAATTGATTAATATGAACCTTGTGTTAGAGATAAACCAATAAGAGAGGTAGAGTCTTGTCCTATAATTGATAGTAATAAAATCTTGGAAAATAGACCAAGAGGTAATGGTAAAGCTGAATCAGTTAGGTTTATTCCTAATAAGGAGATTAAATATGTACCTGAATGTAACAAGAGAATCTAGATTTTTTGTTTTTTTATAATTCTTCCCTTAATTTGGAGATTAAACAGACTTCTGAGCCTGATAAGATTAGACTTCTGAATTTGTTCCTCCTAAGCAACTTGGAAAACATAAATTATTAGTAAATTTTGCAGTTAATCCAGTAGGCTATAAGTTCGATCCATTGAATGATATCTTTCCTGATTCTTGTGTCGAGTATGGACTCGACAATTTCTATAACTTGGAATCGATTGGGATTAAAGATGAAAATTCCCTTCCTTATGAAGACCAACAAGTTGCTGAATTTGCTAAATCAATTTCTTTTCATGAAGGACATTATCACGTTCAGTTACCATGGAAAAAGGATTTAATTGAAAAAGTCCCTAACAATTTAAAGATTTCATTGGCAGTTGCTGAGCGGAGTTACTCTAAATTAGAAGATCAGAATATATCATCTAAATATGAGGAAGTTTTTGATAGACAGGAGGAGCTTGGCATTATTGAGCCTGTTGAAAATAGAGCTGCAGGCCAAGTATTCATTCCTCATCGTCCTGTCATAAGAAATGATGAAAATGCCACCACTAAAATCCGTCCTGTATTTAATTGTAGTTTAAGGTGGGAAAAGCTCCTTCATTAAAGCTCCTTCATTAAATGAAGCCACTTTTCCTGGTATTGATTTGATGAACAACTTGTTGTCATTAGTTTGTATTTCAGAATAATGATTATGTAGTTGTAGCTGATATAGTGAAGGCTTTTCTCCAAAGTTTTAGGTTATCTTTAGAGTCTGATCGAAATAGATTTGTTCTTCAAAAGATAAATGGGAAGTTTTTGTTGCTTACTAGGTATAATACCATAATTTTTGGATTTATAAGTTCTCCTTTTAATATTGAATTATATTATTCAACATCATTTGTCTAGTTATAGAGGGAATGAAGTAGCTTCTCTGATTAAAGACAAATTTTATATGGATAACTTGGTGCTCTCTTCTAATCAGGGAATCCAGGCACCATTTATTATCAATTCTATTAAGGAAATTATGAATTCAGGGGGGTTGCCTTTACGGGAGTGGGGTTCTAATTGTCCTGCTTTATTATCAACTCTTGATGAAGATGAAAAGGTAGCTTCTTCTGAAATGAAGATTTTAGGATATATTTATGACTCTAACCAGGATACCTTACAATTAAAGGTTAAGCAATTGAACAAGGGTGCTTCCTCAAAGCATCAGATTTTGTCAGCTTTGTCTTCTGTCTTTGACCCTATTGGCATATTTGCACCTATAATGCTGCAGGGCAAGCTTATTATTCGTAAGTTGTGCCAGCAAGTTTCGAACTGGGATGAAACAGCAAGTGCTGAAATTGCTAAGTTATGGAGTAAATTTTGCAGTTCTTACAGTGAGGTTAGTCAAGCTTCTTTTTCCAGACAAACTTATAAAACATGCTCCTATCAAGCTGTTTTTGTTTGCAGATGCTTCGAAGGAAGCTTATGGTTGTGCTATGTATGCTGTGCAAGGTGGTCATAGTTCCCTGATATTTGCTAAGACTAAGGTTAGCCCTATTAAGGAGAAAACTCTCCCGACTTTAGAACTTTTGGCTGCTCAATTAGCTTTTAAGTGTTTTGATACTATTTTTGAAAATAATCTATTAAATTGTACTAAAATTGAAAGCATAACTCTCTTTATAGATAGCCAAGTAGTTCTTAGTTGGATTCTTACTAATAGGGCTCCTAAGAGAAACTCATTTGTGAACAATAGGTTGAAGGAAATTCCTAATCTGTTAGATAGGATTTCTGATAGATTTTGTAGAGTTTCATTAGCTCATATTCCTTCATCTAGCGATCAGGCTGATTTACTTACTAAACCTTGTACTTGTAAGCATTTTCTTGAAAATTTCAGTCTTTGGACCAAAGGACCTTCTTGGTTGAATTCTCCTGACGAGTGGCCTAAGGGTCTTTTGGGTTGTATTCCTGATAATGTGAAGGGTGACTTAATTTCTCCTGTAATGTTTCCTAAAAAGGAACCTCTTGTAGATATTAGTGATTTTTCTAGTTTTTCTAGACTTATAAGTGTAGTTTATAAGGTATTTACTGTTGTATATAAGTTTAGGAAAATTCAAGCTGACCCTGTTGAGGCAGCTTCTAATTACCTTCTAAGGTTAATTGCAAGAGGAAGCTTTTCCTCTTGAATTATCTTATCTAAAGAGTAGAAATTCTTTAGTTGAAGGTCCACCTTTAGTTAGGCAGTTTAGTTTGTTTCTGGATGATAATGGTATAATGCGAACTAAAGGTCAGATTGACAAAAACATTACTTTAAAATTTGATATTGTCAATCCTATTCTTGTGGATAAGAAGCATCAATTGACCCGGTTGTGATTTATATGCCCATTGTAAGTCTATGCATATGGGTTTGCAATCCACTCTTAGTTTTTTTGCGCATGAGCATGGTTTGTGGATTGTGGAGGCTAGGCAAGCAGTTTTGTCTGTCCTTAAGGATTGTATTGTATGCAAGCGTTATAATGCTAGCACAGTGAAGTATCCTTCTCCTTCTTCGCTTTCTTCTTCCAGGGTTAATTTGAGTGTGCCTTTTGCTCATACTGGTGTGGATTATACAGGCCACTTATGGTTGAGGGAGAAAAATGGAGAAAAATTTAAGGTGTACATTCTTATTTTCATTTGTTTCAATACAAGAGCAATACATTTGGAAGTTGTCCAGTCTATGTCAACCTCGCAATTTATATTAGCTTTCATTAGATTTTCTAATAAGTTTGGTGTTCCTGTGGCTGTTTATTCAGATAATGCCAAGTCCTTTGTTCAGGCTGGTAATATAATTGAACAGTTACTTACTTCTTCTGAGTTTGAGGAGAAGTTTAGGGTTGCTTCAATTTCTCATAAGACTATCCCTGTGTACGCTGCGTGGTACGGTGCTGTTTGGGAAAGATTAATTAAAACAATTAAGCATTGCCTTCTAAAACTCTTGGTAGATTTACTCCTTCATTTCTGAATTTGTCACTTTCCTCTCTCACATTCAGAAAATTTTGAATAATAGGCCTTTAACTTATAGATCTTGTGAAATGAGATAGATATAATTTCTCCTAATCATTTCTTGGTTGGCAGATTATTCCTTCATTAATGTTTGGTGATTCTGAACAAGTTCCTGAGTGGGAGTATGGTGAGGAGGATGAGTATTCTTCTCTCCTTGCTCGTACTTTGGAAACTAGAGACGGACTTTATGAAAGCTTTAAGGAAAGGTTGGCTTTCTGAATATTTAGTATGTTTGAAAGAAAAGGATAGATCTTCTTTTCATCCTCCAAGAAAATGGGAAAGGGGAAATTACTCTTTAAATTACCTTCCAAATCTAGAACTTATTGGCCATTGGTTAGAATTGTTGAAACATTCAGTGATAACGAAGGTGTTGTACGTACTGTTCGTATTGTTAAGCCTGATAAAAGTGAAAGTGAAATTAATGTTAGTTTTTTAATACCTTTAGAATTATATTCTGAGCTTAATGATCCTAATTTATATGTTCAAATTGAAGAACAAGAAGAGAATATTAGTGAGTTGGAGACAGATGAAATACCTGACACTGGAACACATCTTTGCCCAATGAAAAATATCTACTAGGCCTCCTACCCGTAGTACTGCTCTTGCCTCCAGAAACCTAATAAGAAGTTTAGCTCGGGAGGGTAGATTGTAAACAATGGTTTGTTTTGTTTTATAAAAGTTGTCTTTTGTTGTCAAGTTAATCTGTCAAAATGGTTCTTTGTGTAACCACTTTTCTTTTGTTTTGTTGGTGGGGAAGATATAGAAATAGTTGATTGGAGAATGGTAATTTCATTCGTGGGAGAATAGTTGAATTGACTAGTTCGTTTGTCTCTTACTTTTGTCCCATTTCTGGTGTTCGTTTATGGACAGAAAGTAAACTGAATGATTGCTGTTTGTTAATATTAAATGTAAATTCTTAACTTTCCCCTTTTTGTATTCTAATTGAATGAATTAATTTAATGTTAAATGTATTCCTTATAAGGAAACAGTTTTGCTTTCCCGTCTTTACATTTCAACGTTGTTCGAGAGTTTCGGACAAAGTGAAAGAAAACAGAGTTGTTGAACTGTTTTTGATCCGACAAGGAGAAGAGTCTTGTGGTACCTGTCGAGTTGTTGACTGTTTTTGATCCGACAAGGAGAAGAGTCTTGTGGTACCTGTCGGACAGAAAAACGGGTGTTCTTTTTCTGCCGAAAAGAGTGAATTAAGGATTTAAAAATTCGAAGATAAGAAGAAATTGTTCTGGAAGATGGTGCAGGTAAGTTGAAATATAAAGACTTGCCTTATAATTGATTTGAGTTAGATAATTCTAACATAAGAAGTGAGGCGTCTGGTGAAGTTAGTGTCGGTTTTGGCAGCAGTTATCCTTTGGTGTTTAGTTGTTTTGGTGTTATTTGATAGATTTTTGGGGTGGTGAAGTTGTTGTGCGTGTGTCTGTCTGGTTGTGGTGAGGTTGAAGAGGTTTGTGGTGCATTTTCGGTGTCTGAGTGGTGGTTAGGGCAGTGTTGGTTTTGGCGGGTTGTTGTGCTGGGGGAAGTAGTGTGGTTGTCGTGTTCTTTCAGGCTGTTGGTGTTCGTCTGCGGTGATTTGTCGGGTTATTGAGTTTTTGTGGGGTTGTGGGTCTCGGGTGGTTGGTTTGTGTTTGGTTGTCGGCGGTGGTTGTGTGTCGGCTAGCCTATAGCCTATATCCAGTGGACAGCACAGCCTAGCCCTGAGTATCAGAAGCCAGAGGTGAGTGCCTGTTTGTGTTTTGTGTGTTTGGTATTTAGTTGAACCAATTGTCCTGCAGGTTAAAGGTAACGTAAAGGGGAAAGTGTGAGTGTGGGAAATTTTGTTAGCTGGTACGATTAACGCAACTGTGGGGAGTTTACATGTTTATTTGTGATCCCGCCACATTATTTTTTGGCGCCCGAACAGGGACTGCTGGTGTGGCAGCTGCAGGACGATTGGCCTAGGCTAGTGTGTGTGAGTGGTGAGAAAGTTTAGGATGGAAGGAGTGAGTGAGGTGGAGAGGCTGAAGGAGGAGTTGAGGTTGGAGAGGGAAGTAAGAGGACAGTTGGAAGTGGATAATGAGAGGTTGAGGGTAGAGTGTGAGGAGCTGAAGAGCGAGTTAGAGGAATGCTAAGGAGTGCAAAAGTGGAAATGAAAGAAGTGAAAGGAGCAGAAGAGAGAATGGTTGAGAAAATGGATAAAAAATTCTTAGGGATGATGAATGCAGTGCAGGAGATGATGAAAGGGTTTATGGGAGAGGGAGCTGTAGGAGGTAGGCCTACTAGGTCTTGTGATAGGCCAGAAGTGGTAAAGATAGTGGAAGAGCGAGGGGATGAAACTACGAGTGATGAAGGTGACTTGTTTGTGATAGGTAAAGGAAAGAAGGGAAAGAGACAGGATAAGGATAAATTTGAGGACAAGAATAAGAAGGGGGCTGAGGAAAAGAAGACGACCAAGGGAAAGAAGGTTAGTAAGGATGACGGACAGGATGAGACTAGGACTGAATACATTGGGGGAAGGGCTGAGAGTGATTTGGATAGCGGTGAGTGGAAACAGGTGGGTAGAAAGAAGGGTAAGAAGAGCGTAATCAGGAGCATGGATGTTAGTATGGAAATTGATTCGCTGTATTCAGACGAGATTAAGAGGGATCAGAATGTTAGTAGCGAAAGTGAGAGTGAGCGGGAAGTACGAAAGGCTTTATATATGAGAGAGATACCTAGATGTGCACAATACGAGGAATATGGTAGTAGGGACATAGGGAATTTCTTTAAGGAATATGAAAGGTATTGTGAGGCAAAGTATGGGGATAACAAGAGAGTCTGGGCAAGAGAGTTGGGTGGCTTTTTGACTGGATTTTTGTTGAATATGTGGGTGGGGGTAATGATGAGTGTGGGGAATGTGCCTTATGAGAGTGTGAAAGCCAGGATTGTGGAACAGGCAAAGAGGATAAGGAGTAGTGTTAGATATAGGAGAAAACGTGGTTTTGATGAGGTAAGAATGAATGTTGGTGAGTCGTGTGATGTTATGTGTGCAGGTTGGAAAACAACATTAGCCAGGGAAAAAGTTTGGGGATATGAAGGGGATAAATGGTGTGTAAAGAGTTAGTGAGGAAGTTGTTGGCGACTGTGCCTGAGAGTGTGTATGAGTTTGCGAATCTGAAACGTAAGGAGAAAATGCGATGGACGAATGAAAAGTTGACGTGGAACGACATTTTGGAAATAGTAGAGGATTATGAGTTGGATAGGTGTATGAAAGAGAGTAGAAGTGTTAGTGTTAGGACAGAAGTGGCTGATGTTATACCAGAGTTTAAGAGCTATAGGGAGGCAGTTTTGGAAGGGCCAAGGCGAATGGCAGAGCGAGTAGTGGATAGGAGCGTTAGAGCCAGTAACGTAAGTATGGTTCGCCCTAAGAGAGATTGGAGTGCAAGCGTTGGAGAGTAGGGTCGGTTAGTCGTGAACGAGAGCAGCAGTGTTACAGATGTGGAAAGCTAGGGCACAGGAAGAATGAATGTTGGTGGGCGTTGGGAGCTTGCTTCGGGTGTAGGCAAACAGGGCATTTGGTGAGCAAGTGTAAGAAAGATAGGGATATTAAATGTTACAAGTGTGGGCAAGTAGGGCATATAGCAAGTTGATGTCGAGGTACTCGTGTGACTGAGGTTTGCGGTAATTTCGGGAAGAATAGGCATTATGCTAGGATGTGTAAGGAACAGCGGGCAAAATGTGTTGAATGTGGAATGGAAGGTCATGTGGCGAGTGTGTGTAGGCAAAAGAGGATGATTCAGGTTGGGAGTTCAGGAAACTAGGTACAAAGGGGATTCAGTTGGGTGGGTCCTCTGGTGTGCAGTCAGTAAGAGTGATGCATGTGCGTGAAGGATTGTTGCATGAAAAAAGGTTTGGAGGAAGAGCTCATGAATGTATGAGTGTAAACATGAGGTGCAAAGGGGTGTGTTTGGTTGCATTGATTGATACTGGGTGCAGTGTCAGTGTTCTTTTTAAGAATGGATGTGACAAGTTGCGGAGTGAGTGTGAAATTAGGAAATGTAAAGGGGAGGTACGAGGAATAGGAAATTTGGGTATGCCTGTGGTGGGAATGTTGCGTGAAAATGTAGAAATCGAAGGAGTAGTGATGGATGAAGGTGACTTTTATGCGATCGAGGGAATGAGTGATAAGTATATGTTGTTAGGATACAGGTTCCTGAAGAAGTGTGGGATGGTGGTCCATCCAAGCAGGAATATGATTGAGTTGCATAGGAAGGGAATGTACATGGAGAGTGCTTTACTTTGTAGGGATGGAGGGCTAAGCAGTAAGATATGGGAAGGGAGTGCCGTTGGATGCGAACAAGTCAGAAAGCAAGCCAGTGTTTGGAGGACTTAACTTCTACGTTAGACCTAGTACGGTCTCTAGGATTACTCGTCAACCTCGAGAAGTCCCAGATGATCCCCAGCCAGAACCTGGTTTATCTGGGGATTCGGATGGATTCTCGGGGTTTTCAGGTTTTTCCTTCGCAGGAAAGACTCCTTCGAGGCTTTCAAAAAGTCTCGAACTTCCTAGAGAAGGAACGCAGCTCAGCGAGGGAATGGTTGAGCCTACTGGGGACCCTTTCCTCGCTGGAGCAGTTCTTTTCTCTAGGGAGACTTCACATTCGCCCCCTTCAATTCTTCTTACGGAGAGTGTGGAATTGGAAGACGGGACAACTGACAGACTTTTTCACGATTCCCCTGGATGTAAAGAATCATTTAAAGTGGTGGCTGGCCCCTCTAAAGAAGAATGAGGGCGTGTCCCTGGCCATTCGGAGCCCCAACCAAGTTTTGTTCTCCGACGCATCAGAGACAGGATGGGGAGCAACACTAGGAGCAAGGGAAGTGTCAGGCACCTGGACAAAGGAGCAGGTGTCCTGGCATATAAACTCCAAAGAACTGTTGGCAATTCACCTAGCCCCAAAGTGCTTCGAGTCAGAAGTCAGAGACCGGGTGGTCCAAGTCAACTCGGACAACACCACGGCTCTGGCTTATATCAGAAAGCAGGGGGGGACCCATTCTTTCTCCCTGTACGAACTGGCGATAGAGATGTTAGTTTGGGCGGAAGAAAGAAATATTACCCTCCTGATGAGATTTGTCAAATGAGAGAGGAACGTGAGAGCAGACAGACTAAGCAGGAGGAATCAGGTCCTTCCCACAGAGTGGATCCTCCACTCGGAAGTATGTCAAAGCCTCTGGTCTCTGTGGGGGAGGCCTCAGATAGACCTATTCGCCACGTTCCTCTCCAAGAGGATAGACAACTTCTGCTCGTCAGTAGAGGATCCAAGAGCAATCGCGGTCGACGCCCTTCTCCTAGACTGGTCGGGCTTAGATGCCTACGCCTTTCCCCCATTCAAGCTTCTAGGGGAAGTGCTCAGGAAGTTTGTGGCCTCAAAGGGGACGAGATTGACTCTCATCGCCCCCTTTTGGCCCTCTCAAGATTGGTTCACAGAGGTACTGGAATGGACGGTGGACTTCCCCAGATCTCTTCCAAACAGGACAGATCTGCTCAGACAACCCCTCTTCGAGAGGTTTCATCAAAACCTCCCCGCTCTCGCTCTGACTGCCTTTCGACTATCGAAAGACTTATCAGAGCGAGAGGCTTTTCACGCAAAGCTGCCAGCGTGAGAGCCCGCAGATCTTCAACAATACGGGTTTACCAATCGAAGTGGGAAGTCTTTAGGAGATGGTGTAGGTCGAAGAAGCTGTCCTCCTCCAATACCTCTGTGACCAACATAGCCGATTTCCTGATTTTCCTTAGAGAGGAATCACACTTATCGGTATCAACCATCAAAGGGTACAGGAGTATGTTATCAGCTGTTTTCAGGAATAGGGGCCTGAAAATAGCTGAGGATAAAGACCTCCACAATCTTATAAGGTCTTTCGAGACTTCTAAATCTAGAACTCCTCGTACTCCAAGCTGGAATCTTGATGTGGTCCTGAAATTCCTGACATCGGACAAATTTGAACCTCCTCACCTTGCCTCTTTTAGAGATTTAACTAGAAAGTGTATATTCCTCTTATCCCTCGCTACTGCTAAGAGAACGAGCGAACTCCACGTTCTAGATTCACGTGTTGGATTTAAAGGAGATTCAGCTATCTGTTCTTTCCAGACATTGTTTCTGGCCAAGAATGAGAACCCTTCAAAGCCCTGGCCCAGGAGCTTTGAAGTGAAAGGACTTTCTAGCCTGGTAGGAGAGGATATAGAAAGATCTCTGCCCAGTCAGGGCTCTTAAGTTTTATCTCAAGAAGAAGCAGCAGCTTGAAGGTTGTCAACAAAGCCTCTGGTGTGCGGTAAGGGACCCGAAGAGACCCATGTCTAAAAACGCCTTGGCCTTCTTTGTAAGAAGTGTGATTACAGAGGCTCATGAAAAATGTCTTGATGACTCCTTCAAATTGCTTAGAGTAAGGGCTCATGAGGTGAGAGCAGTTGCTACTTCATTGGCTTTTCAAAGAAATATGTCTATGAAGGACATCCTCGATGCAACGTATTGGAGATGCAATTCAGTCTTTGCATCTCATTACCTAAAAGATGTCAGAGTAACGTACGAGAAAATGCTTTTCTCTGGCTATGTTTTCGGCGGATACGGTGCTGGGACATGGAGCAAATACTGATCCTTAATTTTTATTAAGTTAGTGTGTACGTTAACCTCTCCTGTTAGATATGTTCGTGGTTTTCTCCTGGCAGGGGCGCAAGATGTCGCACAGGCGCCCGTCGCCTTTATCAGAAAGGAACTGGGTATGTGTCTGACAGGTGAGGGGGTACAATTTTTGTTTTTTATTGTAACTGTTTAGCATTCGTTTATTGTTATGGTTTCGAGTTTTTGGTCGTTTGTTAGGAGTTTGGGGATAACTCCTTTCAATTTATAAGACTAACCCGGGTGTTAGGATCAGGTGGTCGGGATCAGTGTTGTGCTCCTTGATTATGCTTCTAAGCAGGTGTGTTGTCATGTTAGTGGATTAGCACCCATTGACAAATGCCTTCAGGCTCTGCCGAGTAAGTGGATAAGACCACATTGACAGACCCACAAGAACTCTTAGCCATAGGAGCCATAGGTCACTATCTCGCTGAGGCTCTTGAGGCGAAGCAGACTCCTGGGCAGTATCCACGAAGTCTTCCGCCTAATCAGGTAGGAACCAAGGTTTTTATTATTACCTACAACGTATGTTGTTTTCCTGTCTATTTCAGTAATTAGCTGTCTCTTACCCTCCACCAATGGTGTGAATCAGCTAAGTATATATCTGACAGGGAAGTTGAATGTACAAAAATGATATTGTTATGATACAGTAAAGTTTTGTACATACTTACCTGGCAGATATATACGATTAATTGCCCACCCAGCCTCCCCTCAGGAGACAGGTGGAAGAGAAAATCTGATTAGAAAACGGGAATGGTTCCTAGTCCTGCCACCCAGCGGCAGGGTGGTAGATCACCTGACCTACCTGTAGTGTGGGCCGCGAAATTCGAATTTCTGTCGGAGACGATGTAGTCTATAGCTAAGTATATATCTGCCAGGTAAGTATGTACAAAACTTTATTGTATCATAATAATATCTTCTTTTTTTTGTGATCCCGCCACACAGCATAGTTGGCCTAGGCATCCGGCATTATGGATATTTTATCACACATAGCACTGTGTGGCAATAAAGCTTTCTATAAAGACAATTTGGTCTTTGTACAGAAGATGAAGTTAATATACAGACTGAAGTTAATAATAAACAGAAAAGTTTCCTTAAAGTGACACTGAAATACTAGAAATAAAGTATATATCCCTCATTTTGTGTGGATGTGAGGTTTGTATCTTTAAAAGTTTCTTTGTATATATATATATATATATATATATTAAGTATATATATATATATATATATATATATATATATTAATATATATATATATATATATATATATATATAATATATATATATATATATATATTAATATATATATATATATATATATATATATATATATATTACATGGGAAACCCTCCATGTATTTCATACGGTAAGCGTGGACACGAAACGGAAGGCAGACCCCCACACACAGGCTCTCTCTCTCTCTCTCCTCCCTCAATGCAATCCCCACATCTCTCTCTCTCTCCACCTCTTTCTCTCCATTCTAACAGGTAATGAAAATGATTGAGAGTTGCATCATAACATAAACGTTTATTTACAATAACTAAGATCAATTAACTAAGTAATCCAGTCTTACAGACTAACTTAAAACAACTCATTGTCAAGTCACCCAAAAGGTCACTACCTTTCCCTGGGAACTCTGTCCCACAGAAATCCAGAACCATCTGCCAAAGATACAGAACACATTCTGGTAAGTACACACACAAGTTTAAAGACAAAGTTAATAAGATGGAACATCTTACAAGATATCAAACAAGCCACCCCTTTGGCTAAAGTAAGGTAACACTTACCCATTCCCAACCGACACTAAAACACTATGACACAAAAAACTCCCCCGGCAATGCCACGGCATCTTTGCCTATGACTCGAAGCCCTCTGTCAAAATCCTCCCATAGGCTTGGGTATGAACGCTTTTAACAGAAAGAGGCGCAAACGTACGTACGAACACACAGTTCGCTAGCGCCTCGCGGTTTCTAGCTGCATCTAGTTTCACAAAGGCACTTTGGGAAGAGTTCATAAACTGTCGTACATTGACTTCCTGAACTAAGCACTTTTATCTCACGCCATCCCCTAGAAACTCATTGATCAGCTACTCTCAGGTCGTTATCTCTGCACTGTCCTCCACATTCCACAGGTTACAGAGAATGCACGAACAATATATAATTAATCAAAAAACCCTATGTCTTACAGATTGCTCGGCCTCGCACCTATATGCTAGCTCCCGCCTAGCAAAATTGCTTATACAATATAAAACATTGGCCGGCTTAAAACAAAACAAGTAAAACTGCACGTCTCTGGCATTATAAAATAAAGTCTTATCACGCTTTATCTCCCAATAACACAAAACGCATTTTCTCTCATATTTTCTGCATTAGGATTCTTGAACATCCCTCTTCGCTTGTCTGCAAGTAGCTGAACAGACAGCAACAGGCTATAGCAGGCTGTAGCAACTGTAGGAAGACGGAATGCCTCCTCAACGTAGAAGACTCTCACGGCTTCTGTAGATCCCCAAAAACACGCTGTAGAATTCTCTCGATCACCCATCATGGAAATACTTGTAATCACGATGGACAACATGGCAGCAACCTCACGGCTGGTGGACGTCTTGCTGGTGTCGGTGAACTTTTGGGCGTTAGTATGTCAGTCAGGTCACTGGTCAATCTAAGAAAATTAACCCAAACATACTACCTCTATCAAACAACGATCTCAAAAAGGTCAGAAATACTAACTGAACGTCTCCCAATTAACTCCCTTAAATATGACTACTAAAATGATAAGTCATTATCACAACTCTCTAAGAAAAAAAAAAACATCAAGTTCTCCAATTCAATTCTCCAAACTCGCACATCAGCACACACACACAACTCAGAAATCACAGCAACTCCGCGGAATTCTGCACTCACATTTCGAACTCGAATGTGCTCACAAGAAAAAAAAAAAAAGAAAGAAAAAAAGAAAAGAATCACGTAACACCCAGACCCAAAAAATTAAAATTCTCTCTAGTTTCTGACATTTAAACACCCCCAAAACAAAAAATCAGTAAAAATCTCCAACTTTTAACAGCAAAAACCCCTTTACTGCTCAATAATTAATCACAATGAGACTTAATGTCAAACTCCCTTTACGTAAATAGCAACCCTCGAAAAAATTATACCTCCCGGTAAAATCAAATCTCCCGTACAAAAAAGAAAATGTTATTTAAGCTCAATCCCCAAATCATATCTCTCATAGGAAAAGAAAGAAAATAATAAAAAAAAAATAATCACAAGTAGATTTCCCCAATCACAAAATACATAATACATGTATAATATGCATAACTCCCGCGTTTTCCCAAGAAATGCTCCATGTAAAGTTATGGAATTTGCCAGAAAGCAAACTCTCATACATGCGCTTTCATGAAATGCTATAGCTAACATTTCCAGATATTGCAAAAAATTCTGATCTGTCACCATCAGAAGAAAAGAAACAGCACAGCTCAGCACACGGCTCATCACATCGCTTGTCAGCAGAAAAATCACCTGCGGACGCATGCTCAAACAACAGCACATTGTCTAGTAAGACACATAAGTTTGGAAACTCATGATTCTCAAGAAAAAAAAGTCTAACTGACACATTTCACAGAATTAACTCCAGGATATGACTAATGTGTTCAAAAATTTGTCTCGAAGACTTATTCTCTCAACATGACTTCCCAAATTATATTTCTCCAAGAATAACACTTGTGAACATGAAAAAATGCACACACATCTCCATATGACTCGTAATGCAGTAATGCCACTTCTCTCTAAATAGACACGAAATAAAAAAAAAGAGAACCTCAGAAATCTCCTCTTGACTCGAAAAAAACTCCATAACCACAAAAAAAAGAGAGTCACCCGCCCAAGATTAATTCCAACTCCTTATGACATCATATCATATCAATAATAACGCCCTCCGGTTATAGAAATATTTCCTCCATTTGGTTAATAAACCAACCCCCTTATATTATTCTCTTATTTCTCCAAAGCCACATGTCAGTAGAAAAAAAACACCACTCCAGGAATAGAGAATAATCACTCTATTTCGGCAAATACAAAATATTTACCTCTATTTCCACAATAACTCCATGTGGAACAAAACAAGGCTCCAAATAATATATCTCCAAAAAATGTGCACTCAAGGCATCTAACTCACACACTCCCAAATATTGCCCCATAATCTCCAAATATGTGTCTCCATTTGCAACAAAGATGGCTGCAAAATAATTGAACTAAACATAGCTCATACCACTATTGGCAAATATCAAAAATGGCCAAAAATATATCTCCCATATATTATATCTCAAAATATAACTCCAAAATAATATATACCTCCAATTATCTCTCCAAAATAATATATCTCAATTATATCTCAATTATAACTCCAATTCTCCAGAGAATAACTCAATGTTATAGTCAAAAACTATAAAAACTCTCTCCGTTTAGCATAACTGCTAAAAAAGGGCAAAAACTCGGCAAATAAAACTGTCTAGAAAGTTCTAGAAAAAACCACCAATGTGCCACAAGTCATTATAACAGAACTCCAAATTCACAGTGTCTAAGCAAAGACTTCCCCATATGCACTACGACATAGCCATTAGAAAACTTAACCAAGTTCCTATCTCTCACAAAGTTGTCACAAATACAACTAATGTATTGTGCAAGAAAACTCACAATTTCTGGAACACAAATATCCAGAGAAAAAATGTAGTGCCATTACGTATGCATTCAAAACATGCAAGAAATTCTCCCCTATATTACTCTATAGCATCAAATAGCTAAAACACGAACACTTTCTCTTAAATGACTCTAAGTCATGAACTGAGATAATATTCACACTAACTGGAGAGAAAAAAAAACAAATTCAAATTCACCCATGGTAAAAAAACTTGTGTCAGCTATGGCTAACTTCCAAAAAAAGGAGAAAAGAAAAATCAACGGCACCATTAACTATCTCCCGTAACTCACTAGATGTCAAGCAATTATCTGCTGAACTCATAAAAAAAAGAAAAAAAAACTAAAACAATGTGTTGTTAGTTCTTCCCATAATCACAAAAGATTTTCACTCCCTTGACAGCATTAAAATACCCACGTATTAGTACATAAAAAAAAAAAAGTATCAGAAATATCATTATCACAAAAATCACCAAAAAAAAATTGCTATCATCAAAATCATCAGTATCAGTACAAAAATTAATCACCAAAGTTGTAATGCTTGTCCATTCTCCAAAAATTCAGCAAAAAACTCAGCAAAATTCAGCAAAATTCCACACAACTCACCAAGATTCAGCCAGACTCATCAAGATTCAGCAAAACTCATCCCCGTGAATCACTGAAATATTCTCCAAAGTTACAAAAACTGAACAAATAATTAACACAAGACTTCTCCCATTAATTCATTGTAATAATTCTCCTTGAATAATTATCTGTAATAATTATTGAATAATCTCCCATGAAATATCTCAAATCTCTCGTAAAACAATTCTCCCGTAATGATAATTATACTTAGGCAAACCTCCCGTGACACATCTCAAGTATAACAATTATTAATAATAATAATAATAATAACTCTCCAAAGCAATAATTCTCTCGCAAAGGTGAAATTCAAATAGCATACAACAGTATTGCTGAATCCTATGACATACAATTTCTCCAGCATGCAACACCATGACATAACACCATTGCCACACAACACAGATACAACACCAATCATCGGCATTTCAAAGTAAGTTTCTCTCCAACACAATAAAAAAAAAATAATCTGTGTATCCCCCTTATATTTGTGTCTTTCAAGGCACAAAGAACACATAACATCCCGTGCATGTTAACTACTTTTCCCCTCATTTTCGTAAAAGAAAAATCTCTTTATTTCCTTTTCTCTCTTCATCCAAGGGAGAGAAAAAAAAAAAAAAAAATATCTTTACTAAAAAAAAAGACTCTACGGGCATTTCACTCATCAACTTATCAATCAGCTGATATCTTAGCATCCAATGTCAAGGCCAGACCCATCTCCCAACACAAAGAGAAAAAAAAATTTCTCCCCCCCCTGAGAACAACCCCTCAGTCAAGCGGCAGAACACTCCCCCGAGGCATGCCAGTAGGATCCCCATCCCTGCACTATCTCTCGAGTGAGGCTAGTGGTACCCATGCAACTACCCTCCCAAGGGATGCCCGTACACCCTCGCAATGCAAGGCGTCTCTCTGCAGAAATATGCTGAGCCCTTAAAATTGTGCGCTCTGTGTCACTAAGCCAAAAAATCTGCTTATATAAGCACAGTTCCCATGCATAGAAAAATACACTCCTATGTTTTAAACAAAGCCACGAATGCATACGTCTATTATAAACATGCGTGAATAAAGAAAACACGTCACTATGGGGAAAGAAAAAATTGTTTTGACCTCTTGAACCAATCCCATAACCCTGAAATATTTAAACAAAAACCCACTACTCCTTTTTGATACAACAATAGTTTAACACTCACCACTCCATAATGGGAAAAAAGAACTCGAAATTCTTCGTAAAAACGCGGTAGTGATATAACAACGACCGCCGCACAGGTATCTCGGAACACTCGTCATTGCACAAGCAAAAGTCACACTGGGTGCGCTCACTGCTTCAGGCTGACTCCCTGGGAAAAATGCTGAGTCCCATAAAAATCCTTCCCTCCCTTTAGCACAGTTAATCACGACAGACATTTTCTCATTTTTTCCACTAAGTAACTGGAAAACATAACAGTTTAACAAACCGATTTTCCACAATCCCACAAAGCTTTGTCGTTCGAAACTATCGCTAAGTCACGGCCCCTTTTTATTTTTCTAACTGGCCACTCATATTCTCTTCATTGGCGTTCCTAGGCATAGAAAAGCAAGAAACTTTCTATATCCCCTTTTTACCGCTGACACCACTATTCATGGGAAACCTCCATGTATTTCATACGGTAAGAACGTGGACACGAAACGGAAGGCAGACCCCCACACACAGGCATCTCTCTCTCTCTCTCTCTCTCTCCCGGCAATCACCCCACATCTCTCTCTCTCTCTCTCTCTCTCCACCTCTTTCTCTCCATTCTAACAGGTAATGAAAATGAGAGAGTTGCATCATAACATAACGTTTATTTACAATAACTAAGATCAATTAACTAAGTAATCCAGTCTTACAGACTAACTTAAAACAACTCATTGTCAAGTCACCCAAAAGGTCACACCTTTCCCTGGGAACTCTGTCCCACAGAAATCCAGAACCATCTGCCAAAGATACAGAACACATTCTGGTAAGTACACACACAAGTTTAAAGACAAAGTTAATAGGATGGAACATCTTACAAGATATCAAACAAGCCACCCCCCTTTGGCTAAAGTAAAGGTAACACTTACCCATTCCCAACCGGACACTAAACACTATGACACAAAAAACTCCCCCGGCGAATGCCACGGCATCTTTGCCTATGACTCGAAGCCCTCTGTCAAAATCCCTCCCATAGGTTTGGGTATGAACGCTTTTAACAGAAAGAGGCGCACACGTACGTACGAACACACAGTTCGCTAGCGCCTCGCGGTTCTAGCTGCATCTAGTTTCACAAAGGCACTTTGGGAAGAGTTCATAAACTGTCGTACATTGACTTCCTGAACTAAGCACTTTTACTCACGCCATCCCCTAGAAACTCATTGATCAGCTACTCTCAGGTCGTTATCTCTGCACTGTCCTCCACATTCCACAGGTTACAGAGAATGCACGAACAATATATAATTAATCAAAACCCTATGTCTTACATATATATTATATATATATATATATATATATATATATATATATATATATATATATATATATATATATATATATATATATATATATATATATATATATATATATATATATATATATATATATATATATATATATATATATATATATATATATATATCTATATATATATATATATATATATATATATATATATATATATATATATATATATATATATATATATATATATATATATATATAAAATATATATATATAATATATATATATATATATATATATATATATTATATATATATATATATATATATATATATATATCTATATAATATATATATATATATATATAATATATATATATATATATATATATATAGTAGTGCCTCAGGATACGAAATTAATCCATTCCGAAGCAACCTTCGTAACCTGATTTTTTTGTATCGCGAACTACGTTTTACATGTAAATTGCCTAATTCGTTCCAAGCCCTACAAAAACACCACAGTAAATTTTATAATAAAGCTAAATTGACCAATAAACAATGAAATACAACAATTTGGACCATTCAGTACCTAACATAACCTTTACTGTACCTGTAAATAAAGTGTATTATTGTACATGGTACAAGAAATACTGTACATACATATGTAGTAAAATGTGGAACCTTACCTTTCGAGTGAGGCGATCTCCGAAAGTGGCGACAAGAGGAGATACAATGGCAGAAAACATGAACACTTAACTTTACGAAACACATTAAAAAATGGCAGAAAGCATTAACACTAAACTTTACGAAACACATTAACAAATGGCAGAAAACATTAATACTTAACTTTACAAAATACTTAGAATTTTTTTTTTTTTTTTTTTTTTTTTTTACAAAATTTCATTTCTTTTACCACTTTCAACTCTGTCTTTTTTCGTATCACTTGGATCTTCCTGTTTGCTTACTACTACTAAAGGTCTCTTTGAAAAATAACTATTCAAGGAAGATTGCTTCTGGCTGCTTTTCAAAATGTTCCTGAAATGACTCAGGCAAATGTCATCGAACTGCACAAGCATATGACCTGTGTAATCCTTTTCGAGGTGTCTCTTTTCTACAAATGATTCCACTTTATGAAAAGCAGCTAGAGCATTCTTAATTTCTGCCGTTGTCATAGGGTCCTCCTCCTCCTCCTTGTTGCTGCTAAAGAACTCCTCTTGAACAACATTATGTTGCATGGCCTCCAACTCCTTCAGGTCATCCGTCATAAGCTCCTCTTGGTGCACCTCAAAAAGGTCATTGATGTCGTCCTCGTCAATGACCAGCCCCATGGATTTGCCGAGTGCAAGATCTGATTGCAAAACAGTTTCAGCATCGTCAGCTGTTTCTGAATCTACATCACCTCTAAAGATGCCCATACCAGTCTACAGAAGCAGCTGGTTTTGGAAACAATATCCAAAGTGTCAATTTCAGTTCCTGCAGGACACCACATCTACGTTGAGGCTGAGTACAGGCAGATGGAAGTACAGCATGTGCTATGTTCTCCCCCACTTTAGAATCTCTTGAGGGTGGGTGGCATGGTCGCAGGTGGCCAAACTCATCCAGTTCCACTTATTGCGAACTTCAAGGTATATGGGATGCAGTAACCCTACTTGTTAGAAGAAATGTGAATGGATTGGTGATCTGTGACTCCAAATCTGCACTCCAGGCACTGACATCTTCTAGGCCCAGCTGTGGCCGTGTTGTGCGAGACGTATTGTGTCAACTCGCTGCTGCTTACAATGCCTCGCTTGTCTTGTCCTTCATTTGGATGCCCTCCCATATTGGGCTTGCTGGGAATGACATGGTGGACAGTCTTGCTAAAGCTGCCTGCACGCTGGACCTTGATGACAGAAATGTTGAGCCCTCACTTTGCTGCCTTAAACATAGAATATATTCAGCAGCTTTTGCCTGTACGTACAGCGTAGGGATGCGAGAGGGGCACTAGTGTTTTCATACAACATCATGATAAACTTTCTGCAGAGCCGTCACAAGTACCGGCGACATGGACTCATGGTGTAGGCATAATGTCGTAAGCGCCAGGATAAGGTTGGGATATCGTCCTGTGTGGCAGGTTTGGACAGACACTAGATATACCACACTACACCTCATGTAAACTGTGTAACCTCGCTAATGCCAATAACCTTGAACTCCACTACTGCCTTCATTGCCCCACTGTCAGGAATCTGTTACCTCAAGGACAAGATTTACTTCAAACCTGCCAATATTTACTCAAAGATGACCACCTAGACGCAATTTTGACTCATCATCCACACTTTGGTGGCTGCTAAACTGTCTGTTGCAGTTGTTGTGATAATGGAATACGATCTCATATATGTTATTTTTGTAACTGATATACCGATGATTCAATGCTGTAATTTTTTTTTCTGTTGATTTCTGATGTACTGTATGTAACTGCTAATATGTAACTTTGTTTGACGTCTTGGGGCGTAATAAATTTATTAAATAATGAATCTACATCAGCTTCGCCCACGTCGAATCCCTCTAAGTCCCGGGCGGATACGGCATCAGGCCAGAGTTTCCTCTATGAAGAATTCAAGGTTTGCCTCGAAACCTCCTGCCAAGCTTGATTGATGAGTCGGATGCATATCACAATCATCGAAATTGCTCCTTCCAAAATTCACAAGCAAGGTGAGATTTGGTGGTATCGGTGATGTCGAAACATCTCTTGAAAAGATTTTTGTTTTGTATACAGCTTCTTGAAAGTTCAATATCACTTGCTGGTCCATGGGCTGGAGGAGAGGGGTGGGTGTTAGGTGGAAGATAAAGAACCTTGATGAAAGAATACTCCGCTAGGAATATCCTTCCTCGAGGCCAGAGGGTTGACCAGTAGCATTGTCCAACAACAGCAGACATTCCAGAGGGAGGCGCTTCTCTTCCAAGAATTTCTTCACTGTCAGGCCGAAACACAGATTTACCCACTCCGTGAACAAAATTCTCATTACCCAGGCTTTCGCATTAGCCCTCCACATCACTGGAAGCCTCTCCTTTAGCACTTTGTGGGCCTTGAAGGCTCAAGGAGTCTCGGAATGATACACAAGTAGGGACTTGACCTTACAATCCCCACTGGCGTTGGAACAAAGTGCGAGCGTAAGCCTGTCTTTCATAGGCTTATGCCCAGGTAGCTTCTTCTCTTCCTCCATGATGTACGTCCGACGAGGCATTTTTTTCCAAAAAAGGCCATTCTCGTCACAGTTGAAGACTTGCTGAGAACTGTAGCCTTCCTTGATCGTCATGTCATCGAACATCGTAATAAAGGCTTCGGCTGCTTTCATGTCCGAGCCGGCAGCCTCCCCATGCTGCACCACCAAATAGATGCCAGTCCGTTTACGGAATTTATCAAACCACCCCCGAGAAGCCTTGAAGTCTGGGGTTGATGTCGATATCCCTTCTCCTCCGTCGTCTTCGGCCTGGGCAATCAGATCACCAAAAATAGCGCTGACCTTCTGGCAGATTGCCATCTCCGTTATCGTATCGCCAGCGATTTCTTTGTCTTTTATCCATACAAGAAGCAGCCTCTCCGTCTCATCATGCACATGGCTCCTCTTGTTGGACAAAATAGTCATGCCCTTGGGAGGTGTAGCTGCTTTGATGGCATCCTACTGCTTAAGGGTGGTGCCTATCATCGACGGATTTTGGCCTTATCCCTTAGCAATCACATTCAACCGCATGCCAGCTTCATACTTTTAATTATCTCCATCTTTGTCTCCATAGAAAGCATCCTCTTCTTTCCATTAACTTCAACAACATTCTTGGGACCTATGGCTAATTAAGTTAATTAAGTTTACACACAACACGATAAAGTATAGTACAAGTATTCAAAGACTGCAAAATCACTAACACAAATTTATGTTAAGAAACGAAATCTATGTGAACGAACGAATTGTGTGTGTGTACGATAATGCTGATGCTACAAAATGGTCGAAGGACACCTTTGCGTCGAGGGATGATGAGACAGGTGCTGACCAATAGGAGAGCAGGATCTTACGGTGGTGACTAGCCTCAGTAACCAATGGGAGAGTGGAAGAATGGTGGCGAGTCTACTCAGTTGGCAGCATGCGAGTTTTAAAATTATTCTTGGTGGTCCTGGCGAATCTTGGACTTTACAGTGCACCCTGAATTATTTTCATACAGAAGCAAAAAAATCTTTGTCTTTGCTTTCGTAACTTGGATTTTTCGTAAGTAGGGACTTTCGTATGTCGAGGTTCCACTGTAATACATACATACATATATTATATATATATATATATATATATATATATATATATATATATATATATATATATATATATATATATATATATTATATAGATATATATATATATAATATATAATATATAATATATAATATAATAATATATATATATATATATATATATATATAATATATATATATATATATATATATTATATATATATATATAAGTATATATATATATATATATATATATACTATATATATATATATTATATATATATATGTATATATATATATATATATATATATAATATATATATATATATATATATATATATATATATATATATATATAATATATATATATATATAAAAAGTCCATATGACATTACCGTGATTCATATACATATATCGAGCTACAATGTCCTTTAATATCTAATTCGCTCTACCTCGGAATTAATATATTTTTCATATATGCTTAACCGAAGGGGAATTTTTTCTCGATAATAGATTTACCTGTACTTGGGCGCGAACGCAGGTACATTATAAATCCAGGAACGTCAGTGGAAGCGATACTACCCAGCTACCGCGAGAGGCTTAAAGGTTAATGCCGTCTCTCACCTCAAATACTTTCTCACGCTGAAGTATTCGTTGGTTTGGAGACAACATCAACCCGCCTCGACTCCGGTAGTTAAGTAGCGCTTTTGACAGCACGTAGCATTTACATAAGTCATATCACATTACCGTGATTCATATACATATATCGAGCTACAATGTCCTTTAATATCTAATTCGCTCTACCTCGGAATTAATATATTTTCATATATGCTTAGCCGAAGGGGAATTTTTCTCGATAATAGATTTACCTGTACTTGGGCGCGAACGCAGGTACATATAAATCCAGGAACGTCGGTGGAAGCGATACCACCCAGCTACCGCGAGAGGCTTAAAGGTTAATGCCGGCTCTCTCCTCAAATACTTTCTCTCGCGCTGAAGTATTCTTTGATGTTGTCTCCAAAACCAACGAATACTTCAGCGCAAGAAAGTATTTGAGGTGAGAGACGGCATTAACCTTTAAGCCTCTCGCTGGTAGCTGGGTGGTATCGCTTCCACTGACGTTCCTGGATTTTTTGCAGAATAAGGGTGTCAGTATAGAACTTTTTTTGAGAATCATGGGTTTTCTGAAGTTACAAGTCTGACTAGACATTTCTATACTGCAGTTTGAGCACCTGATGTGTTTGCAGGTGAATTTTTTGCTGATAATGCTGTGATGAGTCCGGTTGCTGACTTTTCCTCTAGTGTTGATTTACTCCGAGTTATGCACCATTCTGAGAGATGCTGATTTTGGCGTTTCACGGAGATGTCTACGTAAGGGATTGTTTCCGGCCGTTTTCCGATCTTAGATAAAGTTGCGATGGCAAAATTCTGTACGATACATATCGCATTTATGGGGAAAAGTTGGGTTATATATATTATATGTATTGTGTGATGGGGAAAGTTCACTAATTGTTATTGTCTTTTTTTTATTTTTATTTTTTTCTTTACTTTTCCTATGAGAGATGCAATTGGGGTTGAGCTTTAAATAGCATTTTCTTTTCATACAGGACATAATTTGTCAGGGTTTGTGAGTTAGATAAATGGATGTTTAACATTGTATTTCATGGAGATTA
>NC_087216.1:33552764-33563712 GCF_015104395.2 Macrobrachium nipponense
ATCACCCATCACCCGTGAATACTGGGCGTCGACTGTGTCACATATATTTGTAGTACAATAAAACCCAAAGCCATTCGCTGCTTAAGACAGTGAAAAGAAGGGTGGGAGTGCTTGGAGAGCAAGATGTGAGGGAAAAGATATCCAGGGAATATGTGAGATGAAGTACTAGAATCTAAAGATGAAACTGGAAAAAAGAAAACCCAATTGCACCAAGAAGTAAGTTAGAGAGGTTAGACAGCTAGATGGAATAGAGGAAGCTGGGATGGATATAAAAAGGCTAGTGGTGCTGCTAGGGGATGAATGGATGCTGCAAACCCTCCGGCAATGCCTACAGTGCTACCACGCCTACAGGGATGTAGCCTAATTGAGTGGTAATAGCACAAGAGTAAGAATGAAATAATTAGAGCATCCTCATCCTAACCACCAGTTTTTCAATTTGGTAATCATCCAAGTTGAATTATTGTATACTACGTACCTAATTATCAAATTTGAAATTCTCACATATATAACAAAACCAATGATGAATTATAATGCTATCAGTGCTTCTTGTAAGGTGCACCTAAGCATTACTCGAGGTTTTGCAGTGTCCCTTAGGCTCCAGCTGTAACCCATGTTGTTGTGTTTTGTTTTTACTGTACCTCTTGCCATATTCTATTCCATCTTACTTTCCACCCTCTCCTAACAATTGATTCATAGTGCAACTGCAACATTTTCCTTCTGTACACCTTTCAAACCTTTTACCTTAAATTTCTGTTTTAGCGCATAATGATCCGTACAGGCAGTCCCTGTCGTACGACAGGTTTGGCTTACGACATTCCGAGGTTATGACTCAATTATATATTCATCAGAAATTATTTCCAGGTTTACGACGCATGTTCCAGGGTAACACTGCTTATGATGCTGATCTGACAGTAGAAATATGACTCCAAAAATGCAAAATAATCAATATTTGAAGTTTTTTTTATGAAAAATGCAATAAAATGCATTTTGCATGGTATTTAATACACCCAAAGCATTAAAGTAATGTTTTCTTAGGATTTTTGATGATTTTTCCGGCTTACGGCACATCTCAAGAATGGCACCCCTGTCGTAAGCCGGGGACTGCCTAGGTCCCAGTGCTTGGCCTTTGGCCTAAATTCTATATTCAGTTCAATCGCCAACTAGAGCTACTTGCAGATCCTTTGTAAGATTTTCCCTCTGCTTATTCCATCTGGCCCTGGTCATGAAAGACAACATGATTGGTCAGATCACCATAATCACATCAACTGTACAAGCAGTAACAGAGCATCTTGCCCGTACATTTATTGTTCACACCTTACTTTATGAGCACTCACAAATTTCACTCAAATCCTCCACGCTAGTCCTCTTAATTTTCACTAGAAAATATTTTGGAGATTAAAAGGCAGATCTGAAAAATCTCATCTGTACATACTGGATTGTCAAGTCACTATCAAATAACAACATTCTGGATGAAGTGGAAAGGGATTACTAGACAGCCAGTGAGTACAGCAGAGATCTATTATGCCTATTATATATTAAAGGACTGTAATTTTAACTGCAGGGATAGTTTGGTAAGGCATAACACTAAAATGCTTATTTTCATTTCCAAATTGTATCAGGAAGTTGCAGAGATGTGGAATTGAAAGCCTAGAAAAATAAGCAGAATTGGTTTGAGCACAGTGCAGATCAGTAGGAAGGCCAAGAAAACCATGGATAAAGAGCACAGAATAAAATAAATATATAGAAATTAAGAGAAAAAATTAACTATGCTATGTATATGTAGTGAGTATTCAAAGTAAAGACAAAATGAGAGGGAATGGGCTAGCAATTCTTAAATTACACAAGGCAGACCAGTGCCCATTATTGTAATATCCAAATGATGATACTGAGATTTACCGTTCCATCCTAATCTTGAACACATGACTTGAAATTCCAGTCATTGCCCCAGACATATTCCAAACACTGTAAGATCACTTACTTCCTCGTCATGCTGAACCAGCTTGTCACTAGTGTCCAAGTAAGAAAGCGGCAAAGGTGCTAGTTCTACACACTTGCAGAAATATATGGCCAAGAATAACAGACCTATTTGTGTCATAATCATTCCTGCCCTTGAAGCTGTACTGTAGAGCCATGGTAAATACTCAAACACCTCTGAACTCTACCTTTATCTTGGTTATAAACTGCCCCCATTATCTTGATCTTATCTTATTGCCCCTGTGTCTAGTGTTGTTGCTAAAATGATCTTTCTACCTTTATCTGATATGAGGATGGTAGTTACATTGTTTACAAAGATTAGAAGTGATTCAGTTATGACAATTTTGCTTTAGTTCAGTTGCTTGATATTATACTCCGGCATAATACCCTTCTATTTTTATTTCAGTTTTCATTGACTTTAACTCCACATTGCTGTGTTATTATACACACCAACCTTTCCTTTTCCTAAATAACTTATTTTTACACGTGTGTTCTGTTCTGGAAAACCGTACATGGTGACTTGAGGCGGTTTTGTTTCAACACTATACACTTTACAAATGGTAATAAGGCATTTTAGCAAAAAATGCATACAGCAACTTCCACTTTTAGTGTATTCAATTACAACCAGAGCTTTCAAATAGGGAGCAGGCATTTTCAGAGCAAACTGAACCTGAGGAACATCATAATATACACTGGGGTTTAAGAGAAACTTGGATTGAAAACCTGGATCTTACTGGTTGAGAGGGGTGGTTGGATCCTCAACCTGTGTGTTGGTTTGGACTGTAGAGAGCACCTGCCATTGCGCTCACATTAATGCATTTGGTTGGTCGCCCTCCCTTGAAACTGCTTACATCTACAGCTCTGATGTTACTAGCAATGTCAGAACTGATGCATGCCAAACTTTTGTGCTAAGGTGGTGAGTGACAGGAGTTTATTGTTAAAGTTCATGGTTGGTTTTTCCTCTAGTACTCTAAATCTGTATGGATGGCACTGTTCTGATATTTCAGTAATTTGCTGTCATGTTAGTCCTTTGCCATGCTGCCGTAATTGACAAAGATGGATAGCCCTGACACCGAAGAGATAGTTTTTAAGGGAAGCATTTGTCATACCAACAACCAAATTACAACACCCTCAAATAAATGACACACTCCATTAGATGCTCTTTATTTAATGGCATTTTCTGTTTATGGGATGTGATGCCTTGTAGAATAGGCGATGTTCAGATCGTCCTGTAGTGTCTAAGATACTTGGTTTTGTTGTTAAAGTGCCATCCAAGTTGTCTTATTTATATGCTTGTTGATATAGAAGAGTACTTACCCAGCCACAGCTACCAACTCAACTCTCAACCAGTCAAAATTAAGCATGCCTTCTTTAAACAAGGTTCTTCCCCCTATAAATACTTATAAATCTACCCTGAGGCTATAGTTTGCTCTGAAGGTGCCCACTGTCCAGGTGAAAGTCAGCTTGTAAATACAAATTATATACTCCAAACTGAAGTGCTGTTTACCTTTGTTACTGAAAAGATTAGATGTTCCTTTGAGAGACACTACTCAACCTTCCCAAGGAGAAGGGAAAAACAGAAATCTTAAATAGTAAGCATCCTTTTACTTTTAAGAGTTCTGGCAGGGAGAAGTACATTACAATCTAGCTTTGAACTTTTTATTATACATTTTCAAGATTTGTAAAATATATAAACATCACATAGCATGTCACCTACTCATCCTTCTTCTCATCATCTGAATCCATCTCAACGTCACTATCCATGTCGCCATCATCTTCCTTGTCATCATCATTGTCGTCATCGTCGTCATCATCATCATCCTCATCCTCACTCTCATTGTCAGAATCATCATCTTTGTCATTGTCGTCGTCATCTTCCTCAATTTTTTCTTCTTCAGACATATCTTCTTCCTCAACCAAGGATTTCTCTTCTTCACGCTTCTTCTTCGATTTGGTCTTCTTTGACACCTCGGAAATGATCCTCTGCATGACATCCTCCTCGAGGTCCTCTTCATTGATAACGACATTCCCTCTCTGCAAGAAAAAGAAATACGTGCTGTCAATCTATTCAGACAAACACAATAAACTTGATAAATTCAGAACTAAACACAAGTAATTTCAACAAAATAGTTCTTATACTGCTGACCACATATCACCTACAGCCTCTAGTTATAAATGAACGAGGCAAAAGATAAAGAGGCATCAATAATATTTATAGTAAATCAGGGATAACTTTAAAATGCTTTGGTGTTGCTCTTTCTTTTTTTGCCATCATACTCTGACCAGACAATACCACAGTCTAGATTACCTAATTACTGTTTACTTACAGTAATTAATATTCTATGCAAATTTCCATACTATAAACATTCATTATTTTCCAAATAAAATTAGCAAAGGTCTTGACCCTTAATGGACAGGCTCATGAGTATCTATAACAGGTTTTGAGTGGTGGACGGGCTAACTCATATGAGCATTAATACTCCATGCCATACAATTTGGATGAATTTAGCAGGAAAGATGTTCATATCACTTCAATGATCCATAAATGACTAATGGTAACTGTAGTAGCTCAGCACAGAACAGAGGGTGATCATTATGCCTTGAGACTTGATAGGGATTCAAATATATTGCCCCGCACCATCCTATGAAGTCTTTATATTTATTTGCTCATAAATATTCCCATGGATTGCTGTTGGTTTAATTCTTATCTTTCATGAAAGTATATCAGCTGTAATTGTAATTAAAAAAGTGCAAAGAAATATTAGAAAAGCACGTAAAAAAACATGTACACTTCACAAAAATTTACTTCATCTCCCCATCTCGGTAAATCTCATAAATATTTTACAATAAACATACTCAGAATTTATTAATGATTTTAGGAAAAAATGTATAACTTGGTAAAATTTATGAGTGCCTATGAAAAGCAGCCCTGAACAGGGTTGTAAATATTCACTTTCAACTTCCCATGGAAGGTACAGAAAATGTTAACATTTGTTTCTGTTTACCATGCATTTGCCTACAGAAAAATGTTAACATTTGTTTCTGTTTACCATGCATTTGCCTATCTCTCTTTCCATTGGTAGTTTTTTTTTTCTTAAGTTGGCCAACCTTATGCATTTGTGGAATTTTTGTTTCCAAGCCTTGTCACTCCTGGTCATCCATTACGTATACGTAATATTTAACTCAGCACAACTTACAGTTAACAAGGAAGTACTATATTTTCATGAAAAACAGGCAAATAATGTAAAATGTGTTTTAAAATATTGTATTTTCATGTTTGATATTGTTACTACCACAAAAACTTGGCATATTGAATAACTTTACTCAATTTTAAACCTGTCACGCCCTTAGACCACAACACATTTAAAAAAAATAAATAAATAAACATAAATAAATTGATACTGAAGTTTGATGGAGGGGGGCAATAAGGCCAACAGTGAGAGCAAGTGACAAAATACACACACACACAACTTACTCTCAGTCCAGCAGCAGGAGATCGAATAAGATTCAGGTGATCTCTGACAAGGTTTCTGTTGGTGGCACGTTGATTTTCAAAGTCTTTCACAAGTCGATCCATCACAAACTTGTGCTCCCTTCTTTCACGGATTTCTGTGATTTTCTTCATGGCCTCAACTGTTGAAAAAATGATGCAGTTTTAGCAGTGGTGTGCTTTACAGTCACTCAAATGATATGCTTGGAGGTATATTTATAGAAACAATTACCTTTCATCAAAATATAAGACTACTTTGATGAATACATACATTACAATTATATTTTTTATTCCATGTCCAAAAAGCAAATCCAGATTTAAGTATTATATAATAAATAATGAATAAGCAACTCAATGCAATGAGAATTAAAGGCAAAGGTCAAATACACAATATCATCACTGCAACAAATGAAAAACTAAAAGGATTGAACAATTTAATGGTAAAGCTGTGCTATAAAAAGCACCAAGACTCAAACAGCTTGCAAGCCCTTCCTATTTCCTCAATTTACAAATTGAAGTAAAACCTCAATTTAAATTCTATCTATGCATGATTTAAATGCAAATATATTTAAAATTGCCATTTACACTTTTAGAAACAGATGTCACCTTCCAATCTTGGTTTTCCATACTTAAAAAGCTACTCAACACATTACTCTGACCAGTACTGGGGAAAGACAAATATATTAGACTATATTCTGAATGTAATTAACAGTGAATAAATATTGTGAAAATGGATTACAATCACTCAACAGCACAACAGTGAATGTCATTCATTTGTACATGTAATAAGCATGAATAGTACATGGAACAGATTCCTAGCTAAGGCATTCTTGATGCCCCTCCCCACAGAAATGCAGTGATTAGAAAGAAGTAAAACCATTCATGAAAAGTATATAAATATATGGGTACTCTAGTTGGTACGTACTCCAAAAATCCATTTTTTAAAAGAAAAACCAACCATAAAGAAATTTTATTAGTAGCAAACACTTACTTGTCTTTGCCCACAATTCTCTGTTGTACTTCATGGGAACATGGCGCCTCTTTTCAAACTCAAATGAAGGATCAACTGCCAACTCCTTCCCTGCTGCTTTGCGGAATGACTTTGTCCAGCGAGTTTTTCTTGGATTTTTCTTTCTGTTGAACAGCCTGCGGCATTTCGAACGACAAAATCTGAAGACCTTGAAAACAGAGAGAAAAAAACGAAATACACTTTAATCATTCAATCTAACGCTAAATATAATAATTTCATTGTTTTAGTTAACCTATTACAGGCAGTCCCCAGTTATTGCCTCTGTAAGGTATGTTATGGCGCCTTAACTTCATTAACGACACCTTACGGAGCCAATAACCGAAACCTAGCCCCCGTTATGGTGCCATAAATCACCGATTTTATAGACAACCGCCATAAAACCGGATTGCCATTAACTGGGCACTGCCTATACAGCCCATTTCAAAGGAAACAGGGCAAACCCAGAAGAATCTGTATGTTTTATGTCAGGTTAAGCAGGGTTTTATGACCAAACACCTGGCAGGAAAGACATTATTTACAATCTTTAGTAGGATTACAAGATGAACAAAGATGATTCTGACCTACTATGCTACAGTACTAGGCTATGTGTTTGAATGATGTTCAGTGTTACTTGGCCAGGTCAGGGCACTACTTCCTAGTTAAGGTTAGTCCGTGTGGTTGAATATGCTCTCTCAACATGATCCCCCATATCTTAGAATTTATAGAGATTACATTATCTTTAGCAATAAGAAAAACCTAAATTTTTTATTTTGGTCGAATTTTCCACTTGAAGCCATGACCCCTCTTTCTACATTGGCCCATACCCTAGTGGGTACCAATGCACATTACTACATTTCTGACATTCATTTTAGTATTAGCAAATAAGTGTGCTTTAAGATAGTGAAACCAACCTCATATGTATTCTACATTTTGGGGAACCACTGAAGGAAAGCATAGGTTTTTGACGGGAAAAAACAAATAAAATACAAGGATGTTAATCCCACCGATAGCTGTCATTCAGAATAAGTTAAGTTCATGGAATGTATCCAAACTAAAAGCAGCACTAGAGTAAGGCTGGTACCCTAGTGTAAGTTAGGTGTGGTTGGTTAGGCCATCTGTTAATGGAACATGCATCAGAAACATTCAAAGCACATATCAAATTTAGAAATTTCTCCATATCCAAAATTGCTTAAAATAAAGTTTTACCATATTAATGATGATTTTTTTAATGGCCATAACCTAGTGGACCAAATACACATTTCCTAAAATTAGAATAGCCTGTGGTAGACTAATCTATATTAAATAATGCAGTAACACATTACCAAAGCACTTTGATGGAATTATAATTAATTCAAAACATACTAATAACTCGCCAAAAACTGCCTTTCTATTGTAGCCTGTGCAATGCTAAAATCTGTTTGAATCTAGTCGAACCATGCCTACATAGCCTGTCAGGATCCAAGTGCAACATATGGTATTAGTGTCCCACCTTGGTGGTCACGGTTCGATTCTCGGCCATTCCGTTGAGTAGTGAGAGATGTGTATTTCTGGTGAAGTTCACTCTAAACGTGGTTCGGAAGTCACGTAAAGCCACTGGTCCCGTTGCTGAATAACCACAGGTTCCATGCAACGTAAAAGCACCATACAAACAAACAAACAAAACATTACAGCCTACTGCGCCTTTTTCCCATTTGTACTCTTTCACAAAACGATCAACATAGTACCTATCTGCTTAAGATATTTACTAACACATTAGGCTGTTTTAGCCTAATAAGTTATGTTCTTTGAACTTTTCTACATTTGCTGTGTTAGCAATGAGAACTTTTAAGAGATAGGCTAGTGCACCTACCTTGGTATCCTACAATTTAGGGAGCCATATTGTGAAAGTGGGGTTTTTGGGTGGTGAACATGACAAGTGAAACATAGATTGATGCTAATCCCACTTAGCCTATAGCTCTCATGCTGAATAAGGAAAGCTTATGGAATGTTTTATAACTAATATCATGCTCTGGGGGTTAAGGACCTGGTATGGAGGTTTAGGTTTGTGTTAAATGTGACTGGTTAAGTAATCTAGGTACACATTTATGCTAAGTAAAAAAATACAATAATAGACTTTAATGGTATGCACTGAAACCTAACAAAGTGATGATTTTGTGACCCTTGCCTTACTTAATTGGACCTAGTATAGGCTAGTATACATTACCTACACTAGGTAGGCTATTTAGATTAACCACATCAAAATTAAAGATTGGATGAACACATTAGGAAAGCACATATTGTAAATGGTAATTCTATAGGAAAGGGGCTCATAGGCTTATTAAAGAAAAGTAATTACCTAGAGTTAAGGAGAATACTGTACAGAATTCTTAGATACTAGTCATTAAGTGAGGAAAAGCTTACTACCTAGTCCCAAAAAACGTAACTTTAAAACAAAAAAACAAAAAAATTGTGAAAAAAACTAAGTCGCCGGAGCTTCGTCTCTCACCGAGTCAACTACAGATTGATGTCTGTATCTGCGTGCGCATATAAGGACTAAAAAATATCTAAAACAAGTAACAAATGCACTACGTACACAGTAAACCCTTTTTACTTCCTTACTTCTCTATAATCCATTCTTACACAATAAATATGGAAAATGCTCTTGCACAGCTATTTTGTTCTTTGTCATCATGGAAGTAACTTCTACAAGTGTTCCTGTGGATAACTGACTACCTTTCAATGTGAAAGCTGTTATAACGTATGGTCATTTTTGTTTTTTGTATTGGTAGTTTGTAAGTAGTTCGACCTTGACCCAACCACGGTGACACTCAAAAGAACGTGTGACGTCGCTGTACAACAGTAACAGCCAGCGCCCTGTAACCTGTGGCAAGTGCGCAGCGCAAAAATTCCCGCTTGCCAAGAATGTTTCAAAATGCGGATACTAAGGCGCGAAGCGCCATTCCGCCAAACTGACACTGAAATCAGGAATGTGCAAAAAAAAAAAAAAAAAAAAAAAAAAAAAAAAAAAAAAAAAAAAAAAAAAAAAAAAAAAAATAATAATAATAATAATAATAGTTCCCACCCGTGGTCCCCCAAGATTGTTGGTGTTTGTAAGGGTTTTCCTCATCTAATGATACTGAAGCATAGCTAAAGTATTACTTTAGCATTTTAAGCTGCTTCTCATATAGAAACTGGTGCCCCCTTTCCTATAAAATTACCATAGGTAATACTAAAGGTTAGGCGGTAGATCTAAGCCCTTATACTGCAGCGAACTAGACTGTTGACGTTATTCTATAGAATTTTATCTCCTGAACAAGAATTTAAAGTAATATTTTTTGGCTGGCTGTAATTAACCTGTAATTTACCTTTGAACTCTAGACTAAGGTAAAGGGGACCAATGGGAATGCAGGGTTCTGGGTGGGGTAAAACACTTGGGAGAATTATGGCTTAAACTCTATCCTATGGTAAGAGGGGCTGATGGGAAAGCGGGGTTATGGGTGGGGTAAAACACTTTGGGGTACGTTTTGGCGTGTTGTTTCCTCTTATTTATGACATTTGAAACACGAAATACAAGCTGAAATAAAGCTACAAATAAACTGATAATGTAGCCATTGCATAGCCAAAATCCACCTATTATGACGCCGAATCCTACTACGCATGCGCCATGTTATGGGAGTCAAGAGACCAAGGCTGCAAGGCAAGGAGAGCTTTTGTTTCAGTAACCATACACCGACTCCTTACCTATGTTACAATTCTACGCTTGCCTTCCTTTAAGGGGTCCGTCCCCCGGTCAGGTAACACGTTCTTCTAGGTTAGGATAGGTTAGGGTGGTTAGGTTAGTATCATAACCTATATGTTACACTCCCTGCTGGTTACGTATCCCACCAAGGTCTACCAGAATTCAAATATGGCGGTTTGTTTACGTTTAATGGCTCCGAACCAAAACTTCGAAGATTGTTCAGTTGAAGTAGACTGTGGCAGTTGACGTTTTCCTATGTTATTTTACTTACTTTACAGGTTTAAGGTAATATTTTGCTGGCCGCCTGTAACTAATCTGTTATTTATCTTTGAACTCTGTACGTCGGTACATCGCACCCCTTGTACTGTCATGTACCTACGTAGTCTTCAAAGGTAAATAGCGGTTTAATTACAGTCAGCCGAATAAATATTAGGGTAAACAATCATGGACGATCCTCCATCATCACGCTGGCCGGGTCTTATTCACTTGATATTTAATTGGTGAAACAAAAATACAATTACAGCTCTAAGCATACCATTCAAAAGATTGAAGTTTCGTCAAACACAATGTGATATATATGAAAGCCCATACGAACTAAAATAAGCATGTGATGCTCTTTGTAAAATGACGTTATTATGATATAACAAAGTTTCATGTATACTTACCTGGCAGGTATATATATAGCTATAATCCTCTGTCGCACTAGCAGAATTTTCAAAACTCGCGGCAACCGCTAGATCACTGGTAGTCCAAGTGA
>NC_087216.1:33564212-33610372 GCF_015104395.2 Macrobrachium nipponense
TTTCCGAAGATCCTTCATTCTCCTGATAACGAGAGCCTACTCTTTAATGGATTCGTCAAGAGACAGGATCTCGCCTTTGTAGGCGCATTGAGCCTAGTAGGCGCTACTCCCCAAGTAGACGCTCTCCCGCTCCCAAGCGCGGTGCGGAAGATAGGCGCTTTACTCCTGAGAGGCGCGCTCTCCTATTAGCCGCTCTGTTCGGGAAAGGCGTGTAGAGCCTGAAAGATATTGTCTCTTTCGGGAGACTACCTTTTGAAGAGAGACACAAGTCTAGATCGAAGTTTGTGGAGCATGGTAGACGCCGGTCACCTAGTAGGCGACCTTCTCCAGGGCTTCGCTCTCCTGTAAGTAGGCGCCAAGAGCCTAGTAGGCGTTCGCCTCATGGTAGGCGCAGCTCGCCTGGCAGCCGCTCTCCTTTGGACAGGCGCATGGATCCTGTTAAGCGCCTTGAGCATAGTAGGCTCTCCTCCCTAGCAGGCGCTCCCCCTGGAAGCCCGGGATTCTCAGGAGTAGTTTTAAGGATCTAAGAGTACGCACTCATCAGAGTAGGAAGGACTCATTCGAGAGGAGCTCTCCAGAAGCTTTCGGCTTCCCCGGATATGGCGCCCAGACGGCTACTAGACACACTCTAGACAGACGCACTTCTTTAGAGAAGTCTGACTGCCCTCGTAAAGGAGCGGAGGGTTCTTCAGTGGATGAAGTTGAACCTTCAGAAGAGGATTTGGTGAAGGACTCGTCAGTTTCGTCCTATAAGATCCTTACAGATCTCCTTCTTCAAGAGTTTGGAGACTCCCTTACTCCCGTCGCTCCTCCGTCTCCTCTCTCTTTATTCTCGACTTCGAAGAAGACGAAAGTTTCCTCTTGTGTGAGGATGAAGCCAACCATCTCAATGAAGAAGGCTTTGAGAGGCTTTGGTGATTGGCTGCTTTCGAAGGAGAGAAAGGGAAGACTGTGTTTCTTTCCCTCCTTCCAAGCTTACGGGCAGACTAGGGTTTTGGTACGAGTCTGGAGAACCCCTAGGCCTGGGTCTTCCTTCATCGGCGGATGCGGACTTCTCTTCACTGGTGGATGCAGCACGACGCTCGGCTCTTTTGTCTGCTAAGACTAACCTGGGCTATGAACGAGCTTGACCACCTGTTGAAGGGAATGTTCAGAGTCTTGGAAGTCCTTGACTGGTCTTTGTGGGGGTCTTGGCTAAGAAGACTCAGAACCCGGATGCTATTTCGCCAGAAGATCTCAACAGTGTTCTAACGTGCATTGATAAAGCAGTTAGAGATGGATCGAGTGAAATAGCCTCACTGTTTGGAGCAGGGATCCTTAAGAAGAGATCAGTCTTCTGCTCTTTTCTGACAAAGTCTGTATCATATGCCCAAAGAGCCTCGCTTCTGTATTCGCAGCTCTCGCCTCTGCTATTTCCGAAGAAGATAATCCAGGACATCTCAGGATCTATCTCTGCGAAGGCGACGCAGGACATGCTCGCGCAGTCGGCATGGAAGCCTAGGACCTCCTTCCAGACGAAGACGAAGAAGGAGACTCCAGCTAGACAGGAGCCCTTTCTCGAGGGGGCCTCCTTCTAGAGCCTCTACCTCGAGAGGTAATAGACCTTTCAAGAGAGGTAGATCCTTCTCACGCTCTCCAGAGCTAAGAAGTAGGGAAGTAGTCCTCCAAACACCAGTAGGTGCCAGGCTTCTAAGATTCTCGGAGCCTGGGCAAAGAGAGGAGCGGACAACTGGTCCCTCTCGATTATCCGGAAAGGATATCCACCTGATTCCCTTTACGGAAAGACCACCGTTGACGACGACTCGAGGGAGTTGGTGGCCAGGTACAGGGATCCCATCATGAGCCTTGCTTTAACACAAGCAGTGGAACAAATGTTCGAGAAAGAGGCTATAGAGCTAGTGAGCGACCCTTGCCTCAGCGGGCTTTTACAACCGCCTTTTTCTAGTTCCAAAAGCCTCAGGAGGAGGGGAGACCGGTTCTGGATGTAAGCGCCCTGAATTTCTTTGTAGAAAAGAGGAAGTTCGCCATGGAGACGACATCCTCAGTGTGGCGGCACTTCGTCCAGGGGGGGGATTGGATGGTGTCCCTAGATCTTCAGGACGCTTACTTCCATGTGCCTATCCATCCTTCTTCAAGGAAATACCTCAGGTTCATGATGGGAGGAAGGATATTCCAGTTCAGGGCCTTGTGCTTCGGCCTTTCAACAGCCCCTCAGGTCTTCACAGGCCTAATGAAAAATGTAGCAAGATGGCTACACTTGGAGGGAGTCAGAGTGTCCCTTTACTTGGACGACTGGCTAATCAGAGCCAAGTCGCAGAAAAGATGTTTGGAGGACCTACAAAAGACCCTTTTCATGGCAAAGTTCTCTGGGACTTTTGGCTGTGAACTTTCAAAAGTCTCAGTTTGACCTCCCCAGTCAAGATCGTATCTATCTGGGATTCGGATGGCTTCTCTGGATTTTCGGGCTTTTGCCGTCTCCCAGAAAGGATAGCCCGAGGGTCAGAGAAAGTCAAAGCCTTCTAGAGAAGACGTATGCACAGCGAGGGAGGTGGATGAGTTTGTTGGGGACACACTCCTCGTTGGAGCAATTCCTTTCTCTAGGAAGGTTGCACCTCAGACCTCTCCAGTTCTTTCTACATCGAAACTGGAGGTTGTCGTTCGCAAAACCTAGAGTTCTCCTTCGAGATCTCAAGGGGAAATCAAGAAGGACCTCTCTTGGTGGGCCAAACCCTCTCAGGTTTGCAGAAGGGATGTCCCTTCACATTCCGAACCCCAACCAAGTGTTGTATTCCGACGCCTCGGAAAGAGGTTGGGGAGCAACGCTCGGCTCAACGAGAAGTGTTCAGGCACCTGGAAGAAGGAACAGGTGACCTGGCACATCAACGAGAAGGAGTGATGGCTGTTTGGCTAGCTTTGAAAGCTTTCGAGCCCCACGTCCTAGCTTCAGCAGTACAGATCAACTCGGACAACACCACAGGCCCTGGCTTACATCAGGAAGCAGGGGGGGACTCACTCTTTCTCCCTGTATGAGACAGCAAAAGAGCTTCTGCTGTGGGCAGAGGAAAGGAAGATCTGTCTCCTTACCAGGTTCGTACAGGGAGAAAAGAACGTCAGAGCAGACCTCCTCAGCAGGAAAGATCAAGTCCTGCCTGCAGAGTGGACTCTTCACGAGGATGTTTGCCAGGACCTGTGGAAAGCTTTGGGGCAAGCCTCATATAGACCTCTCGCCACAGCCATGAATGCGAGGATAGCCAACTACTGCTCTCCGATATCGGACCCGAGGGCAGTGTCGATAGACGCTTTTCTACTAGATTGGAAGGGTCTAGACATGTATGCTTTTCCTCCATTTAAGATACTGGGAGAGAGACTAAAGAAATTTGCAGAATCGGAGGCAGCAAGGATGACGCTGGTAGCCCCGTTCTGGCCCGCACAAGTATGGTTCACAGAGGTACTGGAATGGTTTAGTAGATCTTCCGAGAAACATTACCACAGAGGATCGATCTGCTCAGACAACCCACTTCGAGAGGTATCACAAAAACCTCCCCGCGTCTAGATCTGACTGGCTTCAGACTGTCAAAAGTTTGGTCAGAACGAGAGGCTTTTCTGCAAGAGTTGCAACGGCTATCGCAGCAGCAAGAAGGCCTTCTACACTTAGTCTACCAATCGAAGTGGGACGTCTTTCGGCGATGGTGTAGGAACCATCACTTTCCTCTTCCAGTACCTCTGTGACCAAATAGCAGACTTCTTACTTTTCCTTAGGAAGAAAGTGGATTTGGCGGTATCAACCATTAAAGGCTATCGTAGCATGCTTTCTGCAGTGTTTAGGCACAGAAACTTAAACATTTCAGAAGATAAGGACCTTCATGATGCTAATAAGATCGTTTGACATCCAAGAAGGTTTCTACAGGGATTCCGAGCTGGAATCTGGATGTAGTGCTACGTTACCTGAGGTCTACTAAGTTCGAACCGCCTCAGTCTGCCTCGTTTAGAGACCTCACGAGGAAGACAATTTTCTCATGGCATTGGCTTCCGCAAAGAGGGTTGTGAACTCCATGCACTAGAAGGAACTGTGGGATTCAGAGGAGATGCAGCTATTCTGTTCGTTCCTACCTTCGTTCTGGCTAAGAACGAGAACCCTCAAATCCTTGGCCTAGAGCTTTGCAGTCCAAGGCTTGTCTGCATTAGTAGGCGAGGAAGCAGAGAGGTCGCTTTGCCCAGTACGAAGTTTAAAGTTTTATCTACAGAGAAAGAAAAAACTTAAGGGCAATGATGTCAACCTTTGGTGCTCTGTAAGAGATCCAAGGAGGACTCTTTCGAAGAATGCGCTTTCTTTCTTTATCAGAAGCCTGGTGAAAAGAAGCGCATGCGATGTGATGAAAGTCAATTCAAAGTTCTTAAGTCAAAGCTCATGAGGTAAGAGTATGCCACGTCAATTGACTTTCAACAAAAACATATCCCTGAGTAATATATGAAGGCAACATTCTGGCGTTGCAACTCAGTCTTTGCAAACCACTATCTGAGAGACGTCAAAAATTACATATGAAAAGTGCTTCGGGTTAGGCCCGTACGTATCGGTTTTCGGTGCTGGTGGCAGGGAGCTGAGACATATCCTTTGTAGTAGTATATATTTTCCCCCTTGTTAGGTTGTAAGTTTTGGTTGTTTGAAAGAAACATGCGGGTAGGCATGTTGTTTCATTTCGTAGTTCTAACAATGATTAGATTGGTAGGTGATCGGTTTATGTTTTGAGCTCCTTGCAATGATAGTGGTTAGGTTCTGTCATATAAGTGGCGAATACCCGTTGACAGATCCTGCTCGGATTCTATCAAGTAAGCGGATAACCAAATCCCTTTGAAGAACCCAAAGAGTCTGTCAGCTGTAGGTCACGCCCTCGCTGAAGCTCTTAAGGCAACGCAGACTCATAGACAGTAACTACGAAGTCTTCTGCCTAAACAGGTAAGAACCAAGGTTGTATGTACATCCTACAACTAGTGTTGTTTTCCCCTTTCTTCCATATTTATAATTGCTGTCTCTTTCCTCCACCAAGGGTGTCAATCAGACTAAGTATATCTGACAGGAAAGTTCATGTACAAAAATGTTATTGTTAGTATACAATAAGGTTTTGTACATACTTACCTGGCAGATATATACGATTGATGGCCCGCCCAGCCTCCCCTCAGGAGACAGGTGGAAGGAAAAAATTCTGGCTGGAAAGGGAGATTGGTTCTTAAACGCCGCCACCCAGCGGCGGGTAAGGTAGATCACCTGACCTACCTGTCGCGTGTGCCGCGAGTTTGAATTCTGTCGTGACGTCAGAGACGTAAAGCTAAGTATATATCTGCCAGGTAAGTATGTACAAAACCTTATTGTATACTAACAATACTATGTTTTGTGTACATGCAACTTCCCCGGCAGATATATACTTAGCTATAGTCTCTGACGTCCCAACAGAATTTCAAATTCACGGCACACGCTACAGGTAGGTCAGGTGATCTACCCTCCCGCTGCTGGGTGGCGGGACTAGGACCATTCCCGTTTCCTAATCAGATTTTCTCTGTCGCCGGTTCCGACAACATCTGTTGTTGGTTCCTCCTGATTGGATTTCATTTTTCACTTGCCGTGGATCTTTTGACTGTCTTGGTGACGTATTGGATCGTTGGCTTGGCATACACTTTTGTTTACTTTTTATGATTCTCTTAATGCGTCAGACGCTAGTATACTGTGTTTAGAATATGCGCGATGAATGTGTGACGTAAGACTACCGAAGGATTCGGTAGATCCTCGCACTGTAGAAGAGTAATTTAATTTTTGTTTTTTCTAAGGAACTACCACTCTGTTGTAAGACAGTTATAATTACGTACTGTATGCAGTTACTGAATGACAGTCATTAACACGAAACATTTGACATGAAGATATCATGAGAATCCTTAAGAGAACCTTCATTGTTGAAGTTTTTGTAGTTCTATAGATCACTTATTAACCCTTAAAACGCCGAAGTGGTAAAAAAAAAAAGTCTCCTGTGTGCCGGAGACGTTTCAGAGTGAGCGCGGAAGCGGAAAAAATATTTTTTTCAAAAAATCACAGGGCGCTTAGTTTTGAAGATTAAGAGTTCATTTTTGGCTCCTTTTTTTGTCATTGCCTGAAGTTAAGTATGCAACCATCAGAAATGAAAAAAATTATCATTATCATATATAAATAATGCGATATAGGATAGAGCAAAAACGAAATTTCATATATAATTGAATTCAAATCACGCTGTGCGCAAAACGGTTAAAGGTAACAAGTTACTTTTTTTTTTCGTTGTAATGTACACTAAAATTGCAATCATTTTGGTATATAACACATTGTAAAACAATAAAAGCAACACAGAGAAAATATTATCACAAAATAATGCATGAATTCGTAATGTGCGGACGTAAACAAATATTTTGTTCAAAAATTCACCATAAATCTAAATATTGTCCTAGAGACTTCCAATTTCTTTCAAAATAAAGACAAATGATTGAATATTACTATACTGTAAGAATATTAGCTTACAAATGAAGTTTTTGACCATATCTGACGAGTTAAGTTGACCGAATGTCGAATTTTTTTATATATATTTTTTTATATGCATTATTTTATTTTGGAAATAAGAAAAGCTACAACTTTCAATATTTTTCGTTGTATTCTACATGAAATTGCACACATTTTCATATATAAAACTCTATCAAATGCCTAATATGAAATGGAGCAAATATTCCGAGAATGGGACTTACGCATTTCGGAGATTTGTGGCGGAGAATCCGCGCGCAGAGGAAGGAAAGTTTTTTTTAAAAATTCACCATAAATTTAAATATTGTGCTAGAGACTTCAAATTTGTTTCACGATGAAGATAAATGACTGAATATTACTAGACTGTAAGAGTTTTATCTTACAATTGCGTTTTTCGACCATTTCGGTAGAGTCAAATTTGATCCCCCGATCCCGAACGTGGTTTTTTTCTATTTATCGTGATTTATATGCAAATATTTCAAAAATGAGAAAAGCTACAACCTTCAACTATTTATTGTTGTATTATACATGAAATTGCGCACATTTTCATATATAAAACTTTATGTAACGGCTAATTTAAAATGGTGCAAACATTACCACAATCGCACGTATGATTTTTTCGGAAGAGTTACCGCGCAGATGTAAAGAAAATGTTATTTTTTTCATAAATTCACCATAAATCGAAATATTGTGCTAGAGACTTCCAATTTGTTGCAAAATGAAGTTAAATGCTTGAATATTACTAGAATATAAGCGTTTTAGCTTACAATTGCGTTTTCGACCATTTCGGTAGAGTCAAAGTTGACCGAAGGTTGAAAATTTGTCACATCATTTTTTATATGAAAATATTTCAAAATTGATAAAAGCTACAACCATGGGTTGTTTTAGTTGTATTGTGCATGAAAATTGCGCACATTTTCATATATAAAACTTTATGTAATGGCTAATTTAGAATGGTGCAAACATTACCACAATTGCATGTATGATTTTTTTCGGAAGAGTTACCGCGCGGACATAAGGAAAAAGTTTTTTCATAAATTCACCATAAATCGAAATATTGTGCTAGAGACTCCAATTAGTTGCAAAAATTAAGGTAAATGATTGAATATTAATATATAAGAGTTTTAGCTTACAATTGCGTTTTTCGACCATTTCGGTAGAGTCAAAGTTGACCAAAGGTTGAAATTTTTGCACTTATCGTTATTTATATGAAAATATCTCAAAACTGTTAAAAGCTACAATCATGAGTATTTTTTTGTTGTATTCTACATAAAAATGCGCACATTTTCATATAAAATATCCATGTAACGGCTAATTTAAAATGGTAAAAATGTTATGTCAAAGTGACGAAATAATTTCCGAGATGTGTCACAGATACTTTTTAGTGCGGCCAAGAAAGAAATTCGCGCTTCGCGCGCCTGCGTAACGATTGTAAACAAAACAACACCTTGATCCGTGAACTCCCAGCATCCCCCAAGGCACATGATTCAAGAGTTTTGGCTGGTAGGCCTAAAAGTATTTTTCTGCGAATTTTTAAAAAAACTTTTGTATGTCGACGTAAAATACGTCCAGTCGGCACCCGAGAGCAAAAAATGTCGACGTAAAATACGTCCCAGTCAACGTGTAAGGGTTAATGAATGTCTATTAATAATCATTGTACTGAATGTGAGATTTTGAATGGGGGAAGAAGTCTCTTTCTTCTTCTTTGTGAGGAAGTTAGAGAAGAACAGAGTAAGGAAGCTTCGTCTAGAAACTCCAGTAGTTCTCGTATTCTAACGAGCTAGTTGAGGAGGCTTTAGAACTAACCTCCCTAATGTAGTTGTTGCAAACCTCTCCTCCATTTTCAGCCCCTTCTCCCTTCTTCGAACCTGCAGATTCGTCTTCGAGATGAAGCGCCTCAGCGGAGTGACTGGTTGGTCCCGTTGCTGAATAACCACTGGTTCCATGCAACGTAAAAGTACCGTACAAACAAACAAACGAATTGAGTTTGATTTACAGTAGTACCTCGAGATACGAAAGGCTCTACTTACGAAAAACTCGAGATAAGAAAGCCAATGCGAAAAATTTTACTGCTCTACATACGAAAAGTTTTCAAGATACAAAGTTTGTTGCTGTAAAGTCCCAAGATTCGCCCGGACCACCGAGAACAATTTTAAAACTCCCGCGCCGCCAACTGAGTAAACTCGCCACCATCCTCCTGCTCTCCCATTGGTTCCTGATGCTAGTCACCCCATAAGTCCTGCTCTCCTATTGGTCAGCATCTACCCCTTGTGCTTCAAGTATTTCATTGGTAAAAGGATGCTGTAAATTGAAAAACTTATTCATGCAATACATTTAATAAAAAAAAAAACAGGGTTGGGGAAAGATAGAATAAACAATAGAATGAATGGTTATTATACTGTTTGGTAGTTTCAGTAGTTTGAAGAGAGATAATGAAAATTTATGGCTTGCTTTTAAAGTGATTGCTGTCAATTGTTCGAAGCTTTTTTTTGTTTGTTATAGTTGATGGTTACTTAATTATTTGATGATATGCATACATATAACATTTAATTAAAAAAAATGTGAATTAGATATCATAAAATATAAAATAAATCAGACTGCCAACAAATATGTATTTTTTAGAATTCTTCTTCCGTTTTATTATTACGTTACGTATACGTATGTTTCATTATAGCTGTCAGTAACTCGGTATCACCATTAGGTAAAGATAGAATAAAGAATATAAATGAATGGTTATTATACTGTTTGGTAGTTTCATTAGTTGAAGAGAGATACTAATGAAAATTTATGGCTTACTGTGTGCTAGGAAAAATGATTGCTTGCTGTTCGTTCGGTACTCGTAAGACGGGTAAGAGCTGAATGTAAACAATCGATTGGAAGGTTTTTGTTTGTTTGTTTGTGTATTATAGTTAATGATTAATTAATAATTATTTGAAATGAGTACTACTGATTATTTATACATTTTATTGACATATTCTAAGCTTTTAGATCTTAGGTTTAGATGTCAGAATCATAGACTCGGCTACAGTAGCAACCGCTAACATAGGCTAGGCTTATTGCTAAGGGACATAGCTAAAGTTCCTAAATATATGCAGTAAAAATGGGGTTGAACATTACATGCAGTTGAATATTACTCAAATATGTACAGTATTTTGCCTTTTTGGAGTCATATTTCTTCTGTCGGATCGGCGTCGTAACCCTAGAACATGTGTTTTAGGCCTGGAAATATAATTTACTGGGGTGTTTTTGTAGGGCTTGGAACGAATTAGCCATTTTACATGTAAAATGTGTTCCAAGATACGAAAACTTCATGATACAAAGGGCGCCTCGGAACGGATTAAATTCTTATCTCGAGGTACTACTGTAAATGCAATGTTTAGTGTGAGGCTTGATAGTGAGAAAAATGTCATAAAAATCAATAATTATATTAGTAAAGTATGAAAAATATACAAAGACTTTCGAACACCGTTATGAGGTTTGGTAGTGAGAGTGATGTGTGTCATAAAAATCCACAATTACATAATAGTTAAGGATGAAAAATATACAAAGACTTTCAAACACTGTCAGTGTTAATGTAAACACTGAATAGTGTTCAAAAGTCTGTATATTTTACGTAGTAATATTCTACTTTATTATATAATTATGCTATATGGAATTTTGTGACAGATTGTTCTTCCCAAGATTGTGAATGTCTTGGCAAGTGAAAGCAGTGTTTAGTATGTGTGCAGTTTGGAAGCTAACACAATTTACAAGGATATTATACAAAAAAAATTTAAGTATTTATCGTTTGTTAAAGAAATTTTGAAGTGATTGTGTACATACAGTATGTATATGTACATACATACACAGGTTTCTTTACATCCGCTCATGCCACAAGCAAATTTTCATAAGTTATGATAAACATAATTCGACTAAATTATGATATTTTATTAATTTACTGTGATAGTTAGGCTTGTTTTTCATTGTTTCATTATGTTAGCAACAAGTTTTGTGCCCATCTGTTACTCTGCATTTTGTGTGGTAGTAGGTAGCCTATGGCGCCCGGTCAACTATTGGTAATACAGTCGCATAGGACATAGGCCAGTTTTTTTTACACAGTATACAATAATTTATAAATAAAAAATACTTTAAACTAATATATTAACTCCGAACTTGTTTGATTGTAATTTATGTGTACTGTTCTGTATAGTAAGGCAAGCTTAGGGTAATGGGTGGTCAGGAATGAATTTATCCATTTTCAGTTATTCCTCATGAAAAATATTGATTCAGATCTCGAAAAAAATCAAATTTTGATGCCTCTTCTGGAACGGATTGCCGTTTAGGTCCGGGGCTCTACTGTACTCAGAGTATGAAGGAGCCTGTTTTGAGATAGGTAAAAGCCTTCACTTATTTATTGTTTTTGCTCTGCTGGCCTTAGGTAAAAGGATTTTTTGTCCACTTTCATCAAAGTTAGTGTGGTATCCCTTGCAAGGAGCCTCCAGCATCTTCCAGAGGTCCTTGCAAGGGTACTAGCATATGGATTCTAATCAATGGGTAAGAAGCATATTATTCTTGGTGGAATTTTGTTTTTTCCTTGGGGGTAATAATTATTTGTCATCACACCTTTCTCCCACCTCCATTACTTCAATGTGGGAATCAGTTACCATTGTATGCAGAGAGGTAAGATTAATTTAAAGAATAGAAATTTTTATGATACAACTGATTTTTTAAATACTTAACCTTTCTATTATGTATCAACCTCCAACCTCCATGCTCATGTCGACGGAGGAAAAATTGAAAAGTAAACAACATGCTTGAATCACCCAAAAAGGATGGGTCAACAGACTGTTAAAATTAAACAATCTTATTCATTTTTTTTTAGTTTTCACACTATCAGCTTCCCACTAGACGTGGGAATTACAGCTATCATAATAAAGAGGTAAATCATTTTTTTTTTAAGTTTTCATCATAAAAATGTCTATTTGTTCATGAAACTTACCTGTCAGATATATATATAGCTGTATTCTCTGAAGTCCGACAGAATTTCTAAAACTTACGACACACGTAGTGGGAGTTAGGGTGGTTAGTACCCATTCCCGCCGCTGGGAGGCGGGTATCAGGAACCATTCCCATTTTCTATCAGATTTTTTCTGTCGCCGGTGTCGTAAACACCTGTTTACACACCTCCGCCTCAGGATTTTGGAAAACTTTTCATATTGCTTGTATCCTCTTGACTTTTGGTTTTTGATTGGATCGATAGCTTGGCATACGTGATTTGGACTGATTTTTATTTTGGCTTAGATTTTTCCCTTAAAAATGTCTGGATGTAGTTCTGCTAGCGCCAGGGTGTGCTCGAAAGTGGAATGCAAGGTTAGGCTTCCAAAAGCCTTGGTTGATCCTCACACATTGTGTAAAGGGTGTAGGGGGCAAGAGTGTAGATTTGATTTGCGCTGTAATGAGTGTGAAAGCTTAGATGATTTGCAATGGAAGACGTATGAATCCTACGTTAAGAAGTTAGAACGTGATAGGATTAGGAGGTCTTCCTCCAGGAGTAAGTCGGGTAGCAGACAGGGTATTAATGTATCCCCTTCTAACCCTCCTTTAGATTTTGTGTCTCCTAACCCTGTAGTGTTGCCTTCGGGCCCTCAAGTGGTGTCTGCGGAGGGTAATGCCCTTTCGCTTATTCTAGATTCATTGAAGACGCTTGAATCTAAAGTGCTTGCCCTTGAAAACAGGCAAAATAAGTGCAGTGATAGTGCCCCTAGTGAAGTGGAGGGGGCGTCAGATCGGCCCTATAGCGCCTCTAGGCTGGGACCTCTGCCGGACTCCCAGGACTCAGGGAGAGGGCATGTCGAAGGCCGAAGGAGGGTTACGGGGAACCCCCACCGATCTGGCGTCCCTTCAGCAGTTCCTGTGGATGCTTCCCAGGCTGCTAAGGAGCGTGCTCGAGCACGTATCCTTAAGGATTGTTTCTCGTCTTCCGACGCGTCCTCCCCGCGCAAGGGGTGGGAATCTCGATCGGATTCGCGACCTCTGAAGAGGACTCTTCAAGAGCTGGACGCTTCACGTCATGCTATGTCTGAGTGGCATTCTTCTCCGGAAAGCGTAGCTGTTCTGCCCCCAGAATAGAAAAAAAGTATAGGACGTCCATCCGACGATGACGCCCTCGAGCGCCCAGGTCGCTCTAGAGCCAAAGGCTGTTCCTGGGAGAAGGAAGAAGGCGTCCCCTCGCCCCTCTCCTTCTCACAAGCGCAGCTCGTCTCCGCGTAAGGAGTCATCTCAGACGGAGATCATCATTGCGATGCAGCGGCAACTGGACGCTTTACTGAAACAGAAAGGAGACGGTCCCGCGTCGGGAAGGAAAGACGATAGACTGCCTATCAAGAGATCTAAGCAGGTCTTCTCCAATGGCTCCTTTTTCGTCCCGTCTTCTGATATTTCGCCTCTAGACGTCGTTTTGCTCCCAGGGTTCAGCTAGAGGTGACGGTAGACGCCAAGTTAGAGAGAGTTCTCTGCATGCTCCTCTTCCCTTCCCGTAGAGAGGACGCTCGGCGTTTCGACTTCGACGCTTCAGCTGACGACAATTTGCGTTCTGCACCTCTGCGACTTGACAGTGTGGACGCTCAACGTTATGTTAGTCGGGCAGTGGATCAAGTTTCTTCGCTGGACGTTCGGAAGGACGCTTCGCGGGACGGTAGTGAAGAGTCTCTTTGATGGACGCTCCGTTGGACGCTTCGCTGGACGCTCCGTTGGACGCTGATTTGGACGCTCGAGAGAACGCTACATTGGACGCTCAGATGGACGCTCGTAGACGTGCTAGTAAGACCTCTGTGGACGCGAATGTGGAAGTTCGCTGTCACTCGGATGTGGTTCCCGAGACTTTGGCTCGTTCGCCTCTAAGAGTGACTCCTGATCCGGTACTGTTAAGGATCCGTTACCCTCGTCTTCTTTTTCATCGTTCAGATAGGAGACTTGGAGCTAAAGGACTTCTGCCTCTTCCTTCGGACTTGCACTTGGGTAGGGAAGAAGGAGAACTTAGCGGTTCTTCGGAGGATGTGGATGATGATCAACCTGCTATGTCTGCCTCGTCAGATTATCAAGTTTTTGGCACGACTACTTCGTGATTCGTTTGGCGATACTTTTCAGCCAGCTGCTCCTCCTTCTCCTCCTTCTCAGTTTTCGTCGTCGAAGACAAGTAAGTCTCCAGGTTTCGTGAAGATGAAGACGTCGTTATCTACGAAAAGAGCTTTCCGGAAGGTAAACGCCTGGATGGAGTCTAGGAAAGCAAAAGGAAGAACTACTTTCGCCCTGCCTCCGTCTAGACTTAGCGGTAAGGCAGGGATGTGGTATGAGACAGGCGAGGAATTAGGATTGAAGGTTCCTACGTCGGCTCAAGGTGATTTCGCCAGCGTGGTGGATGCCTCAAGGAGGGCCCTTTTAGCATCGCTAAGGTTTCTTGGACGACTCCGAACTGGACCATCTTTTGAAGGGACTATTTAGGTCCTTAGAAGTTTTCAACTTTTTAGACTGGTGTCTTGGAGCCTTAGACAACCAATCTCGTAAGCCAGACTCGATCAGCTTGGGGGGAGCTGTCCAGTGTATTGTCATGCATGGACAAGGCCGTCAGGGATGGCTCAGAGGAGTTAGCCTCTCATCAGCAGGGTTCTTAAGAAAAGGTCGCTTTATTGCAACTTCGCGGCTAAGTCTGTCTCTCCCGCTCAGAGGACAGAACTTTTTGTATGCTCCCTTCTCGAGTCATCTCTTCCCCAAGCTATGGTTGAAGGATCTGGCAGTGAGTCTGCAGGAGAAAGCCACACAAGACCTGTTGCTCAGTCTTCGAGACGTCCGGCTGGCCCTTCAACGTCGTCCGGAACACAGCAGTTTAGAAAGCAGAAGCCCTTTCGTGGAGGGACTTCCGCTAGATCGTCTCCTCGAGGAAGAAGCCTTCCTAGAGGTAGAGCCCCTTCCAAGTCTAGGGGTAAGAAGTGAGAGATCGTGCCTTCAGTCACCGGTAGGAGCCAGGCTGCAGTTGTTTGCAGAAGCCTGGAGAGTAAGAGAGGCAGACACCTGGTCTCTCGACGTCATAGAGAAGGGTTACAAGATCCCTTTCATAAAGCCGCCCCCGTTGACTTCCACTCCCAGGGACTTGTCCCCATCGTATCCGCTAACAAAGCGAAAGATTCTTTTCGACCTGCTCGAGCAGATGCTCGAGAAAAGAGCAGTGGAACAGGTTTTAGACCTGGCAACGCCAGGATTTTACAACAGATTGTTTCTTGTACCGAAACAATCGGGAGGGTGGCGGCCCGTCTTGGATGTAAGTCGTCTAAACCTCTTTATAGAGAAGCAGAGGTTCAAGATGGAGACACCTCAGTCAGTTCTCGGGCTTAAGACCTGGAGATTGGATGGTACCACTCGACCTCCAGGACGCCTACTTTCACGTCCCGATACATCCCCAATCGATGAAGTACCTTCGGTTCGTATTGAAAGGGAAGGTCTTTCAATTCAGGGCTCTTGTTTCGGACTGAGTACGGCTCCTTTATCTTCACCATCTTAATGAAGAACGTGGCGAGGTGGCTCCATCTTTCCCAACAACATCAGAATCTCGCTCTATCTAGACGACTGGCTCATACGAGCCTCCTCGCAGACCCGGTGCCTGAAGGATTTGAAGACGACTCTGTCTTTAGCTGCGTCCCTGGGACTTCTGGTGAACTTCGAGAAGTCACATCTGACCCCAACACAGTCCATCGTGTATCTGGGGATTCAGATGGATTCAGTGGCTTTTCGGGCTTTCGTCCCAGGAACGTCAGCAACAAGGCATAGAAAAAGTTGTCAGCCTTTCTAGGGAAAGATTCATGCTCGGTGAGGGAGGGAATGGATGAGTCTGCTGGGGACCATTTCCTCGCTGGAGAAGTTTGTTCCCTGGGGAGGCTACACCTCCGACCTCTTCAGTTCTTTCTGTCGGACAGCTGGACAGAAAAGGACAACTTCGACAGGAAGTTAAACATCTCGGAAGAGGTGAAGAACCATCTAAGATGGTGGCTCGATCCGTGGAAGCTGTCAGAGGGCGTATCCCTCAAGCTTCAGAACCCCGACCTAGTGTTGTTCTCCGACGCGTCATCCACGGGGTGGGGAGCAACTCTAGGGGGGAGGAAGTGTCAGGTACCTGGAGAGGGGAACAGGTAACCTGGCATATCAACTTCAAAGAGCTGGCAGCGGTTCAATTAGCGCTCCAGTTCTTCCAGAACAAAGTCTCCCGTCGTGTGGTTCAGATCAACTCGGACAACACCACAGCCCTGGCATACTTGAAGAAACAAGGAGGAACACACTCTCGCTCCTGTTTTCTCTAGCAAAAGAGATCCTGCTTTGGGCGAAGGAGAGAGAAGTCACAATATTGACAAGATTCATTGCCGGAGTCGAGAACGTCCGGGCAGATCTCCTCAGTCGACAAGGACAGTTATTGCCGACAGAGTGGACTCTCAATCAAGAAGTATGCCAGGAACTGTGGGGTCTTTGGGGATGCCCCTTAGTGGACATCTTCGCAACATCAAGGACGGCGAGACTTCCTCTGTATTGCTCCCCGGTTCTCGATCCGGGAGCAGTAGCAGTAGACGCCCTTCTATGGGATTGGACGGGCCTGGATCTCTACGCTTTTCCCCCCTTCAAGATCCTGGGGGAGGTGATGAGAAAATTTGCAGCATCGGAGGGACGAGGTTGACCTTAATCGCCCCCTTTTGGCCCGCAGCGATCTGGTTCACAGAGGTGATGTTCTACCTAGTGGATTTATCCGAGATCTCTTCCTTTAAGGAGAGATCTACTCAAACAGCCCCACTTCGAGAGGTACCACAAAAACCTCTCCGCTCTGAGTCTGACTGCGTTCAGACTATCCAAAAGTTGGCCAGAGCGAGAGGTTTTTCGAAATCAGTGGCTAAAGCTAATCGCCACCGCGAGGAGACCACACCAATCGCGGTTTACCAATCGAAGTGGGCAGCCTTTAGAAGTTGGTGTAAGAGAAAAGGAGTTTCCTCTACCACTACCTCTGTGAGCCAGATCGCCGACTTCCTGCTTTATCTGAAACAAGATCTAAAGTTGGCAGTGTCAACTATTAAAGGCTACAGAAGCGTTCTATCTGTAGTCTTTCGCCATAGAGGTCTTGACCATCGCTAACATTAAGGATCTCCATGATCTATTGAGATCTTTCGAGACGACAAGGTACCACTACCGAAGCTACCTTCGTGGAAACCTGGATGTGGTCCTAAAATATTTGCTGTCAAATCGTTTTGAACCTCTTTCATCTTTCGTCTCTACGAGATTTGACGAAGAAAAAACTGTATTCCTAACTGCTCTGGCGACGGCGAAGAGAGTTAGCGAAATACAGGCTATCAGCAAACACGTCGGTTTCAAAGGGCATAATGCAGTCTGCTCTTTGAATATGTCGTTTCTGGCCAAAAACGAAAACCCTTCCAATCCGTGGCCTAGAACATTCGAGATCAAGGGTATGGCAGAGATCATTGGTCAAGAGCCAGAAAGAGTCTGTGTCCTGTTAGGGCTCTTAGAGAGATATTCGTAGAACGAAGGATTGCCGAGGTTCTGCAGAGAATTTATGGTGTTTCGGTCAAGAGACCAAACATGCCCATGTCCAAGAATGCACTGGCATTCTTTTTAAAGAAACACCATCTAAGAGCGCGCACGCTTCTTGCAAAGACAGTGACTTGAAAAGATACGTTAAAGTTTAACGCGCACACGAAGTAAGGGCTATTTCGACCTCAATAGCCTTTCAGAAAAACATGGCTCTTAAAGACATTTTAAGTGCTACTTTTTGGAGGAGTAACTCAGTGTTCGCCTCTCACTACCTACGGGAGGTGAGAACGACCTATGAAAGCTGTTACTCTCTCGGACCATACGTCGCCGCAGACACTATTTTTGGGGGCAGGAGGTAGCACTCATCCTTTCCCATAGAAAAGGGTAGGTGAGTTTTTAATATTTGTATGTTTATGGTTGTAGGGTCGGCTGCCGAGTACAGTCGTCCCTTCCTTTAGCCTTTAGTATATGGGAGTTTGTGGTTAGGCTAACTTAGGTGGTGGTTTTTGCCTCGTTGCCCTCGGAAGTATGGTCATGGTCTAGTCACATTGTGGTCCCGTCCCCGTTGACAGATCATCTAGAGCGCACCAACTACATAGGTCACTACCTTGTTGGTAACTCTAGTGAAGCAGAAGCAGGCTTGGGTGACAGTAATCACGAAGTCAGCTATGCTAACAGGTAAGGAACCAAGATGTCAATCATATACATTTATATTTTTTATTGTAGTGTCTTACCGAACAATTATAGAGCCGTGATTTCCACGAGAGGCAGGAATACTAAATTCAAATTTAGCGCGTCGGCGTCGCCAACACTGGTGGTGATGACGTCATCTCCTCCACTCGCGGGAGAACCAGGTACAACAACTGCCAGGTGAATCCAATTCTTTTCCTGCCGGCGTCCGGTGAACATCGGTGGTCGGTGCGGTTGGATGACTTTGCTTCGCTTTTTTTTTCTTGTGGAATTGATCTTCGGAATTGGTGAAGTACTCTTTTTTGGCGTTGTTGTTATTTTGCTTTTTATTTAGGCGTTGCCATGTCGGATTCTAGTCCGTCGGGAGTTAGGTTTTGCATCTCAGGATGTAAAACTAGATTATCCAAGTTAGAATATGATTCTCACACTAAATGTGTTAAGTGTAGGGGACAGGTTTGTTCAGCAGATCGAACATGTAACGAGTGTAGTGATTGGACTGATTCTCAATGGAAGTTTTTAGGTCATACCCGGAGAAAATTAGCTAAAGACAGAATTAGAAAAGCAGCGCTTAGGGAAAGTAGACTTAGCTCCGCTTCGTCTTGCGATGCTTCTGTTCCTTCTGTTTCTCCTCAAATTGTTATGTCTCCTTTAACTACACCTCCTATTCCTCCTACTAATCCGCTTCTCCGGCTTCCCGTGTAGTTTCTTCCGACACCATTGCCAGTCTGGAATCGAGGTTAGATCAGAAATTTTCGGTACTAGCGAATACGGTTTTGCAACTTGGTAATTCAGTTAAGACGTTTTTGGAGAAAGCGGCTTCAGGTAAGAGTGTAGTTGTTGGGTGCGTCTGTCTGTCCTGACACGTCTCCTAGACAAAGGTCACTGTCCAGCTCCCCCGCACCGGGGAGAAGACATACCGGAAGTCCAAGGGAGTCGATCGGGATTTGCCCACAGACAGGCGCCTCTCTTGTTGAGCCTGTTGCGCCTCAACAGGGCTCGGTTAAGCGTTGGAAAGGTGTTGCGGTCAGACGCCTTTCGAATGATTCAAGCGATTCGTCTCCGGTCGCGCGGCGCTCTTGGCGAGATTCGCCCGTTTCGCGTCCCTTAAAGAGGCGTTCAGGCGCCGATTCTTCGCCTCCTCCAGTCAAGCGGTATAAGGAGCCTCTGAGAGTAGGGTTGCGCCGCGGCCGTTAGCGGCTCGTTCGTCGCCTCAATCGGTGCCTTTTTCGGCTCCAATTCTACCCTAGTAGAGATTGTGGTTTTCGCGCTGTAGCTAGCAGTTCTAAGGGTGGTTTCTTTAGGCGCTTTTTCGTCTGTTACGCCTGATGCGCCTGTTTCGCCTCGAATTTCGACGGCTCCGAGCGAGGCGCAACGTAGTTTTTCCGCCTCCTGCTGAACATTTAGGCTCTTCCAAGCCTACGTTAACTGTTTTTGATTCGTCTCTGGCGCCTTTGCGCAAGCAGAGAGATGTTAACCAACTGGATGAATGAGTCCAAGGGTGGTTCGAAACCTTCAGATCCGGTTGTAGTTCCGTCTACTTCTTCGGCGGTATCGGAGAATGAAGAAGAAGTAGAGGAGGGAGGATTCACATCACCTCTCGTGTTATTCACGTCTCCTTAGATTTCTTCTGGTATCTTATCCAGATTATTTTGAGAAAGCGGCTCCGCGCTCCCCAACTTCGACTTTTTTGATGAGGAGGAAAACTTCAGACCCTCTCCTCCCAAAACTTGTTCTATCTAAAGCGGTTAGACATTCGTTGAAAGAGACGGAGAAATGGATGTCTATGAAAAGAGACTTAGGGAAGGCTCTTTTTGCTTACCCTCCCTCTAAGTTGCTTCGTAAGAGGTATAGGTTTTATGTAACTGGGGGAAGCTCCTTCTCTGGGAGTTTCTGCCTCCTCCCAGGGAGACTTCTCCAGTTTAATCGACTCCTCTAGAAGATCTGCTTTCGCCGCAGCGAAAGTTTTCTTTACAGCGCCTGAGTTGGACCACGTTGTAAAGAATCAATTTAAACTTTTGGAAGTCTTTAGCTTCCTTGATTGGACTATTGGCGCTTTAGCGGCCAAGATCGAAGACTGTCCTTCTCTTTCTCAGGAGTTAGCGGAGGATTGGATTGGTGTTCTGTCCTGTGCGGATGTGATGAGTTAGCTTCGCTCATCGCCTTTGGTACCCTTAAGAAAAGGCAATTTTGGTGCTCCTTTGCTTCTAAAAGGGTTACGTCCCAACAGAAGTCTGCTCTCTTGTTTGCTCCTTTTGTGAAAGATAACCTCTTTCCAGACGATGTAGTGTTGTCAATTTCGTCTGCGCTAGATAAGAAATCTACTTCGGATTTACTGGCACAGTCTACTAAGAGACCTAAAGCTCCTGTGGAGACTGTTCCTTCGGTTTCTCCTCTGGCCCAAGCGCCTTTTCGAGGGAGAAAACCCAAGCGCTTCTTTCGGCCGAAATCGAATTTGCGACCTCAGTCTAAGGCCTCGGCCAAGGTTAACAAACCTTCCAAATGAAAGCTCGGTTCTTCATGCACCAGTGGGAGCCAGGCTGGCTCTGTTTTGGGAGGAATGGGAAAACGAGGAGCAGAAGCCTGGGTAGTGCAAGTACTCAAGTTCGGCTATGTATTCCTCTCGTTTCACCTCCCTCGCTCTCACCTGTGCCAATTCCATTCCAGGCATACTCTCCGGGCTCAGACAAATTTCTGGCGCTAGCCGCAGAAGTGGAAGCGCTTGTTCTCGAAGAAGCGATAGAACAGATAGAAGGGGATTTTCCTCCAGGCTTTTACAATCGCCTTTTTGTAGTTCCCAAGTCATCAGGGGGCTGGAGGCCGGTTTTGGATGTGAGCGCCCTGAACTTGCATGTCCAGAAAACAAAATTTCATATGGAGACCACTCGGTCGGTTCTGGAGTCCATCAGACAGGGGGATTGGATGGTCTCTCTGGACATGCAAGACGCTTATTTTCACATTCCGATACATCGCGAATCTCGGAAGTACCTGAGGTTCATGTTCGAAGGCAAGGTGTTTCAGTTTCGGGCGCTTTGCTTCGGACTAGCGACCGCTCCTCAAGTTTTCACCAGGGTTCTATCCCCGATAGGAAGCTGGCTACACATATTAGGAGTAAGAATCTCCCTCTATCTGGACGATTGGCTTCTCCGGTCGGAATCAGAGAGTCGGTGCATGAAGGACCTTGGAACACTCTCGGATCTTGCCAGAAAGTTAGGAATTCTGGTCAACAAACAGAAGTCCCAGTTGGTTCCATCTCAGAGCATCCTTTATTTTGGGGATGATTCTGAATGCTCAAGTTTTTCTTTTTTCGGGCTTTTTCTGTCCCCGAAGAGGGTTCAAGGCTGTCTGGAGACAGTTCAGGAGTTCTTGGACAAAAAGGTAAGTTCTGCCAATCAGTGGATGAGGCTCCTGGGTGCAAATTGACGTCAGTGGAGAAATTTGTGACGTTGGGAAGACTGCACATGAGACCTCTGCAGTTTTTCCTGAGAGCCTCTTGGTGCAGGAAGACACAACCAGACTCGATTACCTTTCCTGTCACAGATCAAATAAAAGAGGACCTAAGGTGGTGGCTCTCTCGAGCAAGGTTGGAAGAAGGGTTAGATTTACGACCCATCCTCCCGAACCTACAGTTCTTTTCCGACGCATCGGACACAGGTTGGGGAGCCCTACTGGGAAATCAACGGACTTCAGGAGCTTGGTCGGAGAAGGAGAAGAAGTTCCACATAAATGTAAAGGAACTGTTAGCAATTTTCTTGGGGCTCAGACAGTTTCGGAGCTTAGTAGAAGGTCGAGTAGTGGCAGTGCATTCCGACAACTCACGGCTCTCTCGTACGTGCGGAAACAGGGGGGACTCAGTCTTTCTCTCTGTACGAAGTAGCCAAGGATCTCCTCCTGTGGTCAAACGAAGCGAAGGTTTCAGCTAGTCCCGAGATTTGTTCCGGGGAAAGATGAACGTCCTGGCGGACGAGTTAAGTCGTCAACAGCAAGTGTTACCTCTGGAGTGGACTTTGGACAACAAGATTTGTCAGAAACTTTGGCGCCTTTGGGGACGACCGTCAATAGACCTGTTCGCGACATCAAGGAACAACCGTTCTTCCTCTCTTTTGTTCTCCAGTCCCAGATCCTCTAGCTTGGTCGGTGGACGCAATGCTGTTGGATTGGTCGGGTCTGGAAGCTTATGCATTCCCTCCGTTCGGTCTAATAAGAGAGGTGCTGAACAAGTTCATGTCGCAAACAGCAATGTAACGCTAACGTTAATCGCTCCCTTTTGGCCCAGGAAAGAGTGGTTCCCGGACCTTCTCCAGTTGTTAGTAGACTTCCCCAGACTTCTTCCTTCAGAGAAGTGGCTTCTCAAACAACCTCACTTCAAGAGGTTCCATCAAAACTTGTCCGCTCTAGCTCTGACAGGGTTCAGACTGTCCGGAATCTTGTCAGAGCGAAAGGATTTTCAAGAAGAGCTGCAGAAGCTATCGCTCGTTGTAGGAGAGAGTCTTCTAACAAACTCTATCAGGGAAGTGGAGAATCTTCAGAGAGTGGTGTAGAAGTGCTAAAGTCTCTACTTCTGCGACCTCTTTAACAGAAATAGCAGATTTTCTTCTATTTCTTAGGAACTCTAAGAAACTGGCTCCTTCGACGATCAGAGGATTATAGAGCCATGCTCTCTTCGGTTTTTCGACATAGAGGTTTGGATATTTCCTCCAATTCAGATCTGTCGGACCTTATTAGGTCTTTCGAAACCACTAAGCTCCCGCAAGATACAGTGGCTTGGAACTTAGATGTGGTGCTTAAGTTCCTCATGGGGCCACCGTTTGTTTGAGCCTTTGAAGTCGGCTTCACTCAGAACTTGACTAAGAAGCACTCTTTCTTATTGCACTAGCTTCTGCTAAGCGTGTCAGCGAATTGCACGCTATAGACAAAAGAGTCGGTTTCTCTCAAGGCAATGCTGTATTTTCGGTATCTTTGACCTTTCTAGCCAAAAATGATCCTTCCTTCAATCCTTGGCCGCCGAGGAGTTTTGTGGTAAGGAACTTATCTGATTTGGTTGGACATGAGGAAGGAAGAAAGGCTCTTATGTCCAGTCAGGGCTATTAAGCAGTATCTGTTTGCCACTAAGGGTATTAGAGGACAATCTCCTAAGGCTCTGGACCTTGGGTTCAAAATCCCTCTCGTCCTCTTTCTAAGAATGCTATATCGTTCTTTATTAGAGAGCTTATCAGGGAAGCTCACTCGCAGTCCGAGAACGACAATCCTTTCCGTTCTGAGAGTTAAAGCTCACGAGGTTAGAGCAGTGGCAACTTCTTTAGCATTCAGAAAGAATTTATCTTTAGCTTCGATTCTTCAGAGCACGTTCTGGAGATCGAATTCGGTTTTTGCGAGGTCATTATCTCAAAGAGATAGAAACGGTTTTCGAGAATTGTAAACGTTAGGTCCGGTGGCGGTTTCTGGCATGGTGTTGGGAGAAACGGCACAGGGGTCGTCACCTCTATGCTAACTTTTCACCTTGAATAGATTGTCGAGTTCAAGGGAAGCTGGGGGTACTGATTACCTGGGATACTCACCAGTCTGTTAGGTCAGATTTTACAATGGTTGGGTATATATGTTTTTAAATCTGGTGTTGGTGACAAATGTTTTGTATGATTGAATTTCTGGTCTTAGCCCAGGGCAAGGGCAATCTTTGTTGTTACTATCCTCCGTCAGTCAGCCTTGACTCGCTTGAACTACGGAAGGACTCCACTCCTGTAGAGGCTAACTTTGGTCAAATTCCAATTCCTCTACAATAGTAAGAAGAGCACCGACCAGAGGCAGTAACAGTCTGCTGTAGCTCTCTTACAAGGTAAGGTACAAACAGACACCTTGAGTGTTTACTGGTATTGCAATAATGTAACCATTTAAAAATACTAGTGGTCCACTGAATCCCACCTTCCATAAATGTGTAATCAGCTCTATAATTGTTCGGTAAGACACTACAATAAAAATGAAATTTTTCATTATTAAAATGAAGTTTTATTGTATACTTACCGAACAATTATGATTATACCCACCCTCCTCCCCTTAGGTGGACGGACGGGCAGAAAGAATTGGATTCACCTGGGCAGTTGTACCTGGTTCTCCCGCGAGTGGAGGGAGATGACGTCATCACCACCAGTGTTGGCGACGCCGACGCGCTAAATTTGAATTTAGTATCCTGCCGCTCGTGGAAATCACTGGCTCTCTATAATTGTTCGGTAAGTATACAATAAAACTTCATTTTAATAATGAAAATTTCATGTTTTCTAAAATCCTTTTTTCTGTCTCTCCCACCGCCAAAGGTGGGATTCAGCTATATATATATCTGACAGGTAAGTTTCATGAACAAAATGATATTGTTAAGATACAATAAAGTTTCTTGTTCATACTTACCTGGCAGATATATAATTTAGTACCCACCCACCTCCCCTCAGGAGACAGTGGAGATAGAAATCTGATAGAAAATGGGAATGGTTCCTGATACCCGCCTCCCAGCGGCGGGAATGGGTACTAACCACCCTAACTCCCACTACGTGTGTCGTAAGTTTTAGAAATTCTGTCGGACTTCAGAGAATACAGCTATATATATATCTGCCAGGTAAGTATGAACAAACTTTGTATCTTAACAATATCATTTTTTAAGTACAGATCAAATTGCCTTATAAAAAGCTTTATTACTGCACAGTGCTATATGGTACAGGTTAACTACAATGCTGGATGCTTAGGCAAACTGTTTGCACCTTACAGACCAGTTCAACTTATAAACTGCCTCTCAGATTGGAACTGCTAAGTATGTAGCAGACTGTCTTTGTAGCAAAGGTATCAAAATCAGATACGTACTAGTACTATGTTTGTGTCATACTCATACTGCTTTTTTTTAATGTAATATCTGTATTGTGAAGATTTTAAGCTTTATTCTATTTTCATTGTGCTCTATATTTGGGAAGTCATGTTTTTGCGGTGTTTTTACAAAGTCTAACTGTGCAATAAAATGTCGTTAGGTATTTCTAATATTTACTGTCATAACATTTACTTTTTCATGCATATGAGATTGAAATTAAATGTTGCATAGTGTAGGTCCAGTACTACTCAAATCTTTTGAAATTGACAGTAGGCTTAGAAAAAAAAATATGGCTGGGTAATTACTACCATATATGTTAATTGGTAATTTGTTCAGTTGTTCAATTTTCAGGTATGCCAGTGTCAGAAAAGTATATTAAATATTAAGTCAGTAATTTTAAAATAAATCATCTAAAAATTATCATACAATATGCTCTATCAGTTGAAGCTGGAATACTTCAATTTGTTGCAACAGTTGAATGCTTACAGATAAAAGTGTAGCCATTAAGTTGTGAAAGTGTTGCACCCATATATTTGTTTTTCTCAAAATTTTTCTGTCAAAATTGAGGTGCATCTTCAACTCAGAGAAATTAAGTCATTTCTATCAGTGATGTCAGATGTCATGCTTTGGCCATTATAAATTTGTGTTAGGTATACAGCATGGTATTTATTTGCATATAATTCAGAAAACCTATCAGAAATTTTTCAAAATCTTGATACGTACTGTAAATTTTTTGTATTTGTATTAACCTTTGCTGTAATTTTCTTATGCTTTACAATAGAATAATGTTTGCATGAGTAAATTGATGTATTTGCTCAGCTTCATTATGGTTGTTTTTTACTTAGAGCAGATACACCACTCGGCAGATGCTCCAAAATGTAAGGAAAAATATCCTTCATTGAAGTTCCCTTACAGTGGCTATGAGTAGACTATGAATGCTACAAAATAATGAAATGGTTTTTGGACATTTCAGGTGCTGTACCTCACATACCCCATATTTGGTTTATTAATACTGGGGGGCAAAATCGCAACTTCCGTGAGTTCATATTGTGCAGTTTTACTGTAAACTAATATAATAAAGTCATACAATATGCAAAAAACAGCACAAAGTATGAATGTCTAAAGATTTAAAGTATAGCAAGTACAGTAGTTCAACATACATGCACTGTAATGATACATAGACAAATCGTTTTGGTGGTTTTATTGTTTATTTAGTACTTATGCAGTATTTTTGAGAATACTGTGACCCTAAGCAGTTTTGTTTTTAAAATGGTACATCGAGGAACTAGTTCCCCATGTTGTGAAAGTCTGTTTTATTAAACCTTTTCAATTATGAACAATTGCTCAAATGTTTTTACAAGAATGGGCCACCAGATGGTAAGCTTGGAAAAAAGAGAAAAATGGATGAGAAATCAAACCTAAAGCATGTAATGTTTTGTGCAAAATATATAAGTGCAAATGTTAATGTCTTCAGGTCTGAAACAACCTTTCATCCATCCTAATTTTATATAACATGAATTAGAGAAATAATCCGGTGTAAAATCACTCTTCAGTATGGACCATTTTTTCAGCAATATTGTAGTTTTTTTAATCAAGTATGGTTTGTAAATATGTTGTTCATGTGTACCTTGGCATTTGTTCATGTTTACTGTACTCATTCTCTTATCTACTGTTTTTCCTTTTTATGGTGAGCATCCCATTTTCTTACATTATATGTTGTCTCTGAGATATTCTTGACCGTTTTGCACCTACAATCAGTTCCATTTCAAGCAGTTGGCAATTTCTTCAAAGTTCTGGACCAAGACTTATCTGTCTCACAGTAATTTGTGTACTGTATGTTATCCTTAATACATGTACATGGCTAGAATCTGAAATGTATGAGATGGAGATAATTAAAAAAAGGTTTTATGTAACTAAGATTAATGCGTTGAACCTTTAAACTAACTACAGGGGGTCCTTCAATAGGGAAAAATGTACCTCTCCGTCATGAGAAGATACGCTGGAAGTCTGATATGCCACTGACAGAGGGACAGGTCCGGAGCAAGCGAGATGAATTTTGGGACACAGCTCCGGCCTTTGAAGGGCGTCGGGAAATTTGGGATGCTCTCAAAGCAGCAGCGTTAGCTGTGGAGAACACAGAATATGAATTAGCTCAAGCCATCATCGACGGGGCAAATATTATGTTGCCGAACGGTAAGCACTTCAATACACTTTGTTCTGTTATTCCAGTGTAATCACAATGTTTAAATGATGTAGATGATTATTATTTGTTATAGTCTAGACCATATCGTTATGTCAAACTTTCTGCTCAGAATTTTGCACATGCTGTATGAGCATTTTTAGTTTTAAGATAAATACATCATGAACTATTTTAATATGATCCACAGTGGTATAGGCTAGATAATTATTTTCACTGCAGATCATCCCATTCTCATACATTCAACATAGAATTATTCATAACTAACCCACACAAGTAGAACAAATCGTGGTCAGATGTTCCCAGACACACTTGATTTAGAAATCTTCAAGTTCTGAAGAGTTGGTAGACTGCTTGATGGTAGTATGTGTATGGGCCCTTATGACTGTTGGTCTTGAAAAACAATACTTAGATCATTCTGTTGTGTATCTCACTGCTGTTCACTTCAGCAAGAGTTGTTTCCTTGCTGTGCTTCCAGCCATCAATTTATATTTATTTCACATTCATATAATTCATTTGGTCAATGTTTTCAATCTCTTTTATTCAATCCTGTTTAATTTTTTAGCCACAAGTGATGAACATTCCCTCACAGGCAGCTAGTAAGCTTTTCTCTTCTGCAGTGCCCTATTGTTCATATACGGAACAAACCCTCAGTCTTAACAATAGGATAATCTTCTTGTGCCATCTGGAAACCAGCTAATAACAATCAAAGATTTTAAAGCAAGGAATTTGCGACACCTGGCAACTCATGCATGTACAAGGTGGTAACTGGCCACCAACCAGGCATAGAACCTTGTGATGCGCCAGTCTTTCTTTGACCACCTTGGAGAGTAGTCAGTCATTTTTGCTCCCCTTCCAAGCCAGTTGCTTTGCTTGCCTGTGATTTCTTTGCTTCAGTGTGTTTGTGTGTGTGAGATTGTTGGTTATCATGGAGTCCACCGATTCTTCTAGGCCTCGTCAACGCATGTGCCTGGGCATTCGAGGATTTCTGTGCTCCAGGTTTTTGGCTGCTACCATTACAGTTCCCAATGAATTGCAGTAGGTGCCAATCTAATTATTGTACCATTACTGATCCTTGCCTGTAATGTCGTTCCTGGCCTAAGTCGCAGTGGAAGGTGTTTTACAAGAAAGGTAGCATCGAAGAGTTTCTACGGGTCCTAAGGAGGGTTTTTCACCTCCTCGTTTGGGTGTTTCAGAATCTCCCTCTTCCAGAAGCATTCCCCCTACTTCAGTTGTACTGCTGTCTCCTTCCTTTTCTTCCATGAATTTGTTGTTGGGTTGCACAGGATGATATTATGTTTAATATAGCCCCCTCTCCTGTGGGATATACAGTGTTCCCCGTATTCGCGGGAGATGTGTACCAGACACCCACGCGAATAGCTCAAACCCATGAATAGTTAGAACTCCCCTCTAAAAATACCTATATCTGCCTATCTTGAAAGTTCAAATACCAAATGTCTACTTGAAGTATTTTCCAACATCAAATATACCATTGAATTGGTATTGTTAATATCATTTTAAAGACATCTTAAACATTTTACTATTAGAAATATATAAACAGCCAATAGCAGAGAGAGAGAGAGAGAGAGAGAGAGAGAGAGAGAGAGAGAGAGAGAGAGAGAGAGAGAGAGAGAGAGAGAGAGAGAATAACTCCTTACGATTTCAATAGATTGAAATAAACGTCTGTAGGCAACAGCTTTTTTTTCCCCTCCCATAAATACATATATTTCTCCAGAGACGAGAGAAAGAGAGGGCTGTGCAATTATGTTTGTCTGTCTACAATTCTTTTGCTGAGAGCGAGAGAGATAAAAGAAGAAAGAAATAGAAACACCAAATTTATACCTTATGTAACATTCTGCATCAAATTTACCTTAAATTATCATCATATTACTGTATTAATCTTAGAGATTATATTAATATAATTTCAAAGTGATCCTAAACATTAGTACCCTTAAAGGTATATATGTACGTACTTACATACGTACTTATAACACTTGCAGCCAAGAGAGACAGAGTTACCACTATGACAAGTATCTTGTGGAGAGAGAGAGAGAGATTGTCCTTACAGTATTTAAAAGAGTGAAATGGAATGATTATTGTATTTAAAATATACTCACATATGAATTCGTAATTACAGTTATAGTATTATTATTGAAAATATTAATGAATCTCATCTCAGTAAGAGAGAGAGAGAGAGAAGAGAGAGAGAGAGAGATGAGAGAGAGACGAGAGAGAGAGAGAGAAGAGAGAAGAGAGAGAGGAGAGAGAGATAGATTACATAAAAACCATTAAATTCGTTGACCATTGTATGGCATTGTTACTTTCCCAGCTCCGAGCGTCACTGGAGTTATGAGAAGGTAGGGAAATTGATACGGAAAAAGACAAAGGGAAGAATTTTCATTTGAAATTAGTTATCGTATTATTACTACTTCTATTATTATTATTATTTGAAAATATAATAAAGACATGCATCTACCATAAAAATTCTCTCATCTCGGTAAGAAAGAGGAGTTATCCTTACAAGTGAAATGGAAAGGTCATTTTCATCTCTTTAAAAATACTACCATTATGAATTTTGTAATTAGTGTTTTATTATTATATTCATTATTATTATTATTATTATTATTATATTATTATTATTATTATTATTATTAAATAACTGCAAATTTTCAATAAACATTTTACATTCTAGTACCATAAAAATTCTTTCATCTCGGTAAAAAAGAGAGAGAGAGAGAGAGAGAGAGAGAGAGAGAGAGTTAACCTTAATTAAAAGTGACATGGATAGATTAGTATTGTATTTCTTTAAAATACTATCACATAATGAATTTTGTAATTACAGTTATTATTATTATTACGTATTTGAAAGTATTAAAAACATATAGAACAAGTACATACTATAAAAATAGAACAAGTACATACTATAAAAAATCTGAGTCTCAGTAAATGAGAGAGAGAGAGAGAGCGAGAGAGAGAGAGAGGGGAGATGAGAGAAGACGAGAGAGAGAGGAGAGAGAGAGGGAGAGAGGATCCGTTGGAGGGGGAGAGAGAGAGCGAGAGAGAGAGAGAGAGAGAAATTTCATGAGCACTTGGTGGCAGCAACACAACAGCTCCTCCCCCTCCTGTCACATAACTTGATATATCTGACAGTTTTAGTACCTGGAGTTAGAGAAAGAAGACTGGGATTTCCTTCATTCTTCTATAATTTTTTAAATGTATAAACTAAAATCTTACTAATTCACTATGGTATTTTCTTTAATGAATTGATATTATTGCTGTATAAATTAATATTAATATTAGAAAATAGTAAATCATTTATTTATCATACAAAAAACACACATCTCTGAGAGAGAGAGAGAGAGAGAGAGAGAGAGAGAGAGGAGAGAGAGAGAGGAGAGAGGAGAGGAGAGAGAGATGAGAGAGAGAGAGAATTATTGTTTATTATGTGATATCATTTAAACTTATTAAACTTACTAATACAGTATTAATCAAAATTAATATTTGAAAATTAGTAAATCATTTTTGTATCATAAAAATGTATTTAGTCATGAAAATAAACATCAAAATACACTAATTAGTGATTATTTTCGTCGGAAAATCCCCCGAATGGGCGTATCCCCCGCAAATAAATGGGTAGATATGGTCCAGAGAGAAATCCGCGAATCCGGAGAACACGAATACGGGGCCCCCACTGTAATGTCTTTCCCTAGAGGGAAGAGGCTACTCCATCTGTTTCTTTTATTTCAGATTCAGAATCAAACAAAATGGCAGCTGTTTGGGCATCTCTAGGCCTACTGGGTTCCCCCTCCTTGGATGGCCTTCTCTCACATTTTTTGGTGGCTCATATCTTATCTCTGGCCCCATTGGCAGTCCTCCCCCCTCCCCCCCCAACCTCCAGGCTTATATTACTTTGGATCTCATGTGCTGCCTCCTAGCAGGACGCGAATATGGGGACCACTGTACGTGGTTTGTCGCACAAGCGCGTACACTGTTTTGGTCGAGACCATGTACAGATTTCTTTTCGTGACTGTGTTCTGGAGCCCTTGGTTTCAGAATCCTTGGTGATTAGGGGCTCCGCTCCAACCAGTAGGAGGCAGGATGCCCAGCTTCCTAGGGAAGCCTCTCTGGTTCTGTTACAGAAGGATGAAGATCCTTCCAAGCCTACTACTTCACGTTGTCAGTCTACTTTGCCGGAGCCAGGAGGGGGAGAGAGCCAAGAGTTTCTGTCTTCTTTCTTTGAGGTTGTATGGGTATAGAGGTCTTAATTAGTTCCAGACAAGAAGATATAGGGCTTCATTTGAGCTTCCCTTATCGGGGCATGCTCAGTCTATCTTGCAATGTGTTAATACCTTGGTTTCTGACCGTGATGGTTCTCTGCACTCCAATAGCTCTTCAAAGTTCCTTCCTTCTCGTCTCCTGCAGCATAGAAAGTATTACTCCACCAGTGTGGTTCAGCTGATGTCCCATCACCTTAATTTGGACGTGATTTGTCTTAAAACTGGTTTGACCCTGGATCAGGTTAGGTCTGAAGGTCTGTTTTTTTCTTCACAAGAGCCCTTGTCTATGGAGAATACTGCTTCTACCATCTTCCAGACTGTCTCCTGGCTGGACTTCGGGTCCACTGCGGTAGCCAAGATAGCTTCGGATCAAGCTGAAGGAACTTTAGTCAGTTCTTCTTTTTTGCCAGGCCATTTCATATCAGGACTACTTTAGTGCAACCTTGTAGGCATGGGCTCATGCACAAGGGATTTGCCTGTTGAGATACTTTGATGACTAGCTGGTCTTGGCTAGCTCCAGATAGAAACTACTTCAAGACAGGGATCACCTTCTTCAGCTTTGTCAGGAGCTGGGCATTGTAGTAAGCCTGGAGAAGTCCAATCTGGTTCCCAGCCAGAGAGAGCTCTATCTGGGTATGGATATAGATACAGCAGCGTCAAACGTGATTCCGTTGTACCAGAGGTTAGATAAGTTTCGGTCAGTGGCACGTATTCCTGTCACAGTCCAGATACTATGGCGGACATGAGCTCCATAATGGAAGGAACTTTTTAGGCTTTTCTCCAACTCATCCTCTTCTGTAATACAGATGGCATATGGTCATGATAATGTTCTTTTATGAAGGAGCTACATTTAGGAGGAACTCTCAATTACTCGGGTATTAGGAATAGGTGGCTGGACTAGTCCTTGTACACTTCTTAAGGCCTTTGATGGTTGTTCAAGGTAGTATGTACCTGACTCATATTTGGAAGGGAAACATGTTGCTTAAGGTACTATGGAGGTCATGATCTCTGTATTGGAAGCAGCTCAATTGGCTTTTCTCCAACTTGTCCTCTTCAGTAATATAAATGATGTATGGTCATGATGATGATCTTTTCTGAGGAAGGCTAGCTACATAAGAGCTTGTGATCCACTGGCTCCAGTCAAATGCTCATAAAATTGTAGTAAAGTGACACAGAGCCCTATTAGCCAAATTATCATTAAATGCCAGGCTGTATAGGAGTTTACAGGAGATATCCTCCCTCTGGTCATGTACATACTAAGATTGGGTAGGTGACAGTACATAATGGTGGTTGATTTTGGTTGTGTTCAGACTGTTCCTACAAAACTATGCAACATCAAGACAGTGCCTCCTGCCTACTGCTTCCTTCATTTATCTTCATAGCCAAAACAAAAATTTGGTGACAAGGCCATTCTGTTACTTCCTCCTCTCTTCCCAAGATCATCATCACCCCACTCCATGTTTACTTAACTACAGCAACAACCACACCTGGTTGCATTGCAAAGTAGTAATGCATATTATAAGTCGAAGATTTGTATACCTGGGAAAATGGAGCTTAGTTTAAGAGACCTACAGTGTTTAAAGAAAGTCTGTTAATAAGGTGAATGTTAAATTTGCCTACATACACAGATTTAGATTTAGGAAATTATTATATTAAACAGTGATAAAATGTAAAGATTTTTTGGTTAATCATTGTCATTGGTTTGGTGATGGTTAATAAAGAATAGTGTTCCAAAGGTTTGGCAACCTCATTGCTTTTTTTATTTCCAGGAACACTGACAGATTGTTATGATGAGCTGGGCACCAGGTACCAATTACCAGTATATTGCCTTTCATACCCACTCAACATTCTTCAACGTTCCCCTGACAAAGATGGAGAAATTGATGCAGGTTTGTTTGGATATAATAAGAACAATATTATTTACATATTATGTGAACTTTCTCATTTAACAATTGTTCTGTGCATTAATGAATCTTCGTTTTCGGGAAATTCACGTAAATATTTTTCAACAAATATACTTAGAATTTGTTACTGATTTTATTTATCTGTTTTGATATTGTGAGCTATAAGTATAATTTTACTAATTGAAATAAAATTATTTATTAGAAAAAACATACATAAGTTGGTAAATGGTCACTTTCAACTTCTGGAAGGTAGGGAAAATTGTAAGAATTTTTTTTCTTTCACCATGTGCATTTGCATATCCTCCTCTTTACGTTGATGTGTTTTTTCATAAATTTGCTGACTTCAGAGTTTTGCTGACATGGGGTGCTTCATAACAATTTATTACCCTGTCTCCTAAGGGGTAACCCTCGATGACCATGAGTTTGATTCTCGGGCATTCCATCAAGGAGTTAGAGATGTGTATTTCTGGTGATAGAAGTTCACTCTCGACATGGTTTGGAAGTCGCGTAAAGCCGTTGGTCCCGTTGCTGAATAACCATTGGTTATTCAGCGTAAAAACACCATACAAACAACGTAAAAACACCATACAAAAAACAGCCTAAGGGTTAACCCTTTTGCTGCGGATTTGAGAATATGTACATGTCACAGTATATTGCGTAAATTTTCAATGTAAAATTCAAAGTACTTAAAATTTACTAAAACCTTTTTTTGTGTTCTAGAACCATTTTATTTTCAGAATATAACATTATTTTTGCTTGAGTATATAATTTTCTGACTTAGATTATTTGGTTAAAGGGTAAAAATTAGGAAAAATCATAAAAATTGCCTTTCTTTTATGACTTTTATTAATTTAACCAACAATCCTTCACCTAATTCATCAATGCCTAAGACATTTATTTTCCATTTTGGCAGTGCTTTTTGTACATTTTATTGGTGTGATATTTTGCAAAACATGGAATGATACACAGAGGTAGCTTTTCAACACATTGATCACAAAAATAGGTGGTTTGCTTTCTCTTACATTCTCCTTTACCTTTCATCACTCAATTCTTTGGCAAGATAGAGCATACAGTACATTGGGTCTTGTGGTTTTTGTCAACATACTGTGCTGGAAAATGCTTTTGTTTAAATATCTACCCCTTCTTTGAGTTTGGCTCCCCTTATACCCTTCTAACAGTGTTAATAATTTTTTCCTTAATTTTTTTTTTTTTTTTTTTTTTTTTTTTTTTCTTATCAAGCTTAGCAGTAGGATTCTGAATATTATAACATATGTTTGAGTTCACTAATGCTGATTCAACTGTGAAGTGCCAAATGGGTTGGTACCATTTCTGGCTCTTTATTTAGTAAGGATTATGTTGAGCAAAGTTGATCAAACTTACAAAATCCCCCCATATACTTATTATGTTCTACATGAACACAGGGCTTGTCAGTTTCTCTATCACCCTTCTTTGAATAAGCAAGCATTTTACCATCATTTCTCACCCATGTTGCTGGTAAAGTTCCCCTTTTAGCTGTTGTTTGTTTCATATCAACTGGCATACCCTTCGTATTTATCCTAACTTCCACAAGCTAGAGTTTTTTCTGAAGTAGTTTGTCGTAAAGGGACACTGTTATAAAAACTGACCACATAAATATTATGACCTTTGTTTTCATAACTCTCTAACAAAGACAGAACAACATGAGTATCTAACCCTTCTGATGGCTGACGTGCAGAGTACTTCCCAGTATATACATTAAATTTAGCAGGAAACCAGTATGTGCATCTGTCATTGACCATACCTTTTATTCCCATTTAGTTGAAGCTTTGATGGTAAATACAGTTTCAAAAATAGCCTACCTTTAAATTTGATCATGCTTTCATCAATACTGATTTCTTTATTGCTAACATAATACTCCCCATATAAATCTGTTACAATATCTAATACTGGGCCTAAATCTTGGAGAGCTTATCATTCCCATCTTCTGATCATAACACTAAAATGAATAGCTGATCTAATTAACTGATGTTTATCCCAAGAAAACACTTTTCTGAATCCAGGAGTATCAGATAAAAAGCTACTTTCACTAAAGTAACTCTAAATTGTGGGTTTATGAAGTACATACACATTGCTATTTTCAATAGCAGCAACAGCTTTTATATTATCAGTTACATCTGACGACTGGAGGTATCTTGATCTTTTTGGTAAAGGTTGTTATGTAGCTATCACAGATTAGAATACTTATTAGTTTATTTTGCAACATGTTCATAAATTTTTCCAGAAAAAATCTTGTAAAACATTCATACGGATTTAAGTTTTCAAAATTAATTACACATGAGAGGCTGAGTAATGAAAAGCATTATCTAATTCAGTGGGAGAATTGTTATTATAATTAATTTTATTCCAATACAGTGAGTTTGTTACATCAGCTGGGGTTGATGAGCCTGTTGCTGGGAGGTCTTCATTCATATCTTCATCCGTATTATCATCATAATAATCATCATTTGATGTAGTATCATCAAATAACTGGCCCAAATTCTGAGTCAAAGCCAAATAGAATATCATCAGTTTCTTCTGAAGATATTGACGAGAAGTGGAAGCCATCTGAACCTATATAAAAAAAATTACTATGGGTTAGGCTACACCCAGAGTTAAAGGGAAAAAGTCAGCTGACTATTAAAACAAAGGAATTTAGAGCTTTTTCCCAATAGTATATTAACCCTTAAACACCTACTGTACGTATTTTACGTCAAGATAAATTGTCTGTCGGGTGCCGATTGGACGTATTTTACGTCTACACAGAAAAGTTTTTTTAAAAATTCGTTGAAAAATACTTATAGGCCTACGAGCCAAAAACTTTTAAATCATGCGCCTTGGGGGGTGCTGGGAGGTTCACGGAACAAGGTGTTTTTTGTTTGTTTACAATCGTTACGCGGCGCGCAAGCGTGAATTTCTTTCCTCATCGCACTAAAAAGTATCAGTGACATCTCAGAAATTATTTCGTCACTTTGACATAATTTTTGCAATTCTATGTAGAATACAACAAAAAAATACTCATGATTGTAGCTTTATCAGTTTTGAAATATTTTCATATAAATAACGATAAGTGCAAAAATTTCAACCTTTGGTCCACTTTGACTCTACCGAAATGGTAAAAAAACGCAATTGTAACCTAAAACTCTTGTATTCTAGTAATATTCAATCATTTACCTTCATTTTGCAACAAATTGGAAGTCTCTAGCACAATATTTCAATTTATGGTGAATTTAAGAAAAAAAACTTTATCCTTACGTCCGCGCGGTTACTCTTCCAAAAAAATCATAAATTTTTTCGTCCGATTGTCGTAATGTTTGCACCATTTTAAATTAGCTATTACATAAAGTTTTGTATATGGAAATGTGCGAAATTTCATGTAGAATACAACTAAAAACAACCCATGGTTGTTGCATTTATCAGTTTTGAAATATTTTTATATAAATAACGATAAGTGCCAAAATATCAACCTTCGGTCAACTTTGACTCTACCAAAATGGTCGAAAAACGCAATTGTAAGCTAAAAAAAACCTTTATATTCTAGCAATATTCAATCATTTACCTTCATTTTGCAACAAATTGGAAGTCTCTAGTACAATATTTTGATTTATGGTGAATTTATGAAAAAAAAAAAAAAATTTCCTTACGTCCGTGCGGTAACTCTTCCGAAAAAAATCAGAAATTTTTTCGTCCGATTGTCGTAATGTTTGCACCATTTGAAATTAGCCATTACATAAAGTTTTATGTATGAAAATGTGCACAATTTCATGTAGAATACAACTAAAAACAACCCATGGTTGTAGCTTTTATCAGTTTTGAAATATTTTCATATAAATAACGATAAGTGCAAAAATTTCAACCTTCGGTCAACTTTGACTCGACCAAAATGGTAAAAAAACGCAATTGTAAGCTAAAACTATTACATTCTAGTAATATTCAATCATTTATCTTTATTTTGCAACAAATTGGAAGTCTCTAACACAATATTTCGATTATGGTGAATTTATGAAATCAACTTTTTCCTTACGTCCGCGCGGTAACTCTTCCGAAAAAATCATAAAATTTTTCATCCGATTGTTGTAATGTTTGCACCATTTTAAATTAGCCGTTACATAAAGTTTTATTTATGAAAATGTGCGCAATTTCATGTAGAATACAACTAAAAACAACCTATGGTTGTAGCTTTTATCAGTTTTGAAATATTTTCATATAATGATAAATAGAAAAATTTTGTCCTTCGGTCCACTTTAACTCGATCGAAATGGTCGAAAACTGCAATTGTAAGCTACAGCACTTACCGTCTAGTAATATTCAATCAATTACCTTCATTTTGCAACAAACGGGAAGTCTCTAGCACAATATTTCGATTTATGGTGAATTTTTGAAAACTGCTTTTTTTTATGTCCGCGCGTTACGAATTCATGCATCATTTTGTGATAATATTTTCTCTGTGTTGCCTTGATCGTTTTACAATGTGTTATATACCAAAATGATTTAAATTTAGTGTACAATACAGTGAAAAAAATTAACTCTTTAGTTTTAACCGTTTTGCTCACAGCTCGATTTGAATACAATTATATATGAAATTTTGTTTTCGCGCTATCATATATCCCATTATTTATATATGATAATGATATTTTTTTTTCATTTCTGATGGTTGCATACTAAACTTCATGCAATGACCAAAAATGAACTCTTATTCTTGAAAACTAAGCGTGCTGTGATTTTTTGAAAAAAACATTTTTTCCGCTTCGGCGCTCACTCCCAGACCCCGCCGGCATACGGGAGACAATTTTCATTATACCCCTTCAGCGTAAAAGGGTTAAATAAAGTCTAAATTTTTTTTATTAATTAATTTATTTTTTAATTAATTTTTTTTTTTTCTCAGGTTTAATCCCTAAGGACCAGCCCGAGAAGAGTCTACTCGTGGATTTCTCTCGGAAACGTTTCCCCGTTTCCCCACATTATTCGCGGAAAATTCGCGCATTCGCGGTATTTTTCTATGAGAAATATCCACCAATTCCTGGTTTTTGTGATCAATTTCATCATAAAATGCACTTTTTGTGATAAAACTCTTAAAAAAACAAAGTATGAAAATTTTTAGTGGTTTTTCTTAAGTTTTAACTAACAAAATAGGCTGTTTTTAGCGCTTTTATAGGGGTTCCAAACATTCGCGGATTCTAACTATTCACGGGGGGGTCTGGTACGCATCCCCCGCGAATACGGGGGAACACTGTAATATATAATGAAGGGTCCTGTCAAACTAATGATATCCGTAAGGGCATTCTGTTTAATGGAATCCTCCTTGAGTAGTTCAGTCCTTTTTTATTTGTTCCATTTAAACGTTCTCATTATGAGAGGCAATAATGAAAATAAAACATTATTCTTTTTTTTAGGAGAAGGCAGTGTAGAAGGAGAAGAAGTGGTCCTCAAAGTTCGCCTCTCCACGACAAGCAAAGATGTTAAATTGACAGTCCGATCCACAGACACTATTGCTACAGCTAAGAAGAAACTTGATGTAAGTATGCTTTGTCCTCTTGAAAAGTTTTTTGTTCCTACAGAAATACAGGCCATCACCTTATTTATAGGAGTGTCCTTCAGCGTGAGCTGAGGCAGTCATTGATTTAGGTGTAGATAGGGTGTGAGCTTAGAAATACTCTTACTCAACATCACCACTCGTTTTCTACTGATGCCAGAGAGCAGATGTACTTTGCATGCTGCCTACCTGTGTGATTGTTGAATATTTGGACGAGTAATTTTTCTACCCATAGTTACTTTTACTTGCATTCTTTTCTAATTATTTGCCTGTTGTTGTTTTTTCCCTGAAATGGAGAGAAAACATGATCAGGGCTGTTGTCAGGAATATGATGTCCTCGTGGGTACTTAATGTCTCCCCCAAAATGTGAATCTCATGAGTATTATTAATTTTGTAGCAGGAAGACATGCACCTGTGTGTTGTCATTCAAGGAGCGGTTGTGGTTCATCTTGCAGTGTGGGAAAAAGTTTGGCAAGTGGAAGAAGGATGACAAGAAGTGTTTGCCAGATTCTTAGGGGGAAATAAGTCACTGATCCTCTGTACTTTTGCCTCCTTTCATTCCAACCCACTGCCTAGTAGTACTAGTACCCCTTCTTTAAGGATTAGCAATCAAGTTGAGAAGTCTGCACATGCCCTCTCCTGTGTAGATGACATAGCTGCTGATGGATTTGCTCATTAAGCGGCTCCATTGGCTTCATACTCATCTAATTGACAATACAGGTAAAAAGATATGGCTTACAATTAACATCCTTGGTAGTCTGTCTTTTGCATTGTTCCTGTACAACTTTGTTAGAGAGAAGACAGTTGTCACCTGAGCCTTATCTTTGGCTGTGTCTGCTGCTGCTGCTGTATCTGCAGGTCTTAGACTCCTCATCTGCTGAGGGGGATGGAGACCCTCCTGTTCCAATAGTTCTGCTAGTGGCAGATCCTCGGTGGTTTAGAGTATCTTAATTGTTCCCAAAATGATCCCAACCTTCCCTTTGGAGTGGAGACCAGCAAGACTATGAGAGGAAAGGTAAGAAACTATCACATAGTTCCTCCATGTTAATAACCCCTTTGAAGGATGGGGAACCGTGGCAGTGACAGTCCTGGAAGAAGCAGCCAGGGTAACCAAGCTCAGCCCAGGAGTTCCAGTGGTGGTTGATTCAATAGGGCTATCCAAGGGGTTGATGAATCAAAGGGGGTCAGCGAATGGCTAAGGGAGAAACATTTCAGCATGATCAGTGATAGCTTCTAAATTTTATTATTACACTGTAATCGTTGGTGAAAAGTATTCCCATGATAATGAGTACCATTATGTTTATGTAATCTGCTTCTGACTGTCAGTCATGACAAATTTTTAACCAATTTGTATTTTTTATAACTAACAAACCTGAGGTCTTAACATTAGGATAATACAAGCGCCAAGCTGGAAACCGGTAGAATTAACACTTAAACGCCGGAGCGGTAAATAAATAAAAATGACTCCCGTATGCCGGAGGGGTTTGAGAGTGAGCGCGTAAGCGGAAAAATATTTTTTTCAAAAAATCACAGCGCGCTTAGTTTTCAAGATTAAGAGTTCATTTTGGCTCCTTTTTTCTCATTGCTTGAAGTTAGTATGCAACCATCAGAAATGAAAAATATTATCATTATCATATATAAATAATGCGATATATGATAGCGCAAAAACGAAATTTCATATATAATTGTATTCAAATCGCGCTGTGCGCCAAACGGTTAGAGGTAACAAGTTGCTTTTTTTTTTTCGTTGTAATGTGCACTAAATTGCGATCATTTTTGATATATAACATATTGTAAAACAATAAAAGCAACACAGAGAAAATATTATCACAAAATGATGCATGAATTCGTAGCGCGCGGATGTAAAAAAAATAATTTTTTAATAAATCACCATAAATCGAAATATTGTTATAGGAGACTTGCAATTGTTTCAAAATGAAGGAAAATGATTGAATATTACGATACTGTAAGAGTTTTAGCTTACAAATGCAGTTTTTTACCATTTCGAACGAGTTAAAGTTGACCGAATGTCGAATTTTGTTAAAAGTTTTTTTTTATATGCAAATATAAAAAAAATGAGAAATGCTACAACCTTCCAATAATTTTTGTTATGTGCATGTTTTTGCGCACATTTTCATATATAAAACTTTAAAAAAGCGTAATATGAAAAGGCTCAAATATTAGGAAAATGTGACCTACGCGTTTCTGAGATTTTCGGCCGAGAATAGGCGCGCGACGAGGAATAAAAATATTTTTTTCAAATATTCACCATAAATCGAGATATTGTTCTAGAGACTTGCAATATGTTTTAAAATAAAGATAAAATGATGTATATTACTAGACTGTAAGATTTTTATGTTATAAATGCGTTTTTTGACCTTTCGGTTGAGTCAAAGTTGACCGATCGTAGTTTTTTTCGTACTTATCGTACTTTATATGCAAATATTTCAAAAATGATAAATGCTACAACCTTCCAATAATTTTTGTTATATTGTGCATGTTTTTGCGCACATTTTTCATATATAAAACTATAAAAAAAGCGTAATATGAAAAGGCACAAATATTAGGAGAATGTGACCTACGCGTTTCCGAGATTTTCGGCCGAGAATCGGCGCGACGGACGGAATAAAAATATTTTTTCAAATATTCACCATAAATCGAGATATTGTTCTAGAGACTTGCAATATGTTTTAAAATGAAGATAAATGATTGAATATTACTGAGACTGTAAGATTTTTATGTTATAAATGCGTTTTTTGACCTTTTCGGTTGAGTCAAAGTTGACGATCGTAGTTTTTTTTCGTACTTATCGTACTTTATATGCAAATATTTCAAAAATGATAAATGCTACAACCTTCCAATAATTTTTGTTATATTGTGCATGTTTTTGCGCACATTTCCATATATAAACCTTTAAAAAAAAGCGTAATATGAAAAGGCTCAAATATTAGGAGAATGTGACCTACGCGTTTTCCGAGATTTTCGGCCGAAAATCGTCGCGCGGAGGGGAAAAAAAATATTTTTTCAAAAATTCACCAGAAATCGAGATATTGTTCTAGAGACTTGCAAATATGTTTAAAATGAAGATAAATGATTGAATATTACTAGACTGTAGATTTTATGTTATAAATGCGTTTTTTGACCTTTTGCGGTTGAGTCAAAGTTGACCGATCGTAGTTTTTTTCGTACTTATCGTACTTTATATGCAAATATTTCGAAAATGATAAATGCTACAACCTTCCAATAATTTTTGTTATATTGTGCATGTTTTTGCGCACATTTCCATATATAAACCTTTAAAAAAAGCGTAATATGAAAAGGCTCAAATATATTAGGAGAATGTGACCTACGCGTTTCCGAGATTTTCGGCCGAAAATCGTCGCGCGGAGGGGAAAAAAAAGGGAAAAAAATATTTTTTTCAAAAATTCACCAGAAATCGAGATATTGTTCTAGAGACTTGCAATATGTTTTAAAATGAAGATAAATGATTGAATATTACTAGACTGTAAGATTTTTATGTTATAAATGCGTTTTTTTGACCTTTTCGGTTGAGTCAAAGTTGACCGATCGTAGTTTTTTTCGTACTTATCGTACTTTATATGCAAATATTTCGAAAATGATAAATGCTACAACCTTCCAATAATTTTTGTTATATTGTGCATGTTTTTGCGCACATTTCCATATATAAACCTTTAAAAAAAGCGTAATATGAAAAGGCTCAAATATTAGGAGAATGTGACCTACGCGTTTCGAGATTTTCGGCCGAAAATCGTCGCGCGGAGGGGAAAAAAATATTTTTTTCAAAAATTCACCAGAAATCGAGATATTGTTCTAGAGACTTGCAATATGTTTTAAAATGAAGATAAATGATTGAAATATTACTAGACTGTAAGATTTTTATGTTATATATGCGTTATTGACCTTTTCGGTTGAGTCAAAGTTGACCGATCGTAGTTTTTTTCGTACTTATCGTACTTTATATGCAAATATTTCAAAAATAATAAATGCTACAACCTTCCAATATTTTTTGTTATATTGTGCATGTTTTTTGCGCACATTTCCATATATAAAACTATAAAATAAGCGTAATATGAAAAGGTACAAATATTAGGAGAATGTGACCTACGCGTTTCCGAGATTTCGGCGAGAATCGGCGCGCGGACGGAATAAAAAATATTTTTTTCAAATATTCACCATAAATCGAGATATTGTTCTAGAGACTTGCAATTTGTTTTAAAGTGAAGGTAAATGATTGAATATTACTAGACTGTAAGTAATTTGCTTACCCCCCAAAAAAAAAAATTTATAATATATATATATATAGATATATATATATATATATATCTATATATATATATATATATATAATATATATATATATATATATATATATATCTATATATATATATATATATATATATATATCATATATATATCTATATATCAGATATATATATATATATATATATATATATATATATATATATATATATATATCTATATATATATATATATATATATAGATATATATATACTATATTATATATATATATCTATATATAGATCTATATATATCTATATATACTATATATATATATATATATCTATCTATATATATATATATATATATATATATATATTATATATATATATATATATATATCTTATATATATATATATATAAATATACGTAAAATATATATTACATTCTTCGATTCTGGTACCAATACATAAATAAAAGGAATGCAGGTGACACTTCTCTTTTCGCATACAATGAAATGTCTTATTATTATTTTATCATGCACACATTCAGATATATAAAAAATTGTAATAAATATAAAACTAAATATAAAATAAATGCAGAATACTCACTCGTAATCCTGACTCTTCGTTCTATTCTTGTTTTCTCCCTCCTCCATTGAAGAGTCTTGCATTTTTTTCCACTCGACATGACGAGGTACAGGTGGAGGAGGGAGACGCGCGCCCTTACTGCTGATGGACCCGGCGGCCCCCGTGCGCCCTCCGCTGTCGGTAAGGGGCGCGCTCCAATACATGACTTAGTGTGATACTTTCGGTCACACTCCCCTATCCTGCAAAGAGCAACTTTGCAGAGACGACAGAAGAACCGGGTGTCTCTCCTTCTGCCATTCATATGGCACACCCGGCACCGTTTCTGCCTTCGCCCTTCTAAGGCCTCCAGTATGTGTTCCCCTGGCTGCAGCCGACACGCAGGGTCCACTACCCGACGAGAAGCGTGATGGTCGGGGCCGGCAGCAAGAGGGGCGTCGTCAGCAGGGGGGGCGTCGTCAGCAGGGGCGGCGACAGCAGGGGTGTCGTCAGCGGGGTCGGCGACAGAGGGGCGCGCAGCAGGGGCTGGCGGCAGCAGGGGCGGCGGCAGCAGGGGTGGCGGCAGCAGGGGCGTCGTCAGCAGGGGTCGTCAGCAGGGGCGTCGTCAGCAGGGACGGCGGCAGCAGGTGGCGGCGGCAGGTCGAGCGAAGTTGGCCCTCCTATCTGCCCTTTCCTCTAGGGGCAGATCTGCAGCTCGGGGCAGGGGGTCAGTTATGGAAGGCCCTCATCGGGATCGAAGTTGATGAGGGCATTCCCGGCTACCTCTAGGAACTGTGCGTGGGTCAACCTCGGAAGATTGTCACCGCGGGTACCCACAGTACAGTATGTAGGCATTTTGGAGGGCCAACTGAAGGATGTATTTGAGGAGCTTCTGTGTCCACTTCTGGTTCTCCTGGCGAAGGGATAGTACTGGATGAGCTGATCAAAGAGATCAACTCCTCCCATGTGCCTGTTGTAGTGCCCAATGACAGTAGGCCGCTCGGTACGAAACTCCTCAAAACACAACTCGGCCCCTGTCGACGTGTCTTCTTCCGCTGTACGATCTCTTCTTGGATGGGTTCATGACTCGGCGTAACCATGGGGACGAGTCGGACACCCTTCCAACAGATGACGAAGACAGCGCCCTTCCGCCGCCACTCTGTCTCTCTCTTGCCAGGTGTTGCGGATGACTAGCGAACCTCTTGAGGACATTCGGGGCCCCACGCACAACCGAAGGGTACACTGACGTGAACACCTGCTTCATACAGTTCCTGGGCCAGGGATACCGAGTTATAATAATTTATCCATAAACAGGTGATATCCCTGGTTACGGAAACGTCCCACAAGGTTGAATACAGTGTCACGCAGCGTGGAGAATACCCCGGTATACACTGAAAAGTCCACAACGTATCCAGTGTTGGCCTCGGTAATGAGAAAGAATTTCACACCATATTCTTTGGCTTCTTGGGGTTATACACTTTTATACTAAGACGTCCTTTGTAAGGCATCATCCCCTCATCCAAAGACAGGTTCTTTCCAGGAATCACGAGATTACTACACCGCTCACGGATATAATCCAACACTGTACGCACTAAAATGAGGCGATCACTGTTATTCCGGGGTATGGCCCTTCGGTTGAAGGCGTTGAAGTACCTGTCCATCGCCAGGAAATTATCACGGGACATAACGCCAGGCACATTCGGCATATATAAAAAATAACTTCTCTTCCAATATTGCCTGACGTCGATAGCAGGTGTCAACCAAAATAATGTGGAGCCCCAAAAAATGTGCCATGTCAATGAGGTTGCAACCCGCCAGTAATACGAAAGGTCAGTCTCAGCTCATATCGGCAGTACCGAGCGTAGTCCACCGTCTCGTGTACCAGGTATTCCAGCAATTCCCGCGTCAGGAAAAGCTGGATGAATCCCAAACAGTCAGGGGTACTGGTACGGTCATCCCAGGGGTTGCCGTGAAGGGGTGCATGTTAGGAGGGGTGGGGTCCTCAGTCCACCCTCGTCACTCTCCGACGACCGACCTTCACCGTGGCTGGCGCGACGAGCCGACCTTCTACGTGCCCGTGCTGCGCGCACGCGCACGGGTGCGGGCACGATGCACACTACCCCACCCGTTGGCCCATCACCCTCACTTAGGCCCTCACTTTCTGTATCGTCCTCTGCGATAAAACTTGAGCCCGTCCCCATCCCCACCTCCCCCTCCCCCTCAGATTCCCCCTCGTATGCACTGAATTCGAGCTCACTTTCGGGATGTGAGCCTCGAACGGACATTGGGGGCAAATATTCATCCTCACTTTCATCGGGACTGATGTCCTCATCACTCGATGACCATCGCCATCAAAATGAGGACTTGCGACATGTTCCCGATCAAGCTCCGAAAGATATTCGTCTATGTCCCTTGGTTGGAGGCCTCCCAAATGCCTACGAATGCCCCTAAGGACGCCCACATGCTTTCTAGGGGTAACCAAAGGCAAACGATGTGTTCCCGAAACACTTTCAGCCACGTTGGCCGCACAGAACGGCCTTGAGGCGCGGGGTTCATGCTGGGTGCTTGGCCCTCGCCAGCATCCATGTCCAAAACTCGCCTTACACGATCCCTTCCGCGGGTGTTAAAAACGCGCCTTTCACGGTTCACACGTCGTTGAGACATATCTAGGAATGTCTTGTAGCAATACAAATGCTCAAAGTCTCGCACAAGTCCAGAAAAACACGCTTTTCACGAAAGATCGCTCTCGGATGGTGCGCTACTGATGCTGGCTGGAGCGAGAAG